>NW_026526821.1:49139989-49507489 GCF_024362965.1 Panthera pardus | reverse complement strand
CCTGTCCTTCCAAGGTCCTTGACTCTGCTGTACAAACATGGCCTCACACTTGTGTACATCTTTGTTCTCATGTAAACAGGAAATGTGGGGACTGTCCATTTTCATTTCTGGTACAAAAAATTGGAATTTTGAGGTTTGTTGTAGGTCTCATTATTAACAGGCAGATAATGACTTCAAAATGCTGTGTCCAGCATTGAAGGCCAAGGGCATCAGCCTTCCCTATGTCCCAAGTCATGTGGTCTTTACCACTAAGCTTCTCATTTCTCTCTCTCTTCCTCTCCTTCTCTTTTCCTCTTTTAAAATAGCTTTACTGACATACAATTTACACTCCATATAATTCAGTCATTTACAATTCTTTTCTTATATACTACATTATTAAAAAAAATTTAGTAAAAAATATATAACATAAATTTGCCATTTTAAACATTTTAAGCATAGAATTCAGTGACATTAATTACATTCTCAATGTTGTGCAACAATTACCACTGTCTATTCCAACAATTCTTTCATCATCTCAAACAGAAGTTCTGTAACCACTCAGCAGTGACTCTCCACTCTCCTCCCCCAACCCCTGGCAACTTGTCTACTTTTTATCTTTACAAACCTGCCTACTTTAGATGCATCATATAAGTGGAGCCATATAATATTTGTCCCTTTGTGTATGGCTTATTTCACTTAGCTTAGTATTTTTGAAGTTCATATATGTTGTAGGATGTATCAAACCCCAGTCCTTTTTGTGGTTTAATAATATTACATTGTAAAGTAAATACCACATTTTGTTCTACTGATAGGTTGTTTCCACTTTTCAGTTATTGTGAATAATGCTGCTATGAACATGGAGGTCCAAACATCTGCTTGAATCCACGTTTTCAATTCTTTTCCACGTATACTCACAAGTGGAATTGCTGGATTACATGTAATTCTATTTTTGTTGTTTTGAGGAATGGCCAGACTGCTTTCCACAGCAGCTGCCCCATCTTACATTCTCACCAGCAATGGACAAGGGTTCCAATTTCCCCAAATTCCCACTAACACTTGTTATTTTCTTTTTTTTTAAAACTTAATTAATTATTTAATAATAGCCATCCTAACGGATGTGAAGTGATATCTCATTGTAGTTTTGATTTTTCTCTGATAACTAATGATGTTGAGCATCTTTTCATGTGTTTATTGACTCTGTATATTTTCTTTGAAGCAATGTCTATTCAAGTCGTTTGTCCATTAAAAAACTTTTTTTCCCTTGTTAAGTTGTAGGAGTTCTTTATATATATTTTGGGTATTAATCTCTTATGAGGCATGTAATTTGCAAATATTTTCTCCCATTTTGTGAGGTGCGCTTTTATTTTGTTGATAGTCCCTTTGATGCACAAGAGGTTTTAGTTTTGATTAAGTCCAAACTAGCAACATGTTGCTGTCCTTAGGTTACTTGTGTTTTTGGTGTCATATCTAAGAAATTGTTGTGAAGTCCAATGCCATGAAGATTTCCCCTTAAGTTTTCCTCTAAGGATTTTATAGTTCTAGGTTTTACATTTGGGTCATGAATCCATTTTGAGTTAATTTTTGTAGATTGTGTGAGGTGAGGGTCCCACTTCATTCTCTTGCATGTGAATACCATGTAAGGTGGTGATCACTGTTCATGTTTGATAGGCAGGAAAGAGAAGATGTGGAGAGTCATATGCTCTGGGGCTTAGAGAATCTTTGTGCAGGCTTTCCATTCATTCTGGGCTTGGCTAGCACCTTGTTTGACTCCAGTTGTGTGAAGTCATGTGTCAAAATCTATTCTATACTTTCATTACCTACATGTTTTCTGTCTCCATTCAACTTACCCCCAGACTCCAGTGCTCATGGCTGTAGGATGGGGTAAAGTCCTGGATACCAACATGCTGTCCTTAAAAATGTGTTGCTGGTGTAGAAATGGAGAGATGCTCAGCGGCTTCCAGAGGCAGGGATTGGGGGTGAAGCTGGCCCCAAAATGGCAGCATGAGGGAGTTTTGGGGGGTGATGAGACTGTTCTGAATCTTGATTGTTGCGGTGGTTCCATGACTGCATACAGTTGTTCACACTCATAGAACTGTATTCCAAAGCAATGACTTTTACTTTATGTTAATTTAAAACAGAAATTAGAGAGCAAACAATGGTGCTGTTAACAGGCAGCAGAGCATTGGGTGAGAGCATCCCTGGGGGCAGATGGTCTGGGTTCAAATCTAGACTCCCCTGCTTCCCAGCTGCTTGACCTTGGCAACCACTGAGTGTTGGGTCTCCTGTTCTGTAAAAGAAAGGTGGTAGTTGTTATTGCATAGAGTTGGAATGAGGATTAATTTTGTGTGGTCATACAAAGCTAGTAGGACATGTTGGTTTACCATGTAAGGGATTGTTATCACCACGTGCATCTTCAGACCCCAAGGGAGGGTGTCTATCTGTGGGGGAAGAAGATGATGGAGTGAAAATTTCTAGTCCTTGTAAAGTACTCTGTTGTCACTTGACTTTATTTGTTCATGTCACACTGTACCACGTTTGAGTGGGATGCTCTGTGTCACCCATGGCATCTCTCATGCCCTGGACATATGGCCTGAGGGGACAGCTGGGCTGAGCTGGACTGTGCCTCCTGATCCCTGGTGGTGGCAGGAGGCCTTCGATGGCTGTAGCCCTGATGCCCAGACTTTGGGGCCTCAGCCCCGTCTCCCCAGTTAGGTGGGACTATTTCTGGATGTCGGTGCTGCTTTCCTTATAGTGTAACCTGTTTTACTGATCATTGGTCACAAGGAAAAGAGGATGAAGCAAAGGAGGTGAGAGTGGTCACCTCGATTTGAAAAGTGTTCACTCTGCTTTATGCTATCCCAGGTGCTGCACAGTCCAAGGAAAGAAAATGCAACCTGTTCTGGCCTGATAGGAGCTGTTCCTTATGGATTTTCATGGTTAAGGGGCAGGAAGTCAGACCTCACAACCTGTTGGGTGTGTCCATGGTATTCTTTCCAGATATGTCTCCTCAGATTTACCGCCTTTCTATGGGCTGGGGCCTCTCTGGGTCCTTCCAGACATGCTCACCCCCGTCTGCCTGTATTTTGTGTTGAGGCTCCCCACCCTCTGTTTCATCTACCAATGCATTTCCATCTGCCTTCTGTCTCCCAGAAATTGATTGAAATCTCATGTCTGCTCACTGATGGTCTGCTTCCAATTCTTTTTTTGGTAACAGGGTTATATTCCCTTTTAAACTTATTTTCTGGCTTTGAAGGGAGGAGAGACAAGCATATATGGTAAGCCTGGGACCAGAATGGTCCTCTTAGAAGGCAAATATACATAGGAGTCAGGAACCCAGGCAGTCATTATATCCTATCATGAATGATGCTGATAAGTGTCTTTGAAAGGGCATTTTGGAGTCTGGAGAGCTAGAAAGGGCCATCTGTGTCTGAACAGGAAGGCAGGAGGTAGTGTGAGGGCCATGGAGGAGAACACTGGGAACATGGGAGGTGGGGGTGACATCGGTGCAGGAGCAGCAGATGAGACCCAGGATTACCTTGTAACGGAGACCCAGAGCTTGCTTCATTCTCAGTGGGACCTTTGGGGGTGGCCCTGCACTGTTGGGACAGTGTTTGAGCGTATTGTAGGGGAGATTTTGGCCAGACATCAAGGCACTTTCTTTTTGTCCTTGCCAGGCCCCCAACTGATGCATAAACCAACTCTATGAGATGGAAAGTAAAAGGTTTAGAACTCTAACAAGCAAACATCAGCCAGAAAAGTTTTCACCTAAGCCCTTTATTCAAGAAAATAAAACCTAACAGACAGTTCGTATGCAGATTCTCACAGTGAGGTCCTTTGCAAAAGCCATGGGCAAACATTTGGGAGTCCAGCAAACACTTCTGTGCTGTCCTGGAGCAGGAATGAGGGCAGAGTGAGTGAGTAGGGATGGAGGAGAAAGGCTGTCCAAGCGGTCCCTTGGATCAGGGGAGTGGTGCCCCGTCTCCACTGGGTGATGCTCTTCTGGGGGCTGGTCCCCAGCCCTTCCAGGCCTTTTCCCACCTAAGCAGCATTGGTGGAGCCCTAGGTGGGAGTTGAGGGGTATGTGGTGTGGGGTGAAGCCACTGGGGCACACTTATGTGGCAGGACCCCTAGAGAGGCCAGTGGGTAGACCCTGAATCGGTTCCAAATGCCATAGGTACAAGCAGGTAGTTTCCTTTATCCCTTTGGACTTTTGTTCTTTTTCATAACTTCCTTTTTATATAAAATGGTTGGTAGTGGTGGCTCCAACTCTAACACTGAACTTTGTCTTGTTTGAAGCACTAACCATCAGCTTCCTTGCTCCTAATGGAGGTCTCCCAGGGAAGGGAGCATGGGAAAGTCACAGGGCAGAGTGAAGCATTGTAAGGCCCTCCTGCTCTCTTCTGTGGGCTTCCAGATCTGACCCTCCCCTGAGGCCATGACCACAAGGTACAGTGCTAAGGCTGAGTTAGAGCCTCGTGCTTTCTGTGTCAGGAAGTGAACCCTCAGCATCTCCTGTGCCTCCTTCCTCCTCAGCCCCTCTCTATGCTGGCCTAAGACTCCTGGCCAGGCAGAAGTCTTCTCTCAGTCTGACCCATACACATGTTTTTGGCCCCATATTTTCTTTCAGCCCACAAGGCTGTGCTGTAAGTTTGGATCCTCAGAGCCTGGGGCCCGTGGCTCTCCTGGTGGCCCTGGAGACTGCATCTCCCATTCCCCAATGTGCTCTGCTCTGCTCTGTGGCCTTGTCTGCATAAGCCTCTGTGGGGGTCACTTGGGACTTTTGCACTCCAGTGGTTGTTAATTTTATTTCAATCCTTTGTGTGCTGCCAGGAGGATAGGAGGAATAGCCATTCATGCCACACAGACCCCTGCTATGGAAGCCACAGATACTGTTGATGCCACATGGCTGCTGACCATGAGAACCCTGAAGTTATTCATTCGGCCTGGGTGGCCACCTTCTCCCTTCATTTTGCTTTCCATTGTGGCAGTTGGTGGTGTCTCTACTTCCTTCCTTGCCTGGGATGAGCCAAGCACAGGCTTTGTTGAGCCCCAACAGCACACGGTACTGTGCACCTTTTCCCCATACTGGCTCAGGCACTGGATGCCCCCACAGCACCAGGACAACCTGTCCTTATACCCAAGAACCCTGGGCCCCACTCAGGTTCACGCCAGCTCTGATGAGAGAGGAGCAGGAGAGGAGTCACATGGGGGCCCAGGCCCAAGGGCTCACCCTCTGCCAGTAGGGGAGTAGAGGAGGCCAGGTTTTTCTGGTCTGAATTGCTGGGATTTGCTACCAAACCCCTGCCCACACAGTGTGCATTACCAGACAAAAGAAGCCAAGGTCACCACACCGCCCTCTCCCGCTGGGTCTGCAGGCTATGCTGTGGACTAGGCCTGGGCACTCAACCCCAGGAACACAGTTACCTGCCTCTGCTGAACCTCAGACAGACTTGACTCCAATTGCTGTGCCCTGCTGGGGGTAAATTTCATGTTACGTGAATTATAGCTCAATAAAAATTGTTTCAGAAAATATTTTAAAAAATGAGCTGTGAGATGTCTGTTGTATGAACTGGGTGTTAGAATCCAGTGCCTCTCTACTGGGAGGGTGTAAACTGGGAAGACTTCTGCAGGCACAGCTGTGAACAAAGGCGCGCCCTGCTGGCAGCCACATGGAGAACTGTCTGCAGGAAGTTGAGCTGGAGGTGTAGTTTATGCTGACAGCCCAAGTGGACCTTCTTTCTCCAAACAAGTATAAATCTTGGGACCAGTTTGCTCAGCCAAGCCTGCTGGGTGGGGTGAGGAAGAGGATGAGATGGACAGGAAGCAGGCAGGAAAGCTCAGGGCCCTAAAATGGTGGTGATTTTTTTTTTTTAATTTTTAATGTTTATTTTTCAGAGAGAGGGGGAGAGAGAGAGAGAGAGAGAGAGAGACAGAGAAAGGGAGACACAGAATCTGAAGCAAGCTCCAGGCTCTGAGCTGTCAGCACAGAGCCTGTTGTGGGGCTCAAACTCATGAATTGTGAGATCATGACCTGAGCTGAAGTTGGATATTTAAGCGACTGAGACACCCAGGCGCCCCAAGGCTGGTGATTTTGAAGACATAGTGGCCCTGCCCTTTAGTAAGTGAGGCCTAGCAAATGCCCATCCCAGCCAGTAAGATCAGCAGCTCCTTCTCTGTGTGGGGAATTGGGGGGCAGTTGGTGTTCAGTGGAACCAGGGCGGCACAGTGGAGCAGAAAAGCTGATGAGGATTCCTTTGCTGCTAACAAGTTGTCTTTCACCCCATTTAATAGTTCTTGATAACACACATTCTGTGCAGCCCATCAACATGGGGCCAGGGAACTCTGGGAGAGCATGCGGACTCCACCTGGTGACATTGCCTTGCAAATCACGTGGCCCTACAGGGCTAGCAGCTGCTCTATTTACAGGCATCTGGCCCAAGAAGGAAGGACAGATGCCACTAAGATCATAAGATGAGTGAGGACCACCACTTCACGGATGAAGGGAGCAGTCTGGGGCCTTCTGCATGTCACTGTTCTTTCCAAGATGGAAGACAGAGCCCTGGCAGAAGGAGTTGGAGGCGACAGACATCAGGACTGTCTTTCTCCTTCCAGAGTTTGCACCCAGCCCATCATCTCTATGTCCTCCTCTGTCCTCACCTCATGGCCTGTCCCCTTCCTGGAGGTGACCTCTGTCTGAAGAGATGTCTTTCAATCTTCCTTTTCTCCAGCTCCCCTTTTTGAGCAACAAAAATGAGATTACATTGTTCTGCAAATTGCCTTTGTCCATTTCACAGCATACTGTCTAAATTTTTCCATGTTTGTATCAGGGTCAATCCCATACCTTTTTAATTTTATTATTTATTTATTTATTTATTTATTTATTCATTTATTATTAATTTATATCCAAGTTAGTTAGCATATAGTACAATGATTTCTGAAGTAGATTCCTTAATGCCCCTTATCCATTTAGCCCATCCCCCCTCCCACAACCCCTCCAGTAATCCTGTTTGTTCTTCATATTTAACAGCCTCTTATGTTTTGTCCTCCTCCCTGTTTTTATATTATTTTTGCTTCCCTTCCCTTGTGTTCAACTGTTCTGTGTCTTAAAGTCCTCATATGAGTGAAGTCTCATATGATAATTGTCTTTCTTTGACTGACTAATTTCACTTAGCATAATATCCTGTAGCTCCATCCATGTACTTGCAAATGAAAAGATCTCATTCTTTTTGATTGCCAAGTAATACCCCATTGTATATATATACCACATCTTCTTTATCCATTCATCCATCGATGGACATTTGAGCTCTTTTCATACTTTGGCTATTGTTGATAGTGCTTCTATAAACGTTGGGGTGCATGTGCCCCTTCGAAACAGCATACCTGTATCTCTTGGATAGATACCTAGTTGTGCAATTGCTGGGTCATAGGGTAGTTATATTTTTAATTCTTTGAGGAACCTCCATCCTGTTTTCCAGAGTGGCTGCACCAGTTTGCATTCTCAATAGTGCAAAAGAGATCCTCTCTCTCCACATCCTCACCAACATCTGTTGTTGCCTGAGTTATTAATGTTAGCCATTCTGACAGGTGTGAGGTGATACCTCATTGTGGTTTTGATTTGTATTTCCTTGGTTATGAGTGATGTTGAGCATTTTTTCACATGTTGGCTGGCCTTCTGGGTGTCTTCTTTGGAGAAGTGTCTATTTATGTTCTTTATACATTTTGGATACTAACCCTTTATCTGATATGTTGTTTGCAAATATCTTCTCCCATTCTGTCAGTTGTCTTTTAGTTTTGCTGATTGTTTCCTTCGCTGTGCAGAAGTTTGTATTTTGATGAGGTCCCAATAGTTCATTTTTACTTTTGTTTCCCTTGCCTTGGAGACATGTTGAGTAAGAAGTTGCTATGCCCAAGGTCAAAGAGATTTTTGTCTCCTTTCTCTTCGAGGATTTTGATGGCTTCCTGTCTTACACTTAGGTATTTCATCCATCTTGAGTTTATTATTGTGTATGGTGGAAGAAAGTGGTCCAGGTTCATTTTTCTGCATGTCAGTGTCCAGTTTTCCCAGCACCACTTGCTGAAGAGACTGTCTTTATTCCATTGGATATTCTTTCCTGCTTTGTCAAAGATTAGTTGGCCATACATTTGTGGGTCCACTTCTGGCTTCTCTATTCTGTTCCATCTATCTGAGTGTCTGTTTTTGTGCCAGTACCATACTGTCTTGATGATTACAGCTTTGTAATACAGCTTGAAGACCAGGATTATGATGCCTCCAGCATTGGTTTTCTTTTTCAAGATTGTTTTGGCTATTCGACATCTTTTCTGGTTCCATACAAATTTTAGGATTATTTGTTCTAGCTCTGTGAAGAATGCTGGTGTTATTTTGATAGGTATTGTATTGAATATGTAGATTTCTTTTTGGGTAGTATTGACATTTAACAATATTCTTCCTATCCAGGAACATGGAATATTTTTCCATTTTTTCATGTCTTCAATTTCTTTCATAAGCTTTCTATAGTTTTTAGTGTATAGACTTTTCACTCTTTGGTTAGATTTTATTCCTAGGTATTTTATGGTTTCTGGTGCAAAATTTATTCTTAGGTATTTTATGGTTTTCGATTCCTTGATTTCTCTTTCTGTTGCTTCATTGTTGGTGTATAGGAATGCAACCAATTTCTGTGTGTTGATTTTATTTATTTATTTATTTATTTATTTATTTATTTATTTAATATGAAATTTATTGTCAAATTGGTTTCCATGCAACACCCAGTGCTCATTCCAACAGGTGCCCTTCTCAATACCCGTCACCAACACCCTCTCCTTCCCACCCCTTATCAACCCTCAGTTTGTGCATTGATTTTATATCCTGCCACTTTGCTGAATTCATGGATCAGTTCTAGCAGTTTTTTGGTGGAATCTTTTGGGTTTTCCATATAGAGTATCATGTCATCTGCAAAGAGTGAAAATTTGACCTCCTCCTGGCCATTTGGATGCCTTTTATTTTTGTGTTGTCTGACTGCTGAGGCTAAGACTTCCAATACTATGTTAATAACAGTGGTAAGAGTGGACATCTCTGTCTTGTTCCTGACTTTAGGGGGGAAAACTCTAATTTTTTCCCCATTGAGTAGGATATTAGCATTGGGTCTTTCATATATGGCTTTTATGACCTCAAGGTATGATCTTTCTATCCCTACTTGAGGGTTTTACCAAGAAAGGATGCTGTAGTTTGTCAAATGCCTTCTCTGCATCTATTGGGAGGATCATTTTGTTCTTGTCCTTTCTTTTATTGATGTGATGAATCACATTGATTGTTTTCTGGATATTGAACCAGCCCTGCATCCCAGGAATAAATACCACTTGGCCGTGGTGAATAATTTTTTAAAATGTATTGTTGGATCAAGTTGGCTAATATCTTGTTGAGGATTTTTGCATCCATGTTCATCAGGGAAATTGGTCGGTAGTTCTCCCTTATAATGGGGTCTTTGTCTGGTTTTGGAATCAAGGTAATGCTGAGTTGATGGAAACAGTTTGGAAGTTTTCTTTCCATTTCAATTTTTGGAACAGTTTCAAGAGAATAGGTGTTACCACTTTCTTAAATATTTGGTAAAATTCCCCTGGAAAGCCATCTGGCCCTGGGCTCTTGTTTCACGGATTTTTGTTCACTAGTTTGATTTCCTCACTGGTTATGGGTGTGTTCAAATTTTCTATTTCTTCCTGTTTCAGTTTTGGTAGTGTATATGTTTCTAGTAATTTTTCCATTTCTTCCAGATTGCCCATTTTTTTGGCATATAATTGCTCATGATATTCTCTTATTATTGTTTGTATTTCTGCTGTGTTAGCTGCAATATCCCCTCTTCCATTCTTGATTTTATTTATTTGGCTTCTTTCCCTTTTCTTTTTGATCAAACTGGCTAATGGTTTATCAATTTTGTTAATTCTTTCAAAGAACCAACTTCTGGTTTCATTGATCTGTTCTGCCGTTTTTTTGGTTTTAATAGCATTGCTTTCTGCTCTAACCTTTATTTCCTGTCTTCTGCTGGTTTTGGGCTTTATTCGCTGTTCTTTTTCCAGCTCTGTAAGGCATAAAGTTAGGGTGTGTATCTGAGATCTTTCTTCTTTAGGAAAGCCTGGATTGCTATATATTTTCCTCTTATGACACCCTTTGCTGCAGCCCAGAGGTTTTGGGTTGTGGTGTTATCATTTTCATTGGCTTCCATATATTTTTAATTTCCTTTGTAACTTCTTGGTTAGCCTATTCATTCTTTAGTACGATGTTCTTCAGTCTCCAAGTATTTGTTACCTTTCCAAATTTTTTATTGTGGTTGATTTCGAGTTTCATAACACTGTGGTCTGAAAATATGCACGGTATGATCTCAATTTTTTTGTACTTGCTGAGGGCTGATTTGTGTCCCAGTATGTATTCTATTCTGGAGAATGTTCCATGTGCACCGGAGAAGAATGTATATTCTGCTGCTTTAGGATGAAATGTTCTGAATATATGTGTTAAGTCCCTCTGGTCCAGTGTGTCATTCAAATCCATTGTTTCCTTGTTGATTTTTTGATTTGGTGATCTGTCCATTGCTGTGAGTGGGTGTTGAAGTCTCCTACTATTATGGTATTACTATCAATGAGTTTCTTCATGTTTGTGATTAACTGATTTATATATTTGGGTGTTCCCATATTTGGCACATAAATGTTTACAACTGTTAGGTCTTCTTGGTGGATAGACCCCTTGATTATGATATAATCATAATCATAAGGTGGTCATAAGAGGAACCCTTTCTGCATCTCTTTATACAGACTAGACTTTATTTTAAAGTCTAGATTGTCTGACACAAGTATGGCTACTGTGGCTTTCTTTGTTTGACCATTAGCATGATAGGTGGTTCTCCATCCCCTTATTTTTATTCTGAAGGTGTCTTTAGGTCTAAAGTGGGTGTCTTGTAAGCAGCATATAGATGGATCTTGTTTTCTTGTCCATTCTGTTACCCTATGTCTTTTGATTGGAGCATTGAGTCCCTTGACGTTTAGAGTGAGTGCTGAAAGATATGAATTTATTGCCATGATGTTGCTTGTAGAGTTGGAATTTCTGGTGGTATTTTCTGGTCCTTTCTAATCTTTGGTTCTTTTGGTATTTACTTACTTACTTACTTCTATTTTCATCTTTTCTGCCTTCAGCGAGTCCCCCTTGAAATTTCTTGCTGGACCAGTTTAGTGGTCATAAACTCCTTTAATTTTCGTTTGTGTGGGAAAATTTTATCTCTCCTTCTATTGTGAATGAAAGCCTTGTTGGACAAAGAATTCTTGGCTGCATATTTTTCTGATTCAGCACATTGAATATATCCTGCCACTCCTTTCTGGCCTGCCAAGTTTCTGTGGATAGGTCTGCTGCAAACCTGATCTGTCCTCACTTGTAGGTTAAGGACTTTTTTTTCACTTGCTGCTTTCATGATTCTCTCCTGGCCTGAGTATTTTGTGAATTTGACTACAATATGCCTTGTTGATGGTAGGTTTTTGTTGAATCTAATGGGAGTCCTCTGTGCTTTTTGCATTTTGATGTCTGTCTTTCCCCAGGTCAGGAAAGTTTTCTGCTATGATTAGCTCACTTAAGCTTTCTACCCCTATTTCTCTCTTTTCCTTTTCTCGGACCCCTATGATTCTGATGTTATTGCTTTTTAATGAGTGACTGATTTCTCTAATTCTTAAATCGTGTTCTTTTGCTTTAATATCATTTTTTTTCCTGTTTCATTATTCTCCATAAGTTTGTCCTCTATATCGCTGATTCTCTGTTCTGCCTCATCCATCCTTGCCACCACGGCATCCATCCATGATTACAGCTCAATTATAGCATTTTTAATTTCATTCTTACTATTTTTTACTTCTTTTATCTCTGCAGAAAGGGATTTTAATCTATTTTCGGCTCCAGCTATTATTCTTATTATCGTGATTCTAAATTCTGATTCAGAAATTTTGCTTGTATCTGTGTTGGTTAAATCCCTAGCTGTCACTTCTTCCTGCTCTTTCTTTTGGGGTGCATTCCTTAATTTTGTCATTTTTAAGGGAGAAAAGGAATTAATGAGGTGGAAAATATTAAAATTAAAAAATGTTAAAATTAAAAAATTAAACACACAAAGACACACAAAATTGGATAAATGATGCTAGATCCTAAGTGTGTTTTCGTTTGGGTGTCGACATTGGCTTGATAGATTAGAGAAGAAAGGGGGTGGAAAGAAAAAATAATAAAAAAAAAGGAAATCATTTGAAAATTTGAAAAAATGAATGCACTGTAGTAGACTAAAATGAAATGATGGAAGTAAAGTAGACTTTGCAAAAATTACACAACAGTAAAGAATATAGTAGAAAAAAATTAAAGAAAAATATTTTTAATGGAGATTAAAAATAAAAATAATTTTTTTCTGTTTCTGTATTTAAGAAAAAGAAAAGAAATGAAAAAGAGAAAGAAGAAAAAGAAAAAAAAAGGGAAATCGTTTGAAAATTTGAAAAAGAGAATACAGGACGCCTGGGTGGCTCAGTTGGTTAAGCGTCTGACTTCAGCTCAGGTCATGATCTCATGGTCATGAGTTCGAGCCCCACATCGGGCTCTGTGCTGACAGCTCAGAGCCTGGATCCTGTTTCAGATTCTGTGTCTCTCTCTCTCTCTCCCCCTGCCCTATTCACGCTCTGTCTCTCTCTGTCTCAAAAATAAATAAACGTTAAAAAAAATTTTTAAAAAAGGGCAAGAGAATACACTGTAGTAGACTAAAATAAAATGATGGAAGTAAAATAGAACTTGAAAAATTGACAGAAAAGTAAAAAATATAATAAAAAAATTAAAGAAAAATATTTTTAATAAAAATTGAAATTAAAAATGAATTTTTTCTCTTTCTGTATTCAAGAAAAAGAAAAGAAATGAAAAAGAGAAAAAAGAAAATAAAATTAAGTAGTTGGACCTGCTAACAGATTGATATATGACTGAAATTACTTAGTGTTCCCCTCGAAGTCAGACTATGAAACACTTTATAGTCAATAAACTAAGTAGGTGGTGAGACGTGTGTTCTTGAAGAGGGAGGTTGGCTCGGTTGGGCAGGGCTTAGTGTAATGGCTCCATTCGCCACTAGATGGCGCTGCTAGTCTACTGGGGTGGATTGTTGCGGTGGTCAGAGGTGCATACACGCATGCGCGAGAGTGGTGAAAATGGCGTCACCCAGCTACCCAGTCTCTAGTATCGGAACTCTGTTCTCCTCAATCAGCAATTGTGTACCTGTTCTTTGTCTTCAGCTTTAGTCCACTCCCCCCTTTTACAGTATCTGTGACCAAGCCCCAGGTAGTACCTCTCTCCCAAGTTTAGTCTCAGATGCAGATGTTTTCCCTGGCTCCTTACTTCTTAGGGACTGTGGATTTGACCCATTCTGCCCCTCTGTGGAGGGTCTCACTGAGCAATGGCCAAATGCTGGCTGCATCCAGAATGCTTGCTGGACCATGCTGCTGCACGTGCCCAGAGACCAGGTGCCAGCCTGCCCCAGAAAAAGTTCACGAGATAGAGTAGCAGCAGCATTTCAGGAATTATGGAAAATCACAACACATCTGGCACCGGCCTTCACCCTTAATGACCTTGTTCCAGCACCAGTAAATGTGGCGGTTCTCTGGGGTCTGTTGGGACCAGGTGGCCTCAACAGTCTCTACCAAATGTCCTTCCAGCAGTGGAACTGCTTTTCCCCGTGTGGCCCAAGAACATCCCGGACCCCACTCTGCTCCTGGGGAGTCGCCCTTCCCACCAGAGCACCCCCAGGTATGGAGCTGCAGAGTTGCAGACTCTGCGTTCCCCCTGTTTACAGTCTTAATGGAATTTAAACCCTCTCCTTTCTCCTTTTTCTCTTTTTGGTTTAGTCTCTGCAGCTGTTTCTAATTTTCCACTTTCTCTCCAGCTACTTTTGTGGAGGGATATCTTTCCCATATTTTACCCCCCGTCTCTGTCCTCTCCACCCACAAAACAATTCCCTGCCCTCTGCAACTTCTCTCTTCCCAAGTTCACCTCTCTGCACTGCATACCTGCTGAATTCTGTGGTTCAGGTTGTGCAGATTGTTGTGTTAATCCTCAGATCAGTTTTCTAGGTGTGCAGGATGGTTTAGTGTTGGTCTGGCTGTATTTCATGGATTGGGGACACACAAAAAACTTCCATGCTGTTCTGCCATCTTGGCTCCCTCCTAGGATTTTCTATATATAGTATCATGTCATTTGCAAATAGTGACAGTTTTACCTTTTTCTTACCAATTTGGATGCCTTTTCTTTTTCTTGTCTGATGGTTGTGGTCAAAACTTCTGGTACTGTTTATTTTTGAGAGAGAGAGACAGGCAGAATCTGAGAGAGGGAGGGGCAGAGAGAGGGAGAAATAGAACTTGAAGCAGGCTCCAGGCTCCGAGCTGTCAGCACAGAGCCCGATGCGGTGCTCGAAGTCACGAACCATGAGATCATGACCTGAGCTAAAGTCAGATGCTTAACCGACAGCCACCCAGGTGCCCTTGGTACTATGTTAAATAAAAGTGGCAAAAGTGGGGATTCTTGTCTTGTTCATGGTCTTACATTAAAAGATTTCAGCTTTTCACTACTGAGTATGATGTTAGCTATGAAGTTGTCGTATATGACCTTTATTATGTTGAGATATATTCCCTTTATACCCACTTTGTTGAGAATTTTTATCAAGAATAGATGTTGAATTTTGTCACATGATTTTTCTGTATCTATTGAGATGATCATATGGTTCTTATTTTCATTTTGTTAATGTGGTGTATCATCTTGGTTGATTTGAGAATATTGAGCTGTCTTTGCATCTCCAGAATAAATCCTACTTGACTGTGGCGAATGATCCTTTTAATATATTGTTGAATACAGCTTGCTAGTATTTTGTTGAGGGTTTTTGTGTCTATGTTACTAAGGGATATTGGCCTGTAAATTTCTTCTTCTGTGGTGTCTTTGTATGGTTTTAGTGTCAGGGTAATACTGGCCTCATAAAATGAGTTTGGAAGTGCTCCTTCCTCTTCAATTATTTTGGAATAGTTTTACAAGAATAGGTATTAACTCTTCTTTAAATGTTTGGTGGAATTCACCTATGAAGCCATCTGTTCCTGGACTTTTGTTTGTTTGGAGTATTTTGATTACTGATTTAATTTTATTACTAGTAATCAGTATCAGTCTGTTCAGATTTTCTATTTCTTCCTGATTTAGACTCAGAAGATTTATGTTTCTAGGAATTCATCCATTTTTCTAAGTTGTCCAGTTTCTGGATGTATAATTTTTCGTGGCAGTCTTTTGTATTTCTGTGGTGTCGGTTGTATCTTGTCTTTAATTTCTGATTTTATTTACTTGAGTTGTCTCTCTTTTCTTAATGAATCTGGCTAATGGTTTATCAATTCTATTTATGTTTTCAAAGAACCACTTCTTAGTTTCATTGATCTTCTCTATTATTTTATCTTCCTCCTTGTTTCATTTATTTCCACACTGATCTTTATTATTTTCTTCCTTCTACTAACTTAGGGTTTTGTTTGTTCTTCTTTTTCTAGTTCCTTTATTTAAAAAAATATTTATTTATTTTGACAAGCACCAGGGTGGCTCAGTCAGTTGTGTCTGACATTGGCTCAGGTTATGATCTTGCAGTCATGAGTTGGAGCCCCATGTTGGGCTCTGTGCTGACACCGCAGAGCCTGAAGCTTGCTTTGAATTCTGTGTCTCCCTCTCCACCTCACTCACACGCACTCTTTTCTTTCTCTTAAAGATAAGTAAAGATCAAAAGTTATTTTTAAAATTTATTTATTTTGAGAAAGAGAGGGAGAGGACAAGTGGAGGAGGGGCAGAGAGAGGGAGAGAGAGAATCTCAAGCAGCCTCCATGCTGTCAGCACAGACCCCAATGTGGGGCTCAATCTCACAAACCGGGAGATCATGACCTAAGCCAGAGTCAAGAGTTGGACACTTAACTGACCCAGGTGCCCCTCTAACTTCCTTTAGGTATAAGGTTAGAATTCTTATTTGAGAATTTTGTTTGTTTCTTGATGTACCCTGTATTGTTATAAAGTTTCCTCTTAGAATTGCTTTTGCTGCCTCCTCAAAATTTAAAATTTTGTGTTTTCATTTTCATTTGTGTCCAGGTATTTTTTAATTCTCTCTTTGATTTCTTCATTTACCTTTTGGTGTTTTAGTAGCCTGTTGTTTAGCCTCCCAATGTTCGTGGTTTTTCCCAGCGTTTTTCTTCATAATTGATTTCTAGATTCATACCATTGTAGCTAGAAAACATCATTATTGATATGATTTCAATCTTCTTAAGAATTTTTTGAGACTTGTTTTGTGGCCTAACGTGATCTATCCTGGAGACTATTTCATGTGCATTTGAAAAGCATGTGTATTCTGCTGTTTTTATATTTATTTATTTATTTATTTTTAATATAATTTATTGTCAAATTGGTTTCCATACAGCACTCAATGCTCATCCTAACAAGTGTCTTCCTCAATGCCCATCACCCACTTTACCTCTCCCCCACCCTCCATCTACCCTTGGTTTGTTCTCAGTCCTTAAGAGTCTCTTATGGTTTGCCTCCCTCCCTCTCTGTAACTTTTTTTCCCCCTTCCCCTCCCCCATGGTCTTCTGTTACATTTCTCAAGATCCACATATGAGTAAAAACATATGGTATCTGTCTTTCTCTGACTGACTTATTTCACTTAGGATGATACCCTCCAGTTCCATCCATGTTGCCACAAATGGCCAGATTTCATTCTTTCTCATAGCCAAGTAGTATTCTATTGTATATATAAACCACATATTCTTCATCCATTCATCAGTTGATGGACATTTAGGTTCTTTCCATAATTTAGCTATTGTTGAAAGTGCTGCTATAAATATTGGGGTACATGTGTCCATATGAATCAGCGCTCCTGTATCACTTGGATAAATTCCTAGTAGGGTTATTGCTGGGTCATAGGGCAGTTCTGTTTTTAAGTTTTTTGAGGAACCTCCACACTGTTTTCTGGAGTGGCAGCACCAGTTTGCATTCCCACCAACAGTGCAAGATGGTTCCCGTTTCTACACATGCTCACCAGCATCTGTAGTTTTCTGAGTTGTTCATTTTAGCCACTCTGACTGGTGTGAGAAAAAAAGTTAGTTCCTATCCCTTCCCAGTGACAGGAGGTATTTAAGCAAAGGTTAGAAAATGGCAGATCTGGGATGTAGTTGAAGAGATTTAGGCAACAAGTTTGCATCAGATGACCTCTAAAGCTCCTTTTGACTCTGGTGTTTCAATATTAATACAATTCTTCCCTACTCACCTTTCAAACAATCAACTGGGATAATACAAAAAATTATTGTTTTATTTAAAAAAATCAATTCCAGCTAGATATTAAATCTAATTGTGAAAGATAAAGCAATGTTATCCAAAATAGCCAAAAACAAAAAACAAAACAAAACAAAAAAACCCTTATGTTTCCATCAGCAGTAGAATAGATAATAAATAGTAGTATATTAATGCAACATTGAACAGGAACACGTTACTACTAAATGCAGCAACATGAACAAATTCTACAATCATGATGTTCAATGAAAGAAGTTGGACATTAAAGAACATATCCCATATGATTCTACTTATATAAAGTTCAAACAAACAAATTTAACTGATATCATTGGAAGTCAGAATTCTAATAGTGTTTGGGAAAGAAGGTGGGTGTTATGAATAGCAGGGGCAGAAGGGGAGGTTTGTGGGATACTGGTAAGGCTCTAATTATGACCTCTGTGGTGATCACAGAGGTATATGTTCATTGTGGCAAGTCTTCAAGCAACGCACTTATGACTTGTGTGCTTAGCTTACAAATACCACAATAAAGTCTACTACTTGTACTATGTGTTTGCTTTTACCAGTAAAATCTTTTTTTCATAGTTTTCTTCTAGTTATGATTTTTTCTTCTTTTTTGTTAAAGAAGTCCATTTAGCATTTCTTGTAAGGCCAGTTTAGTGGTGAAGAGCTCCTTTAACTTTTGTTTGTCTGGGAGAAACTATCTGTCCTTCAATAATGAATGATAATCCTTCTGGGTAGAGTATTTCTGATGGTAGGTTTTTTCTTTTCATCACTTTGAATATATCATGCTACTCCTTCTGACTTGCAAAGTTTCTGCTGAAAAATCAGCTCATACTCTTATGGGTATTCTCTTGTACCTATCTAGTTGCTTTTCTCTTGCTAATTTTAATATATTATCTTTATTTTTTCAACATTTTAATTATTATGTGCTTGGTGTGAAACTCTTTGGGTTCATTTTGTTTGGGTCTCTTTGTGCTTTCTAGACCTGAATGTGTTTCCTTTCCCAGCTTAGAGTAGCTTTCAGCTGAAGCTTATTCAAGTGTTTTCTGCCCTTTTCTCTCTCTCTTCTCCTTGTGGGACCTCTATAATGCAAATTTTAGTATATGTGATGTTGTCCCAGAGGTCCCTTAACTCATTTAAAAAAGATTCTTTTTGGGACACCTGGGTGGCTCAGTCGGTTGAGCATCTGACTTCGGCTCAGGTCATGATCTCACAGCTCGTGAGTTCGAGCCCCGCATCGGGCTTTGTGATGACCGCTCAGAGACTGGAGCCTGCTTCGGATTCTGTGTCTCCCTCTCTCTCCACCCCTAACCCACTTGCATTCTGTCTCTGTCTCTCTCAAAAATAAATAAACATAAAAACAGATTTCTTTTTTGGGGGACAACTAGGTGGCTCAGTCAGTTAAGTATTTAACTCTTGACTTCAGCTCAGGTCATGATTCCAAGGTTGTGGGATCAAGCCCTGCATTGGGATCCACACTGAGCATGAAGCCTGCTTAAGATTCTTTCTCTCTCCCTCTGCCCCTCTCCCCAGCTTGTGCATGCATGTTTTCTCTCTCTAAAAAACAGGGGGAAGGGACTCAGTTGGTTAAGCATCTGACTTTGGCTCAGTCATGATCTCATGGTTTGTGAGTTTGGGCCCCACATCAGGCTCTGTGCTGACAGCTCAGAGCTTGGAGCCTGCTTCAGATTCGGTATCTCCCTCTCTTTCTGCCCCTCCTCCGCTCACGCTCTGTCTCTCTCTGTCTCTCAAAAATGAGTAAATGTAAAAAAATAAAATAAAATAAAGCAAAAACAAAAAACCCACCTTTTTTCCTTTTGTTGTTAGCCATGGATGATTTCCATTACTGTCTTCCAGACTACTATTTTCTACTTTTCTTCATCATCTAATCTGCTGTTCAGTCCCTCTAGTATATTTTTCATTTCAGTTATTGTGTTCCTTAGCTCTGAGTATTCTTTTTTATGTTTTCTATTCTTTTGTTGAAGTTCTCACTTATTTCATTCACTCTTCTCCTGAGTTTGGTGAGCATCTTTATGACTATTACTTTGAACTGCTTTTCAGGTAAATTCATTAGTTCCATTTCATTTAGTTCATTTTCTGAGGTTTTGTCTTGTTCTTTCACTTGAAATATATTCCTCTGTCTGTTTCTTTCTATGTATTAGTTAGATCAGCTGTGGCTCCTGGTCTTGAAGATAGTTGCATTATTTAGAAGTTGTTCTATAAGCTCAGAAGCACAATCCCCCCTGGTCACCAGAATCAGATACTCCAGAGGTTTCCTCTGTGTGGGATGCATGTGCCCTCCTGTTGTGACTGGGTTGTGACTGCTATGGAATGCTGGGGGACATGCTGGGGGGCACACAACTGGCTGCAGTGCCCAGCAACAACCACTGGTGGATGGGGTTGACCCTGGTGTGGCAAGCTGTGAGGCTCAGCTGTGACAGTTGTGGTACTGTTTCAGTCATGTTGATGGGCTTGGCTGACTCCCCTCCTCCACCCCAGAAGGAATTGCTCTTGAGGAGTGCTGGTCTGGGAAAAGGATGCCCACTGGGTGTTGTGAGGCAGGAACTGATCTGGTGGAGGTGCTTGATGGAGCGGGCAGTTTATGTGGGGTGTGTCCATAGGGTAATGCCAGGGAAGGGAAGAAGTATTAGCAAAGTATATGGAAATTGTCAGAATAGGTGCGCACTAGCTTCGGTCCAGCTAGGCTAAAAGAGGGAAGAAAAATGGTGTCCACCAGCACTTCCATTCCTAAGGAAAGTTCCTCCAGATCCCTGCCCCTCTAGCACACACCCTAAAATTAATGAATAAACCTTTTCATGTATGGCCTCTGCTTTTCTAACTGCTGATTCTCTGTGGGGTCTCATGGTGAGGGAGACTGTGTGCTGGCCCTTTGAGAGCAGAATCTTGGTTTCTTATAGCCCCCTGGCTCTCCTGGAGTTGTGCCTCTGTGATTTTCAAAACAGACATTATGGGGGCTCATCTTCCTGGTACAGGTCTTCACTGCCAAAGTGCCTGATGTGGGGCTTGATCTCTTGCTTCTCAGGGAGGACTTTCATGCATGTGATAATGCCTCCTGGGTTTTGTTTTGTTTTCATTTACTCTAGATTGGGATGGCTTGTTTCCTCCTATATTTAGTTATTTAAAAACATTTAAGTTTATCTGTGTGGAAGTATTTGTGGCCTGAGCTTAACACACCTCTGGAAAAGACACAAATTTGCTTCTGCCAGGGGCCTAGAGATTGCAAATCTAGGTCTATTTTTACCTGGATTTTCAGTTTTTATTTTCCCACAACAGAGGCATGTGACTTCCGGCCCCAAATAACTGGGTATGTTGTCTTCTTAGGGGAGGTTCCTTTATGTTTCAAAGCTCTAAGCTTTCTCTCCAGTGTCAGAGATGTCTCAGTTCAACTTTTTATGAGGCAGGGTGTCTGGCTTTGTTCTTGGGCACGTTCTAGTTTTAGATGGGCTCTTTGCCTCCCCTACAACTGCCTATGAATAGCCCTCCACCTCAGCCAGACCCCATAGTTCTGTCCTCTCACCTCAGGGACTTTGCAGCTGTTTCCCTTCTTGTAACCTCCCCTTACTCATCTCTGACATGCACTAAGTACAGGCTTGCATTCTTGCTTTGCAGCTCAATAGCTGTGTGACCTTGAGCTGGTTTTTAAAAACTTCTCTAAACCTCAGTTTCTTCATCTGTAAAATAGCTACATATCAGTACCCTAATAGCAGGTAAATATTTCTTGCTTCTCCTTTTCTCTCTGCTTTTATATCAGTTTTCTCTCACTTAGAGTGACTATTATGCTGAGCCCATTAGAAACCTTTAAGTGTGTATTAAATTAGAATAAGAGCTCTACTTACAATTAATAATGGCTTCTTTGAAAATATTTCACGTTTTGATCTCTTCTGCTGTTGTCTTATTGCCTGTCTGATTTGCTAGAGGGCAGATAACAAAACAAAAGGTTTCAACATAAAAATGTCTCTTGATAGCTGGAGTAATAAATCTTCAAGCAGAATTCAAGTAACTTTTTCTTTTGAGTCATTATAAGAGAAAAGTAAATAGCATGGCACAAAATGACAACCCACACAAATGCAGTCCTTTGAAGGTGTTTTGAATGTTGGCATTTAAACACTGCTAGAATGTCTTCAGATCACTGGAATCTTCCCAAAAACTGAGGTGTCATGTCCTTTGAATATTTCTCAAAAGATAAAATACACTGATTTCCCATATATCTTGAGTCCTGTACATGTAATAGATGCCTTTATTTCTATTGCCAGATGCTCTGAAAGAGGATAAGATTTTAATTAGCAGTCAATAAAATTCCCTCCTATTTTTCACTGTAATGGATTTGCAAGCTGTTACTGCTACCTCCTCATTATTCAGCATGGTTTAAAATGTCACTGGTTGCTTGCCAGTCACAGGCTATGAAAAGTTCAGGGAAGTTGGTTTGCCACTCCTTTTCTGAATGGCAGTTTCCTCTCCCATTTTCTCCCAAGACATTTTTTTTTCTCTATAAGAGATGATGATATGACGGCTCTTCTCCAAGCCTGAGGACTTCTTACAGGAAATCATATGTGGCTCACTTATCCACTGAGAAAGGCTCTTTTCTCCTGGCAGCTGGTGCCACAGCTTCCAGAAGCAGCTTGTTAGGAGGCGGGCTTGCTGTTTCTTGAAGCTTCTCTGCCTCATGAGCTTTATTAGAAACCTTTCACAGACATACTTGCACATTGATGAGCCATGAGTTGGCTTTGGAAGGACAGTCTCTGCTGCTGTAAATGGCACCAGGAGAAGATGGCTGAAAGAAGACTTAGTGTAAGGGCAATGTAATATGCAGAGATGGAATTTGGAACCCTTTCACCTATCCATGCATCCAAACCCTCATTCACCCAAACTTCCATCTGTTCTTCCACCCTTCTATCCACCTATCCATCCATCCATCCATCCATCCATCAATCCATCCAGCTTTCCATTCACATATCCATGTATTTAGGTATTAGTTTATTTCTTTTTTTCTGTAGTAAGTATTTGAAGACTCTGAGCTTGATGGTGGGGTTATAAAGACAAGATTGGTCATGCCATAAAATTCCTCAGTCTCATGGCTGAAGTTGATATATAAACAGAAATTCATTATACAGTGTGAAAAGTGCCATAATAAGATGCATTCAAGTGGAGAGAGGAGCATAGCTTTTGGAGTGGGAGACAGGGTAGGGAACTCTTCACAGAGTTTACATTCATACCAGATCTTAGACCATGGGGTCTGAAGTGGTGCTGGAATTGCACTCCCTACTGAAGGTCTGTTATGGATGAATGTGTGGCATGTGGAAAAATGTTCTCTATGTGAATGGGAGTGACAGGAGTGTGCAGGTGCTAGATCTTGAGGGATCTCAGAAACCTTGTTACAAGATCTGTGCTTTATTCTATAGGAGATGGAAAATGTTACGAAGGATGTGATAATAATCAAAATTGAATTTTGATAATAATAAAAATTTATTTATTCCAGATGCTTCTTGATGAATGAGGAAAAGATACCACCAGGTGGGAAGTTACTGCTGTTGTCCCAGGCAGGAGGTTCTGACTGTCTGAGCTGAGGTGGGTAGTGTGGAGGTCAGCAGAGGATGCTCTCAGGGAAGTGACTTTGGCAGAAGGTAAGGGAAAGAAATGGGAAGAGTGTAAGGAAAAGCCCAAGTGTCCAATGTTGGGGCCACTGGGAGACCTAAAAAATGGGCTGCAGGCATGACGGGTATGGGTGTGAGTATGGCAGGTAGATGATGGGTGTCAGCACACAGTGTTCAGTTTTAGGGGTTTGTGGGATGTTTTGGGTGAATAGGTCCATAGATTGTTGGAAACAGATCTGAAGCTCTGGAGGGTGGTGTGAGCTGCAAAGACACAAGTGATGGGGGCAGGGATGTGGAGGTGATGGTCAGTAGGGACATGGAGATGACTGAAAGTAGCCACAGAAATCCATTGTATGCCCTCTGAAGAGGTCCTATCTTATTAATTAATACTTATTAATAGCCATGTCATAATGTTGGTTCACATTAAGTTTGTGGTGAGCTAAAATGTAGGACTTTTTCACCAGAACTCCTTGTAACATAAATCTCTTCCATCTCATTTCTAAATGACTGATCCTTTGAATTCTAAGGTCAGGAGCTCATATCTGGTTAAATTTGGTCCAACAACTAGCCTACGAGGGCCTGTCTGATTTACTGCCCCATATATACACTGTGCCATGGTGGGGTCTTCTGCAGCTGACTACCTGCAGGCTGTTGATAAGTGTTGACTGGAACAGGGCCAGGGACAAGGAGTGGGTGAAGCTGGAGTGGCCCCCTCCAGTCTGCTGGGGTTGGGCCCCATTGCATCTCCTTTGGCTGTGGCCCTTACCCATGGGAATTCACCTACCTACATCTCAAAATCTTGCAGTTCTTCCCCCAAGGCACATAGATTCCACTTGCTTGAAAGGAAGTCTATATTATAATGATGTTGCCCAATGAGTGTGTCAACTGAAGTCACAGTTTGTGTGCCATTGGCTGTACTTGATACACCCAGTCTTATTCCCAGGTGTTGTTCCCCATCATGTCTCTTGGATAACTCTAAAGTTGGAAGGAAGCTAACATGCCCATTTCCTTCAGAAAGAGAAAACTATGGCAGGAAGACCCCGCTCTCTATGTGAGGATGTCTAAACAAGATTCACAAGACAATTCCTTTGTTATTTGTGAAGGATAATGAAGAATTTAGAAAAATCATAAAAGTGATTAAAATCTTTTATTTCATTATCTTCAATATCACATTGTCAAAAACTGATACACAAACTAGAAGGGGCAAAATGTGTGCAGGGGTGACATGTAGGAGTACCGATTTGAGCAATTCCACAATAGCAAAAGAGGTTCTGAGTTATTAAGATGCTCCAAAAGACTCACCTCCCCAGGTATGGGAGAAAACTAGACACTCTGAGTTTGTCTGCCACTCAATCTGCTCTGGTTATGGAAGATCCTGGTGTAAATGGCTCAGAACTTCTGTGAGGCCAGCATGGCTGCTAGAACCAAGGGCTATGGAGATATAACTGTCTTCTGTATTTAACAGCTCAATTGTTTTACATTAGTCAGTGTCAAGTAAAAGTTTTGTTGACAAGGAATATCTCCTGGTGGTTAGTTAGCAGGTCAAAAAGCTATCAATCAGGTCTAAACAAGTCTTCTGTCTGTATGTTTGGGGAACATAAGATGTGTAGACAAGTCCAAAAATGAATTTAGTTAGAAATGTGAGGCAGGTGTGCTTGTCTGGATCCTTAGCCTGCCATTTCTGGGAAGGGTCCCTTTCACCCCCATCAGGTGGCCCCACTGGCCCACCCATCTGCTCACCTCATGCTCTGTCCACTTGGACCTGGCAGAGGGGCAGGGCCACTCACCACCCCCTTGGGGTGAAACATTTCCTTTTTCCTTCTTTCTAAGGTGAGGATGGTGATGATGGTTGTCCCCCTCACAAAGCCACTGATGCTGCCCACTAAACTGGGACCTGCTGCATGAATGACTGAGCTCTTGATGGACATATGGCCCTAGCAGCAGGCAGGGAAGGACTTCAGAAGAGGTCTTTTAGGAATTGACAGCCACTCACTCCACTATTTAAGAGCCATATTTGGGAAGAGGGAGAGGTAGAGAGGAAAGGTGTACCCAGACTTCAGTGGCACCAGAGAACCTTGGGACATGCTCCAGGGCTGTCCCAGGTCATTTTCTTGAATTTCTGATATTTTTAGCATAATAATCTCAAGCATCTTTACTCAGAAGCTAAGCTTTTCCACACATCTCAAATTGTGTGCTTGTAGAAAACCAAATAGTGAGTTCCTTGAATCGGGTGAGTAAAAATGGACACTTGAGATAATTGAGTAGAAAAGTTAGCTGCATGATGACTTTATGCATTTTGCATAAAGTGGTTTTGCCTTAATTAACTTGGAATAGCAGATCTGGCACAATGTTTAACCCTGGAACACGGAAAGCTCTCAGAGACCTCCAGCTCTGTTCCTCTCAGTTTACAGATGAGGAAACTGAGGTGCATAGATGGAGTGGGATTGGCCCCAGGCCTCAAGTCCTTTTTGAGGCATATGCTTCTGTCTTCTTGCCTCGTACCTCCAAAGTTAGCAAGTGACTGCTGCACTGTGTGGGGACTGGGACAGAATCTGCTTGCTTATGAAACCTCACCATTAGACATCTATTTATTGGAATGCCTCCTCATCAGTGGACACTATTTTATTGATGTTTGTCACTGACAGGTTACTGCAGAAGGATCTGGGGCAATAGGTGACTTAGTCTTTGCTACACACACTCAATAGGCAACACAGAGAGGGAAGTGTCAGTGCTGGGAGTAGGAGAGGGTTCTCGACAGAATCCAGGCTTGAATGAGCTGGGGCCTATAGGCAGGAGGACTTTGTTCCTTCCCAACTTGGCCACCCAGTGGCCCTGGGCCCTGGCATTGATGATGAACCTGCTCTATCACTTATGGCTCAGAAGGTCATTTGTGAGAAAAGACTTCGGAGAAAAGGTGCAAACTCACTGAGAATGGTGGAGAGAAACTGGCTGCTGGGTGGTGGGGTGGGATGGGGAGAGATTCCAGGAGGGCAGAATCAGCAGAGCATATTCTGTGTTCAGAGAGAAAGCCATCCATCTGTACATGGAATGCACCTGTGGTCCTTCTCTGTCCTGGATAATGGTCCCATTAGCTGTGTGCTGGTTTCCAGGGGTACAAACGTCCTTGGTTCTGTCCAGATGCCACCTCCATCACCTCCTGCAGGTCTTTCCTGAGAGACTCACTCAAGGCAGTAAACACTAGAACAATGTGCTTTGGGAGCACTTTTCATCTTGTCTCTGCCTTCAGCTCTGTGAAACACATAAAGTTGACCATGGCTCTTTTAAAATTTCAGGGTTTTCATTGAGAACACAGAGCAGTTTGCATTTCCCAAGGGCCTTGGGGCCCCTGAGGCTTGAGCCCAGCTGGCTGGGATTCAGAGATGTCTGTGTTCTGTGGGGGTGTGGAAGCAGAGAAGGGGTGGGTATGAAGACTGTTACTAGAGTCCTCACAGGACTTGTTGACAGAATCCAGTGGCCACCGGTGGGAGGGAGAATAAAAATATTTGTGTGAAGTGTCCACTTGGGTTAATGGGGAAGAGTGGCAGTGAGCAGAAGTGGTTGAGGGAAAGGGGACTCATCTGGTCTTAGATGCAGAGCACTGGAAGTTCTGACAGAGCATCCAAGGACAATTATTCAACATTAGAACTTGGGATGGAGTGGTTAGAGTTGGTGGGAGGGGGGCAGCTTTGGGTGTCATTTCTGAGAAGAAAGTCATCTGCTGAGAGGGCGAGGCCTGGGGACTTGGGGGGGAGTGAAGGATGGCTCCCAATCTGTAGGCTGCAGTGAGGGTACACCTCCCATGCTGCCAACAAGGGGGTTTATCTGCAGAGAACTGCACAACAGTAATACACCTGCCTAAAGTCTGGCTGCTTTTACTACGACCCTGCACTGGCAATACTAAGCATCAGTGATAAAATATTAGTCCCTGGAAAAAGCCCTTGCTCATCTGAGTTCTAAACAACTGCTTTGATTGTTGTATCAATTAAAGGTACAATATATATTATATAGAATATGTAAGTTATATATATTATGCAGAACATTATCTATGTTATCTATGTATATGTGGATGCTCTAAGTATTATATAAATGTTTTAGATTAGCATGTATCTATCACTTGCCCTTCACAAGCATCACTTTCTATGGGGCAGAACTCTCAGCAATGGAGGCAGCTCCCAGCACACCTAGATTCAGCTACGTGCTTTTGTTTTGAGAGTCAGGTCACAAATGTTCAGTCATTTGAGCCTGCTTCAGGTGCAGTTCATGTCTTCAAAGCCTGTGGGCTTCTGCATTCCTGCAAATTCTAAACAGTAAATTATAAATTAACACTATAGCAAAGTGTTTGTAAAGATGAATGAGTAGGACTTGAATTACTTCACTTCTGTCATGTGGTCACTTGGTGGTATGACCACTCAGAGTTTAGATTTATGTTTAAAATTTAAAACAGTGAGGGGCACCTGGGTGGCTCAGTACATTGAGCATCTGACTTCAGCTCAAGTCATGATCTCACAGTTCATGAGTTTGAGCCCTGTGTCGGGCTCTGTGCTGACAGTTCAGAGCCTGGAGCCTTCTTCAGATTCTGTGTCTCCCTCTCTCTCTGTTGCTCCCCTGCTCTCTCTCTCTTAGAAATAAAGATTAAAAAAATAAAAAAAAATTAAAACAGTGAAATAGAGATTTCTTTTTGAGTTTTTTTATTGGTAATTGCAAATGTCAGTTCTTATATGAAATATTGTGCTGAGTTTGAACCATATAGTAGAAATTTTTGCTTCTTTTAAAATTGTTAATCATTTTAAATCCAAGGAACATATAAACAAAATAATGATTACTGATTATTATATGAGTGTTTACTTTTCAAGTGAAGTTTATTGAAGTATAATTTGCATAAAGTAAAACTCTTCCTTTGAAGGCATATAGAGTTCTCTTGGGTGTATAACTAGGAGTGAGATTGTTGGATTGTCTGGTAAAAATATATGCTTAACTTTGTAAGGAACTGCCAAACTTTTCCCCAAAAGGTGCTGTTGTGCTTTCGTGCCAGCCTTGTATGAGTTTTCATTGCCCCCTACCCTTGCCAGTGCTTCTCACTGTGAGGGTTCTTACTTTCAGGGATCCTAATGTAGTGTGAGGTGGTAACCCATCTAACTCATCGGAGTTTTGATTTGCCTAATGCCTGATGCCTAATGCTGCTGAGCACATTTTCCTGTGCTTATTTATCATCCTTATCTCTACCTTATCTCTACTTAAATGAAGTGCCTGTTCAAATCTTTTCCTATATTTTTACGTTGGGTTGTTTGTCTTCTTACTATTAAGTTTTGAGAGATCTTTATGTATTTCAGATACAAGTCCTTTATCAGATATGCAGCCCTTTTTCAGCCAGTATTTGCTGATATAGCTTTTGGTTATATTAATGCTTTCTTTTTGAAAAACAGAAGTTACCATTTTTTTTTTTTTCCTTTTACGGATCATGTTTTAGGCATCCTTGCTGAGAACTTGCCTTCTAAACCAAGATGGCAGATTTTTCTCCTCGATTTTCTTACAGAAGTTTTGTACTTTTATCTTTTACATATAGATTTATGGTTCATTTTGAGTTAATTTTTATACATGGTGCAAGGTACGGGTTGAAGTTTCATTTATTGACATGGTTGTCCACTTGTTCTAGCACCACTGGTTGAGGAGACTACCCTTTCCCTATTGGATGATTAAGCACTTTTGTCGATACTCATATATGTGTGGGCTGTTTCTGGACTATTTTGTTCCACTGATCTATGTGATGTCCTGTGCCAATACCACACCGCCTTTATTTCTGTACCTCTGCAGTATTGCTTACTATTGAAAATATTTTTATTGTACAGGTAAGTGGGTTTTAAAGAATGTTCTGCTCTGGAAGTCAAATATGATAAAGACACCTTGACAAAAAGAGATGAATGAGAAGCAGGTGAGAGGTTTTTGAGTGGGAAGTTTATAGCCTGACTCCTCTTTGTGGTTCCCTGAGCAAGAACCAGGGGACTTTCAGCCTGGGAGGAGGATTGTGCTCCCCATACCACAGCAAGAAACTCTGCTAGAAGCAGAGTCTGGATTGGCCTCTAGAGTTTGGTGCTGGGGTGACTCTGGGAAGCTGTAGGCACCTATGGGAGAGAGAGAGAGAGAGAGAGAGAGAGGCCATGCTGGAGTGTTTACCCAAGAGCAAGAGATGCTCCATGTGATGCTCCCTACCATGAAATCCATGAAAAGTTAGCTTTCGATGAGCTTCCAGGCGGGGACTTCTCCTGCACATATCCATAGAACGAGCTCTCAGACTCTGGTTGCTGTCTCCAAGACACTGGCTTGAGACAGTGGACAGGAACTCAGTAGTTCATTTTCCAAAACCTCATGCAATTAGTTTGGGTGATGTAGTAAGGAGGGAGATCCTTTCTGAATTGCTGGCTTCGATGACATCACAGAGGAACAACTTTCAGTTCTCTTCAACTCATTTATGTTTTTTTTTAGTTTTTATTTTTTAAATAAAATTTATTGTCAAATTGGTTTCAATACAACACCTAGTGCTCATCCCAAGTACCCTCCTCAATGTCCATCACCCACTTTCCCTCTCCCCCACTCCCCATCTACCCTTAGTTTGTTCTCAGTCCTTAAGAGTCTCTTATAGTTTGCCTGCCTCCCTCTCTGTAACTTTTTTTCCCCCTTCCCCTCCCCCATGGTCTTCTGTTACATTTCTCAAGATCCACATGAGTGAAAACATATAGTATCTGTCTTTCTCTGACTGACTTGTTTCACTTAGGATGATACCCTCCAGTTCCATCCACGTTGCTGCAAATGGCCAGATTTCATTCTTTCTCGTAGCCAAGTAGTATTCCATTGTATATATAAACCACATCTTCTTTATCCATTCATCAGTTGATGGACATTTAGGTTCTTTCCATAATTTGGCTTTTGTTGAAAGTGCTGCTATAAACATTGGGTACATGTGCCCCTATGCACCAGCATTCCTGTATTCTTTGGGTAAATTCCTAGTAGTGCTATTGCTGAGTCATAGGATAGTTCTATTTTTAATTTTTTGAGGAAACTCCACACTGTTTTCCAGCTTCCTGTAGAGGAGATCATGGTACACATCAGGGCACTCAACACAGTCTGCTAATGGCACAGCTGCAAGCCTCAGTTGGTCAGAACAAGGGACAGATGTGGTGATGGCCATAGTTTTCATTCCTGAGCTGACTTTGCTTCTCACAATCTCTGGTCTGCTGACTTACCAATGGTACCATTGACACCACTGCTTGTACTGGGAAAGTAATCCAGCAGGTCTCATGGAGCTGCTGTGGCTGGTTAGAAATGTGGGCTCCTTATCTACCACCTGGATCTCAGCACTAGGCTAAAAATAGCCACATTTTAGATGTTAAACCAACAGCCAGTAGTCTGGGTATCAACAATGTCTCATGGTGAAGCCCATGGTCAGACTACATTGATAATCAAATAATACCAGTTTTATGTAATCACTAAAGACAGAAATGTATTCAGTGACTCAGGATAGCACAGAAAATTACTGTAAGAAAACAGGGGATAGGTTAAGATAGTCAGGGAAAGTATCATAGAACCAGAAGCATTGAGATTGCTCATTGAGGTTTGCTCGTGGACCAAACATGGTGTGCACAGGTGCTCTGTGTTTCTGTTTTTTACCTGACAGAGTGTTTATCTTAAAAACTGAGAATAAACTGAGTGTTTATGGGGGTTGGGAGGGAGGGGAAAGTGGGTGATGGACATTGAGGAGGGCACCTGTTGGGATGAGCACTAGGTGTCGTATGGAAACCAATTTGACAAAAATTTCATATTAAAAAAAACTTTAATTAGTTGCCAAACACAGACACTGAGAGATTTTGGTTAGGAGTCTGGATCTCATCTTCTGACATGTTACCACCTGGCTTTAAACAGGGTATGTTCTTCTGGGGCAGCTGGTCAGTCCCTATGGGACCCAGAGTCTAGGATCCTGAAACAGACCTGAGTGGACCTTCAGGAATGGATAGAGACCACCTGGAAACGTCAAGGTTAGAGTCCTGAATTTCTTGCTTTGGGAAGAGCTTTCCAAGCAACATATGAAACACAGAAGGTATAAAAAGGGGGTTTGACTCCACAAATATTCTAATCTTTGCACTTCAAAAGCACTTTAAACAAAATTGAAAGGTAAAAGGCAAAATAAGAAAAATGCAACAAGTGGCAGATGGTTAGATGTACTGTATCTCTGGAAAGTTCTGATTTACCCCTGCCTAATTATCGACTGCAACCCTTTCACTTTCGAAAGTGCCCTGATTTGGACAATAAATCACGTACATGGTTATCTTACAAATGGTCAATATTGTAGTCAAATGGTTAATATTTGTAGTATATAAGAAATGTTCACATGTTAAAAAGAAAGATGAACACTGAAAAGTGGAATAAAGCCATAAACAGGTAATGTATAGTGTAGATTAAAACAAACGGTCAACTCATAGTGAAAATATTAACTGTTAATAAAAAAAGGATGGTAAAAATGAGGTAGTATTTTTTGTCTGGAAATTGGAAAGCTTTATAAAAATATAAACACATACATGCAGTTTTGCACAGGTATGGGGACTTCTCATTTTGCAGTTTGGAACATAACTTGGAAGGCTCCTTCTGGAAGGTAATTTTGCAATTTGTATAAGAAAATTTTCCACTTCTAAGAATGTATCTTTAGGAAATATTTTAGAATAAGCAAAATGATTGGAATATTATTTTCACTGAAGCTTTGTGTATAGAAAATTGGAAAGAAGATAAGTGCCCAACAGGGAGGAAATAAATTGTTATTAGCTGATGGTTCTTACGTCCCACTAGGCACTTTACGTACTTTCTCCCTTTTAACCTCTACTACAACCTTATGAGGTAGGTACCATCATTATCCCCATCTTATAGTTGAAAAAACTGAGGCACAGACCACTGAAGGCAGCCAGTAAGTAGCAGGATGTGTGCAATGTGGCCTCTAACCCTAGAATTTCACAACTGAACAAGCATCTCTCTATCCATGATGTTGCATCCACTGAGTGGCATGTCCATCAAAAATGATGTTGAAGGACAGCAAATGACTTGAAATGAGAGATATGAAATATTTTTAAGTGAAAACAGTTATGAACCAGTATATATAGTATTGTTCAATTTTTATAAAAAAGCGAACATCTCTGTATGCATAAAAATGATGAATATAAACCAAACTAATCACAGATATGTGTATGTAGGAATATCTCTAGGTGGTAGAAATACACAGGATTTTTGTTATCTTCTTTTGTATTGTTCCTATTTTATAAACATTGTACAATAACTACAAGTTAAATTTGAAGTACAAAAAAATACCTGCAAAGTTAAAGTAGGGATTTGGCTGGGGGATGTATCATTTCAGATGCACTGGTGGACTGTGGCCAACAAAGCATGGCAGCTTTGAAGAGACCACCAGCCTATAATGACAGATGAAGAAAGAGTAATAGAGAACTGGGCTAACCTCTGTTCTTTGTTACAGGATGGTCCCTGTAGAAGAGGGTCATCTCTTGTTGTCTATCCTGTATCACACATCAGGATAGACATGCCCCCAGTAAGTGGAAGGAAGGCAGGAGGCAAGAGGAAAGGAAAGGACGGCTGTTGAGGAAATTTTCCTTCTGATAAACCTGGTACCCTGTTTCTATTGGTCAAAATTCATTTCTGATGCTTGCCCTTGCCCTTGCCTGCTTCCCTTCCAGCTGTGTGTCCACTGCACACCACCCCTACCAGTGCTCTAAGCTTGCCAAGATGGCCCCACCTTTGACCCTCTTACCTTACCCCTACTGCAAGCATTAGGGTGCTTGCAGTGCTAACTGGACCCCTGCCCTCCTCAGATCCTCAAAGTTTGTGCCCTATGCCTTCCACCCTCCTACACCATCAGTTACCCTTCCATTTTGGATCATTCTCATCAGCCTTGAGCATCACTCATATTGAAAATAATCCCTTGAATCCTACATCCCCCATGGCTCAATTTTTCTGTTTTCTAAGGAAAATTCCTTTGACCACTTGTCTGTTCTGCTCATGTCCACTTCCTTACTTCCCAACTTACCTGTAACTGTGCAACCAGGCTTTACCCACACTCCCCTGCAGAAAGCACTCAGGTCAAGTCACCTACCACCTCCACCTCCAAATCCTCTGGGTAGTCCTCATTCCAAGACTTGTTCCCCAATTCCCAAAGCCAGCATTTTCCCCTCCCCTTTCTTCTGAAAATGTTGGGTTCCCTCTTACCTCCCCAGCCTCTTCTTACTGCTCTCCTCTGTTGACTCCTGCCCAGGGCTCAGTCCTCAGCTCTCCTATCCTCCTTCACACACTGGATAGTCTAACTTTGTGGTTTTTCTTTGTTGCAAATATCCTCTGGATGTTGGTGTATCTCACACCATGGTCATCCCATTCCCAGAGTCAGCCTGCATCTGCTGCTTGTTCAGCATCTTGCTTGCTGTCTGACCAGCTTCTTGAACCTAAGTCTCTGTTTTTACCACACCTCCTCCTCTCCCAAGCCTCATTCTTGCTTCTGCCATAAGCTTCCTCATCTTAATGTGAGGCACTACTGATTATCCAGTATTTCATGTCAAAAGCCTGGGACTCAGCCTTGATTTCTTCACACTGTCCTCACCACTCCCTGGATCCATGAGCATTTCCCTGAATGCTGCCTTCAGAATCCCTCTTTTACCTGACCCTTCCTCTTGTTCCTGCCGGTGCCTTCCCAGTGTCCAAGCCACTAGGTCTCTCCTGAGAGTGCTGTAATAGTACCCACATTTCTGTCCTTGCTTCTCCCTCTGTAGCCACATCTCTGTCCTTCCTGTCCTCTCTCTGCAGCCAAGACTGAGTTAAGAAAACCACAAATCCATTGATTCACTATCCTACTATGCTCAATGTTCAATCCTACAACCTCTCAATGAGAGCATCAGGTCCTATGTGATCCAGCATTGCCCACCCTCAGCCCCATGCCAATTCCCTTTCCTCCTGCTCACAGGCTCAGCCCAACAGGCCTGGATGTTTCTTCACAAGCTGAGTGTGTTCCCACTGGGGGCAATCATGCTATTTTCTTCCTGTGCCTTTTCCCTGTTTCTCTCTATGTCTGACTCCTTCTCCTAACTCAAGTGTCCATCCTCATGTCACCCCATTGGAGAGGCCTTCCTTAGCAGACACCATGGGTGCCCTGGCCATATGGGTTAAATACACTACATAGTAGGTGTTCAACAAATGTTCTTTGGGCAGATAAACAGATGCATGAGCGCTGCCTTTTGCTCTTTTTCAGTGCGGTGGAGATTCCACCCCGGGGTTTCTGGGGTATTTAGGCACAAGTCACTGCTGATGGGGTATGTAGGGGTGACTTTGGGACAAAGCACTGATGACAGGGGTTCTTCCTAGATTCACAGAGGTGCTTAACTCTCTGTGGTTGATTTTCTGATGCAACCATGTGGGCAGCAGCCTCCATTCAGGATTTGGGGAACAAAACAAAGGTAATGATGCTAATTTCTCTGAATTTTGTAAAATGCACCAAAATGTTGGCTTATTGAAAATCTGTCTTCAAGCATCATCTAATAGGATGAGATGCTCAGAACTGCTCTGCTCTGATCTCCCTGGGGAGGTGAGTGGGGCTCAGTGGGACTTCCAAGCCTCCCAGGCTAGAAGCCAGAGCTATAGGTCTGATTGGGTATGGGCCTGGCCAGTGTCTGCCTTCAGAAAGGATTGTGGCTTGTTCTGGTCCATCTGGCAGGGGGAGGGTCCTCAGAGCACCTGAGAGGGGCTGACAGTACTCATGATGTTCCAAACAGCTAGAAGGGAGGGTCCAAAGAACCTGGCACATGGGATCCAGCAGAGACCTGGGCTTCAGGAGTGTGCCTGTGGGCCAGCATTGGACTTGACTGGAGCCATAGGAGGGGTGGCTGTGTATTCCCCTCTGGTCTGGTGGGTTTGCATCTCCAGGGTTGTCTTCCTACATCATCTGTGTCTCCCACCTTGGATGATGGAGGACATAAGCTGGGAGGCACTTTAGTGAGGTGGGTGGAAATCAGAGGTGACAGGGACACCTGGAGGTCCTTGGCCTGTGCCCTTTCTTTCCTAACAGAACTGACTGCCAGGTCCCATAACCTTGGGTCTTATGCATCCCTGGGTGGGGGGCTCTATGTTTCAGCTGCTGTTTGTCCCTGGGACTCCAGTTTAACATTTAGATGAGATTCATGATCAGAGGGAAGGAGATTTGCCAGCAACATTGCCAGCACAATTGCTTAGGGTTCAGGATTTCCAGAAAGTCATCACTAAGGGGACCAGAAATGTTTTGTTGTCTGCAGCTTTCTGGCAACTGAAGGGGGTGGTCCCTCATCCATGCAAGGGGGCTGCTCAGGGCAGGGTGGTGGGGTCAGGCTTATGCCTAACCCTCGAGCTTTGGGATTGTGGGGAAATATTATATCTGAGCTCACAGCAAATGTTTAATGACTGAATCTGTGGAATGTGGTTGATAATGACTTCATTTATTCACACAACAAATCAAGGTGCTATTCTAGGATCTGGGATAGCTCAGTGAATACCAAGACAAAATTCCCTGTCTGCATCTCTCTTGTCAGAAGGACACATTCAAAAGGCTTTGGGAATGTCTGTGCCTATGAAAGGGAGTGGTTATTATCAGTCAGATGTCCATATTTATGTTGTTTTTTTATTTAGGTATAAGTTACACAAAATAAAATACACAGATCTTAAGTTTCCATTTGATGAGTTCTTGTAATTCTATACACCTGTGTAACCATCATCCAGACACATTTAGGGCACTGTCACCAGTCTAGGAATTTTCCTTGTAACCTTTCCCATTCAATCTCCTAAAGCTGCTCTCCACTCCAGGTAACACATTCTGATCTTTCAGCACAGATTGCTTTTGCCTGTTGTTTAACTCCATGTACAGCATGTACCTTTTTGGTGTGTCTCGACCCTTTTTTCCATATACTGTTTTGTTGACTCATCCATGCTTGGACCTGTTTCAGAATCCCCTTATTTCTGGGACTGAGTAGTATTCCAAGATTTGAACAGATCACCATTTGTTTATTCATATTGTTGCATTGTTGGGTGATTTCCAAGTTTCATGGTTATGGGTGGGGACTGTGAATCTTTGTGCAGGTCTGTTTATGGACATGAGTTTTTACTTCTCCAAGTGTGCAGCATTAGGTTGTAGCTGAGACATAGGTTTGACTTTGTCAAATAGTTTTCAGCACCGTTCTGTTGTCATGCATGCCCACTCACACAAGAGTCCTTGATCTGCACCTTTGCTAGCATGTGATGATACCAAGTTTCATTCTCTTTGCTGGTCTAGTGGTGTGTGGTGGTATCTCACTGTGGTTTTAATTTGCATTTCCTGATCACTAATGGCACTGAGGCCCTCCTGGTGTTCACTCACCATTTTTTTTACATTTTATCCTAGCCTGGGTTCTGCTTCTCATTAAATGAGTACATGGGGAACAGAAATTAGTGGTCACTTTGTATTGACAGCAAGGAAAGTTTGGGGAAATATTTTAGCATCAAAATTTGGAGAAATTTTAGTCTTAGTTCTCTCTGTACCTTTTTGTTCAGCTATTTTTGTGGTTTTTTGTTTTTTTTTTTTTAAGACCTATTTGCAGCTGGGACAGTTATTCTCTCCTCTTTGACCTAAGGCTTTTCTTAGATGCTTCTAAAATGCCTTGTGGAACCTCTAACTATCCATCCAACCATTAGTCCATCAGTCCATCAATCCATTGATCCATCCATCCATCCATGCATTCATCCAATGCATCGATACCCACTACCTACCCATCCACCCACTCAATGTCCTTCCAGGTGAAAGGTGGTGCCTGGGCTCTTTCCTTTATCTGTGCCCACTCTCCATGTCCCTGCTGGTTTCTGGATCAGACAGTTTTGGGTGCCCCTCAGATCTTTTAAGCCCTCTCTTTTACTGAAGATGCAGCTGCAATGACCAGTCCCACACAGGCTTCAACCAGCTTTGTAAAACCTGAAATGGCCTTGCTTCTCTTGTTTCTTGTTTAGCCCTTCCCTGATATCTTGGTGTGGGATAACTGGATCCCTGTGGCACCTACACATCCCATCTGGGTGTGAAGATCAGTCAACCTTCAAGGGTGTGAATGGGTAGATGCTTCTTCCTTTGGTCCTCTTGGGGGTGTTCTGAGGAGTGTCAGGTGTTTCTCACTCAGTGCCCCCAGATTGAGTGACAGTGGGCATTAGCTGAGACCAGCCCAGTAAGGCACCCATGAGCAGACATTCCCCTTTCCCTGTCCCTCACACCTGCTCCTGGGGTCACAGCCCTATACACCCTTGACTTAGGCTCTGCTTTTAGAGACTCAGGCTCACACAATCTTGAAAACATGTGTCTGATACTGCTTCCATGCTGAAATCCCTACAATGGCAGGCCTGATATTTGAAACAATGTGCCGGTATTATAACATAAACTACCAGGTTCCTTCAGGCCTATCCACTGCCTGCTTCTCTCCATTATTCCTCCTTCCTTTTTGCTTCCATCTTCAGCCTTTGTCTGCTCTCATGATTGCCATTGTCTGCCTCCCACCATGATTTCCCATGCCTTGTTCCATCTAAATCCTCCCTCCATCATTACCCCTGTCTCCATCATACCCCTGCCTCCCTCCATCATTCTCCTGGCTCCCTCCATCCTCACCTCTGCCTTCCTCCATCATCACTCTACTTATTTCACAGAGTCTGAAACTCCCTCAAAGGGGATGGCAGTGAATTCTACCTGGGATGTGGGTGGCATGGAGCTCAGAGAAATCTTCTCAGGAGAAGGATAGAGGGGAGAGGGGCTTGGAGAGTCTTGGAGAGTCTCTTGTATATCTGTAAGGGCCATGAACACTGACTTGAATATCAGACTATGAGATTCAGTTCTAGTTCTGCTCCCTCATGGTTGTGTGACCTTGGTCAAATTACTTAATCTTTCTGAGCCACAGTTCCTTATTCATCTGTGAAAACAACATTGGTAATAAGTACTGCATAGGATTCCTAGAGGACTTAAAGAGATGGCTCATGTAGCATGCTTGGCACTTGGTTACCGCTCAGTAAATATTCACTTTTTGTATATGCTGAGTTTGTCCTCTGGAATGCAACCAACCCCCAGTTCCCAGATGTTGGGGTCATTCAACAGTGTGTGGAGTCACCTCCTAAGGTTCAAGACCTGTATAAACACTCATGGAGTTTTCACTCTGGTCAGGAAGACTGACGATTAAGTGAAGAGTAGCAATCACAAGCAGTGATGAGCAGTGGTCCAGGTTTGGTCTATGAGCATGTTTCCTGTAGTCCAGCAGTTCTCAAATGGGTGGTCCCTGGAAGGGCAACATCAGCAACACTAGGACACTTGTTAGAAATACAGACTTTGGGACCCATCCCAGATCTGCTGGATCTGAGGCTCTGGGCTAAAGTCCAGGAAACTGTTTTAACCAAGTCTCTAGTGGGGTTTGATCAAAACCTCCTTATGTGGCAGCACAATGTAGCACAATTGCTGGAGAGACTCAGATAGGGCATAATTTGCTTGGTAAACCGAGTCTCTTGTCCTGCAGCCACTCTGATTTCTGCCCTTACTCTTGGAGATGGCTGTTGACTTGTCACATCTCTCTAGCTGTGTTGGATACTTTGTCCACTCTCTGAGGCCTCTGTTCTGTGTCTTCATTCTGAGACCAGAGTGACCCCAGGGCCTACCATACCCAGGAATGAATTTGTGTGGTATGAACCAGGGACTCCCTCCCACCTACACCTCTTACCAAGGAAGCATCTATTCTGGTTCTGTTTCCTGTTTGCATCCAGCAGAACCAGACTTTTCACGTGTCTGTGCTTCACAGAGTCTTGTGTGAACATGTGGAGGTGCACAAATGATTCAAAAGTCAGAGCCATCTGATCAAAATAAGGAAAAGGGGACCCCTCAAGGAGAGAGAGATGTAGTTGAGGCTTTTGGGGGGGCCCACTGGGAAGCCAGAGAGAGGCAGGGCAGAAGTTTCTAGCCCTGTTGGAATTCCTGATTCTAGCAATGAAAGTGGTGCTAAAAGAAGCTCCCAGAGCATAGACAGGTGGGGTGAGAGCCACATAAATATATGTCCATGTTCAGTTTTCTTCTCCCTGCTTGTTTTTTTAACCAAAGTACCCCAGCACACAGGACCTTCCTCCCCACACCTCTGAATCCCAGGGGGTGCTCCTTTGTTCTCTCCAGAGGCCTGGAAGGAATGGGGAAGCTCCCTCATTGGAGAGAAAACAGGGGAATTTCCTGACTCCCATGAACTAGACTTGGCCTGTGAGGATGGCTGCGTTGTCTCCAATTCACAGATGAAGAAACTGAGACTGAGCGCAGTTAGATAATGAGCCCAAATTTACCCTGATAGCTGGTTAGTGAAGGAGTGTGCATTTGAACTAGGACCTTTGGATTTTAAAGCCCATGACTGTAGAAACAGGGACAATAAGGGTCAGCTTTAAAGTGTTTAACTGTGGGCTGGGGTAGTGAGGGAACCAGGAGATAGGGAGCAGGGTGAGGACAGACCTCTAGGCCTCAGTCCCATGTATGGCCAAGGATGTTACCAGGCTGGAAATGACCAGGGGCTTCAGTTGAAATACCCTTGTGATCACACCATTGGCCTGAGCTTGACTCAGGGCTAACCATTCATCTCTGAACCTATTATAGTAGCTTGTTTTCTGAGCACAGAGCTATAAAAGATCTAACCCAGAGGCCAGGAGTCCTGCCTTGTTTCTGTCTTGACTGAGTGGGCTTTGTGGCCTTGGGCAGGGTTCTCCCTCTCTGAGCCTTGGTCTTCCAACTGTCCTTTCAGGTTTCTTCTAGTTATGCTGTTGGCTAGTTGTGGGAAATAAGTGCTGGTGCAGGAAGATGGGGTCCTGGCCCACTGAACTGCTTGTTGCCTGCTTTGTCCCACACTGTCCTGCTTGGGTCACACCTGTCTGTTTTGGCCCCAGAAAGAGTAAAAAAAGCAACGCTGGTCCAGTCTTGGAAGACACTGGTCATCTCTTTTCTAATTACTGCCCAACCTCTTTCCCTGCCACAGTGACATAGGTTAAGGGCCAGCTATGAGAATGATCCCCAAGGCTGAGTGGATTAACACTTATATTTTGAATCTTGGGGAAGATAAACCAACAGTAGGCATGAAGATTTCGGTGGATACAGCTTCAACAATAATAATAAAGAAGCAGGGATCCTCCACCCGCCCCCCCCCCCCCGACTAAGCCAGCCCAAAGTGACAAATATACATGCTCTAAAACAGAACTGGCAGGATGGCTTGTCCAATAGAAGTGCAATGTTGCACGTTGATAAGGGCCCAGAGCACCCATGTGTTCTGGGAAGCCCTCGTGTCCAGATGGTGTTAGCAGATGGCTGGACTAGTTTCTGAGTAGGGAAGTGGATCACCTTGGGCTCCTGTGGCTGCACCATGTGTGATTTCAAAAAGGAAAACCCAACAATTGTCTATGCAGTCCCTGAGCTAAGGCTCCTTGCCTATCAAGCAGGATGGTTTCTGGAGAGGATTTGATTATTAACTTTTGATTTTATGCATATTTTCAAGTTGCCTCATTTAAACAAGGGCTGTAAAAGGCACATTTCCAAAGAAATGGAAGACTGAGTCTATGGTACAGGACAGAATAGCAAATGGAGAAGCTGCTGGTCAGGATCACACATGCTGGTTTTCTGCAGCAGAAAGACACCACTGGGGAGATCATCTTGCCTAGGCAGTTCAGATGTGTTCCCTGGTCTGATGTTTTACAGAGGTGCTAAAGGAAACACAGAAGAGGTTGGGAGGAGGGTGGGCTGGGGGACAGTTCGTCATGGGCCCCCAGCCTTGCCCAAACTAGAGCATTTACTATAGATTGTTCACATAGGAAAGGTACCCACCTATTTCAACATTTATATATTCAAGGATTTATTTGAAAACATAGTTCTGCTATTAAAAACCTTAGAAAACCACTGAGCTCATTTAAGCTCTCTGTTTACACTGGCGATCCAGACATAGAAAGATTCTCAGTAAAGCACTGATAGGTTACCCAGTGAGATGGTGACAGACACCACGGCCTCCTCAATACTGGTTCAGGCTTTCACTCTATCAATCAATTATTTGATTAAAGCACTGATTTTCAAGATATTTCTTAGTGACAGAGTCATGCCTTTTCCCTAAACTTTTCCTAAACCAAAATCTGTCCTGTATCTGTCTTTCGGACATTTATTCTTTGTTTCTAATCTTTGAAATAGCGCTGTGACTTTTCCATGTGGTCCTAGAGCTGGCATCATTATCAGTTTGTACAGCATATTATCGTTCACAAAGGGCCTTTAAAGGGACCATCCTGACTGAGGTTAAAAGTAACTCATAGAGAAGGCTATTATGTCCACAGTGTAATGGCGTGGGGGCTGAGGTGACTTGTCTTACTTTTTCCACAAGTGGGTGGAAGAGCTGGGATGTGTGCTCAGATGTTCCCCCAGTGTTTCATACTTAGAGTGGGCAAAAGCCTTGCTCCTGCACAGGTGGCTGCTTCCACTGGCTTATTATTCAGTGGGTATCTACTGAGTGTTCTGTGCCAGGCACTGTTCCAGACACTGGGGATACAGCAGAGAAAGAGAGAGAGAGTCCCTGAGCTCAAAGGTTTAAACACCAGTCCGTGGGTCTTCAAAATCCCAAGTGTAGCACATTAAGTTCCCAGACCAAGTAATTCTGGAAGGTTGGGTATATGAGTGCCAGTATGGTACTATCCTATCAGGTCATGGGAATGGTTAATATGCTTTTTAGATATTTGTGTTGTAAGAGACAGAATCTTCACTGAAGCCAGTGAAATAAAACACAGGTTTTAGTTTAAGGATCCTGGAAAGTATCACAGGACCCAAGTGTAGGAATGTGGTTGGGCTTCAAACTAAATGAAGCAAAACTGGAACTAGAGACAGAGACTCCATTGATTCTTTGTCTCTACATATCTTCTTGTTTTGTTTGAAGTTGGCTTCACTCTCCTCTGTCTCACTGAAGCCAGTGCTCTGTGCTGGTTGGAAACCTGAACACTGAGTGCTACATGTTTTACATCTTGTGGCTTCAGTCACTCAGAGAACCCAACTATTTTTGGGACAGGGATTGCTGATCTGTCTTGGACCTGCATGCCTCTCCCCCCATGTGAAAACACACGTACACATAACACACATACACACATGTACACACATATGGATAAAGGGGTAAGTTAGAGGCACAGGGAAAGTTTCAGAGGGGAGGTGCTGGGAACATGAACTACATAGCTACATCGTAAAGTTTATGCTGGACGTTCCACATTGGCTCTTAGATGTCCTCACACTCACAATCATGGTGCTCCAAAGAGGTATTCAGAGACCTCCAGTGACATAGGCCCCGTGGGGCCAGCCAAAGACCAGGGCCCAGGCTTAGTGTGTGCTAATCGTCAGGATTGTGACCATGGCTAAAGAGATGTCACCCAACACAGTGCTTTTTTACTGGGCCAGGCTTCTCTGGAGGATGCTGGAAACAATGTGGTGTGAATCACTCCTCCATCTCCTTTGTGATTTTTTTGTTTGGGGTTGGGGGGGGGGCTTCTGTGCAAAGATAAAATACTATTTTTCCAATGATTCTGAGATGCACACATTTTTAAAAAGTTTTTAATTTTTTTTTAAATTTTTTTAACGTTTATTTATTTTTGAGACAGGGAGAGACAGAGCATGAACAGGGGAGGGCCAGAGAGAGGGAGACACAGAATATGAAGCAGGCTCCAGGCTCTGAGCTGTCAGCACAGAGCCCAACGCGGGGCTAGAACTCACGGACCGCAAGATCATGACCTGAGCCGAAGTCGGCCGCCCAACTGACTGAGCCACCCAGGCGCCCCAAAAAGTTTTTAATTTTTAAAAAAAATTTATTTTAATTCCAGTTAGTTAACATACAGTGTAATATTAGTTTCAGGTGTACAATATAGTGATTCAACACTTCCATACATCACCAGGTGCTCGTGACAACAGATGCACTCCTGAATTGCCGTCACCTATTTCACCCCTTGCTCCCGGTAACATCAGTTTGTTTTCTATAGTTAAGAATCTGTTTCTTAGTTTGTCTCTCTCTCTCTCTTTTTTTCCCTTTGCTTTTTTGTTTTGTTTCTTAAATTCCACATATGACGAATCATATGGTATTTGTCTTTTTCTGACTGACTTATTTCACTTAGTGTAATACTCTCTAGCTCCATCCATGTTGTTCCAAATGGCAAGATCTAATTCTTTTTTTATGGCTGAATAATATTCCATTGTATATATACCACATCTTCTTTATCAATTCATCTATTGAAGGGCACTTGGACTGCTTCCATATCTTGGTTATTGGTGATAATGCTGCTATAAACACTGGGGTGCGTGTATCCTTTTGAATCTGTATTTTTGTATCCTCTAGGTAAATACCTAGTAGTGCGATTGCTGGATCAAAGGGTAGTTCTATTTTTAACTTTATTTTAAAAACACATTTTAGCATCTCCAAAATCAGGATAGTCCTTAGGGTTAGCATGTCATAACTTTCCTGGTAGAGGATTTCCTACTTAGCAGTACATAAAATAATGGTTTATGTTTCAGTGGTGTTTCAGATTCACTGAAATGGGACAGGAAATGAGGCACATTTCTTTGAAAAGAAGAAAGCAAATAATGTGGTAGAACAGACTAGCCTAGGAATCTGGACATGTTTCATGGTTTGAAGCAAATGGGCTTCAGAAGCACAGGAAAATTGGCCAGAAAGGACATAAACTTGTCTCCAGGACCCAATATTGGGAACTGAGTGAGGCTGGAACTGGAGCATGGCAGATTTGGGCTACATGTAGGGAAAAGTCCCATTGTGTTGTTTTGCTAAATATTGAAATCAGGCATAGAGATTTATCATGGAGTTCCATTCTAAACTGACTTCTAAAAGTGAGGTGACTGCCCATGCTCTGGGAGATTGTAAGAGTGTCTGCCTAACAACAGAAGTGTCAATTAGTGGACTTTCAGTTGCATTGACTTTAGCTGCAAGTAACCGAAAATAAGAATTCAAATTGGCTTAAGTAGGAAGATAATTTATTATCTCACATAAAGAGAAGTCAGGAGTTGGATCCCAGAAATCCTCATCAATCTGTTGCACTTCCTCTTGCTTTTTTGGTTAGTCTAATTAAACTGTCCTAATTTTTCTTGAAGTAAAACAAAGAGCATTTACTGTGTTCTTTTTTCAGAAAGGAAAGTGATGATGTTAACCTTTTCTTGCCCTGGGGCTCGACCCTGCCATCAAAGACCCAAGTCTTTGACTTGGCCATGACCTCTGAGCAGACCCTCTCAGCACTCTCAAGGGGCTGCAGTCCACTCATGAAAATGCCTAGAGGATAGAAAGGAATATTCTTCCCCACTGTTAACATTTTAGGAGAAGGGACAATTCCTGGACTCCCTGTAGACGTCTTGTGCTTCATTGTTCAGAAATAGGCTAAAGTCAGGGAAATGGGGCTGGGGCTGAAGTGTGGACAAGTAAAATCATGGCTCCACCAGTAAGGAAGAAGTGTGTTTTCTAAACAGTGTCTGCCTCAGGGACTTTTCAAGGTCACTTGCAGACATAAGGGGTCCTAATAGGTAACATGTACCTATTCCAGTTTGTGGTATTGCTTCCAGTTTGTGGTGAGGAGTCCTCTCTGTCCTGGTGCATGTTCTGGCTCCTTGGCCATCTGAGCCCAACTGGACAGTAGCAAAGGGACAACCACAGATAAAGCCAGACTGCCCCGCGAAGGCTAACATAATCATTTCTCATCCTGGAAGGTCATTCGGATGGTATTTTGTTCTTAAGAAAACTTAGAAGAGATTAATTGGAGGGAACAGGAAAAGCAGGGGGAGACTCAGTGGTGTAACAGACATTTCTGGAAAATAAAGCTTTAAACATTAAGTGTCAGATGGGATGGGAGATGTCAGGATGTAACCCAGGGAGGAGAATCAAGTAGTGCAGGAAGGGTAGAGAGGAGAGGGTACAGGTGTCTGGGTGGGGTGAGGATTCTTCCCTCCACCTGGAGGGAATGATATTGGAGGAAATTGCCATTGTTCTCTCCTGTTTGATTTGCAAAAGTGGAAGTTTTACAGAGCTCAACCTAATATTTAGTTAAGAAATTGGAGCAGTTGGGTGGCTCAGTGGGTTAAGTGTCAGACTCTTGATTTTGACCTCATGGTTTCCTTTCGTGGGTTGAAGTCCCGCATTAGGCTCTGCCTTGACTACGTGGAGCTTGCTTGGGATTCTCTCTCTCTGCCCCTACCCTGCTCATGTTCTCTCTGTCTCTCTCAAAATACATAAATAAACCAAAAAAAAGCTTTAGAATGCCCTGGGTTATTCGAAAATACTCAAAAGAGAGAGAGAGAGAGAGAGAGAGAGAGAGAGAGAAATGGACAAAGAGGGAAAATACTATGAATGGAAATGAATACTGAGTATTTTAAAGTTACTTGCATTTTAAGGAAACCATCCAGAAGCATTCCTTTCCAAAAGGTCCTTCCCAACACCATCTCCTGCCCTCATCCCTGCTCCTTCCTCATCTTGGATCTCTCTAAATTCATCCCTCCTTCCCTCTTTCCTGGAGAAGTTTTCTAATATGTGCACCTATCATCACAAACAGGAATTAGAGTGAAAGAATTCTCCCTCTCTTTCTTTCTCTTTTCTTAAGACATGCTTCACCTGCAATGTTTTACTGAAACACAACAAGTAGAGTGCAAAATCTTCCATAAAAATTTTCCTTTCTATGCATCTACAACTAAAATTAGGACAAGTCCCATAGACTAAAATTCTCATCTAGGTAAGAATTTAACTTCCTGTTAAACTTCAGTGAAACCACAAAAAGAAGAAAATTCCATATATTTTCTACAGAACAGACACACGAGTTGGAAAATGCTAAAGGACATAAAAGTATGTCCAAAGTGTTGTGATAGAAATACATCCCACAATCCTGAGAAACATAACAGAAACCCATGGGGGAGGGGAAGGAGGAAAAAAAAAGAAAAAAAAAAAGAAAAAAAAAGAAAAAAAAAAAGAAAAAAAAATAAAAAAAAGAAAAAAAAAAAAAAAGAGGTTAGAGTGGGAGAGAGCCAAAGCATTAGAGACTGTTAAAAACTGAGAACAAACTGAGGGTTGATGGGGGGTGGGAGGGAGGGCAGGGTGGGAGGGAGGACAGGGTGGGTGATGGGTATTGAGGAGGGCACCTTTTGGGATGAGCACTGGGTGTTGTATGGAAACCAATTTGACAGTAAATTTCATATATTAAAAAAATAAATAAATAAATAAATAAATAAACGTTAAAAAAAAAAAAAAAAGAAATACATCCCACAAGTCTTAATTTCAAAAGGAGACTCATCATGATTACTTCCATTAACCAGCTCAAATAAAATGTGGTGATTTTCTATAATCTAAGCAGTACTCCCCACATCAGGAATATTTACTGAAATGAATTGCTATATTATTGCCCCAAGAGGGAGAAATGTGCTGATTGGTGGTGGTTTTTGGAGGTGAATCACTAACATTTGAGTGACAGGTGGTGTACTGAGTGTTTATGCCAGTTTCCTCACTTCATCCAATCAATAATCCCATATTAAGGAAGCTGGAATACAGAGTTGTCACACATAGGTAAGTGGCAGAGCTGGGATTTGGGAGCTGGGATTTGAACCCTGGGCATGGTGATAGCCCTAGGTTTAAATGCTGACTGCTACACTTCCCCAAAGGGGGTTGTGTGCAATATTTTCCAATCCACTTAGCTTGTGGGCTGAAAAATCTGGATCTTCTTCCACCTCTGATTCATCTCTAGTGGGTCTTCTCTCAATATGGGAATCTCACAAGTATTATGCTTTTTTGCTCATAACCCTTTTATTTTACTTGAATTTTAGAAACCATAGAGGATAAAACAGACTTTACTTTCTTGAGAAATTTCACTATTGCAGACCAGCACACTGAGATAGTTTCAATAGTTTCAGTGCTTCCCGTTTGAGTCTTGACATGAACTAAAAGCATCTTTTCTACCTTGTGCTTCCTGGTCAAGTCCTAGGTGACACTTAACAGTGGTGTTGTCTGAAATGGTGACTTCAGAATCTGGGACATCAGTTGACAAGTTCCCTGGTTGTGTTTGGGGAAACTTTCTAGGAAGATTGGAATCCAGGGCCCTGGTGGAGGTTTCCTGGAGCAACAGGCCTTAACTTTTCATTACACATTCTCAAACATAAACAGAATAGAAGTTGCAGATTCTATGTGTTTTACAACTTAGATCACAGAAGGACAATGGTGCACCTGCTGGATCATTGGGATTCTGGACCATCATCTGTTTCCTGCATAAGCACAAGGTTGAAGGCCAGGCTCTGGCCCCACCATGCAGATACATGCTGCTACCTTTGTAGACCCTCTGTCCAGTCTAGTCTCTGATGGGTGTGAAAGCATTGGTCACATTTTGGAATAACCTTGGGGTTAGCAGAGGGACTGGCAACATTGTAGTCTGAGTTCACTTACCTTTTGTCTGCAGGTAAGTGAACTTTGGTTTCTTTGCAGAATAGGGTGTTCTACCTGAACAGTGAAGAAATGTCCCTGTCAGTCTGGCCATGCTGTGGCCTCCATGGGTCTGGCGTGTCTCCTGACAATCGATGGTGTCTCTCTGGGGGTGTCACCATGGCAGCTTCGTCCCAGCTCCAGACTGACCCCAGGTCACAGAGGTGGGTTTGTTTTCTGCTTTTTTTCCTTCTTCTTCCCTGACTGAGATATCAGATTTACTTGACAAATATTTGCAAATGTCTTCCACTTTCTTTCCTTCTCTGGGATTTGTTATTTGTGTTCTGGTCTACCTGGGTAGAGGCCAGGACTCCCTCCTTTCCTTCACAGTGCCCTGCCTTTGCGTTTTTGTGAGGTCAATCACATCATCTGGCCATTATTGGTCTGTTTGCTTATCCTCCTCACTAGGCTATGAACTCCGGTGTACTCAAGAGATGTTTGCTGAAATGAACTTATTATTTCACTGAAGCTTATAAACCACCCTGCAAGGGGGTGGATTCCTAGATACAGAGGGAGAAACAGTCTCAGAATGTCCAGTAACTTCTATGTGTGTATTAAGGGGTTGGAGACAGAGCTGAGGTTTGAACTGGCATCTTCAAACACCTGGATCTGAGGTCCTGGAAGCCTTCCCATTGTCCTTTGACACAGTTGACCAAATTATACCTGCTCTTTGATACTGAGTTGTGTGCTTTAGGAGAGCTGGCTACAATGCCATCTACTCTAATTTGGTTTACAACACACCCTGAAGAGGAGTATGGGGTCAGGTGAATGAGCACATCCTATTGTCAAGGGCATCCTCAGAATTTGAAAAGTTTGGTCTTAGGATATGTTTATAGGCTCCTCTTGCTCAAGGGGAAGCAGTCATCCCCTGAAGCCTGCCAGAATCCCAGGTGCTGGGTCAGGCCCTCCCCTTCATCTGTCCTTGGGGCATTGATCACATAGCTTAAGGTGCCTGGTTACCACGACAACACCATGGCCTCCCCACGGGGTTTCTTCCCACATGGCAGTCCCAAATCACAGTCCTACTTTGGTGCATTTAGAGGGCTGGCCCCTAACACCCTGCCTCATCATCACAGATGAGGGATTCCATGTTCAAAGGCAAAACCTACCTAGAGGGAAGCAATACAAATAAGTAGAGTAAGGAGAGACTGTAAGTAATTTGGGAATCACACATGTGCCAATGACAGATGTCCATGAGACAGTTTCCCCCTTCTCCCCTCCTCCACCTCATTTTCTTCTTCCTCTTTATCCTTGTCCTCCTCCTTCTAAACAAGCTAAGGATTTTGCAGGCTCCAGTTGCAACTGGTATTTGGGTTGTCTCTGGTGCGCTGTTTCTGGACACTGGGCAGGATGGAAGGAGCAAAGATTCCAGCAGTTGGGGCTAAGTTTTCGGGAACAAATTTGGCTTCCCAGGTGCTGATGCATGTCAGATAGATGTCACGTCTCCCAACTACCTGTGAGGAAGACAGGAGACCTCAGTGGGATCTGAGGATGAGCTGGTGGGGGCATATTCCTGCTTATTCAGGAGTTCAGAGCATGTAAGTCACAGTGGACATTTGATACAAAATGAACAAACCTTCTAGGATTCTTTTTTTAAAAAAAAAAAAAAAAGGAAGAGAGGGGCACCTGGGTGGCTCAGTTGGTTAAGCGTCTGACTTTGGCTCAGGTCACGATCTCGCAGTTCATAGGTTTGAGCCCCACATCCGGCTCTCTGCTGAACAGCTCAGGGCCTGGAGCCTGCTTTGGATTCTGTGTCTCCCTCTCTCTCTGCCTCCCCCCTGCTCACACTCTGTCTCTCTCTCTTTCTCAAAAGTAAATAAAAAATAAAAATAAATAAATAAATAAAAATAAAAAAGGAAGAGAGTTTTATTCCAGCCCAAGTGAGGACATCTTCCCAGGATACATAACCTTCACAAAGAAGAGAGTGCTTGGGGAAGGGATGTTTAATACATGGTTGTATATGTTTTTTGTTACACCAACAGCTACAATTAACCACAATGAAAGACATTCCAGAAAATTGCAAACTTTATCTTTTAGTATGTACAAGATTTCAGGCTTCTGAGGTATGAGGTATGGGAACAGAATTTAGGGAGATTTTTACTCTTTAGCTTGAAATGTTTCTTTTAGGTTATTTGCTAACAAAGCAGATGAATACGGTGTCCTCAGGGCAGAAACAGAGCCCCTGCTCTGAAGTTTGGTGAAGTCATTCTGACTTTGGTAAAAGTTAAAGTCTAGCCTCCCTGGGAACCCAGGAACAGGGCCCATGAACATTAAAAGTTTAAAATTTCCTTTATCATCATCTTCTATAAACTAGGTTGCTGTCTTAGCCTGAAATCTGTATTAGTCAGCTTGGGCTGCTGTAAGAAAGTTACCAAAGTTAATAAAGTCCCATGGTAGCGGGAGCCTTAAGCAACAGTAGTCTATTTCTCATGGTCTGGAGGCTGGGAAGTCTAAGGTCAAGATGCTGACTGACTTGATTCCTGGGGAGGACCATCTTCCTGTCTTGTAGACAGCTGTCTTCTTGCTGGGTCCTTACATGGCAGAGAGGGAGGGAGAGCTCTCTCATGTCACTTCTAATAAGGGCAGCAATACCATTATGACCTCATTTAACCCTACTCACCTCCTAAAGGCTCCATCTCCAAATACCATCACATTGGGGTTAGGGCTTTAACATATGAATTTTGAAGGGACATAAACTTTCAGTCCACAATACTCATGATGCTGTTGTGTAGACATTATGTCTATACTGTTTGGAGCCAGACTGCCTGACTTCAAATCCTGCCTCTGCTGCTTGCAGGCAGTGGGAGCCTTGACAATTTTTTTTTAAATCTCTCTAGGCCTCAGTTTCCCCGTCTGTAAAGTGAAGATGGTAAAAAAAATTCCTACCTTGGAATAAATAGTAAATGCCAAATGATGCTCTATTAGATGAGCCATGACATCTACTCACATGGGTTTTCACAGTCAATAAATTTCCCTAAGATGCTCTGAGCCAACCTGGCCTTTATCTTGTTCCTTTCTTCACGGAGGCAGGAACACTAGCACCAATAACCCTTCATGACTGGAAGCCACGGTACCAGGAGAGGAAGCCCTCAGTTGTTATTTTGGCAATATAAAGACTTTCTACAAAAACTAAGCCCCATTTTTTTTAATGGATGATGCATAGTTTGTTTTTTTTTTTTAATTTAAGTTTATTTATTTATTTTGAGAGACAGAGAGAGAGAACACAAGTTGGGGAGAAACAGAGAGGGAGAGAGAGAATCATGATCTGAGCTGAAATCAAGAATTGACACTTAACGGGCTGAGCCACCCAGGTGCCCCAAGGATGCACAGTTTTTAACAGTGAAGCACATCTGTGTATGTGATGTGTGAATGTGTGCTTGCCTGTACATATGCCTCACCAAATAGGCCTGCACGGAACCATGCTGTGAGCCTACCCCCACCTTCCAAACTGCAGGGGAAGCTGTCATCCTGGGGCAGGGTGCAAGGGTAGGGTTTTCCTGTTGCCTGGATCTGCTCCCCGTTTCTCACCTTCCTGGCTCTGTGTTGTCTGGTATTTGACTTGTGATGTCCACTTCTGTGTTAGATGCTGGTCTGGTGGTCCTGAGCCTCAGGACCGAGGTGCTCAGTACTGTAGGCTCCTACCCACATTGCTCAGTGTGGAATTTCTCAACAACGGGGCTCCTATTGTCTTGAAAGTTCTGTATTTTATACAAATTTGTGCATGATTGGAATTGCAGGGAAGATGGTCCCATTGGTGACTTTCCTCGAATCAGTTGGGACCAATGTCTACTGGGCTGCTTTGTTCCTGTGATAAGCCCCTGCCCCTGTCCCCTGCTCTCACCCATGAAAGCCTTAAGGAGGACATGATTTCAGGGAATGGTGTATTAGTTTCCTGTGGCTACTACAACAGATTACCAGAGATTTGGTAGCTTCTAACAATGCAAATTTATCATATTACAGTTCTGGATGTCAGAAGTTCACAATGAATCTCAGTGTCTGAGGCTGGCTCCTTCTGGAGGCTGTAGATCAGGATCTGCTCTCCTGCTTTCCCAGCTTCCGAAGGCCACCTGCATTGCTTGGCTCATGGACCCCTTTCCACCCCAGCAGGGTGGCACCTTCCCTGTCCTCTCTGCCTCCATGTCACAGCTCGTTCCACTCCAGCCTTCCTGCTTCCCTCTTAGAAGGACCCTTGTGGTTATGTTGGTCCCTCATATAATCCAGGACAATCTCCTCACCCCCAAATCCTTACTTTAGCCCCACCTGTGTGAAAGTCCCTAGAAGGAAACCTCACTAGAGCAGACTCAGAATGCTACAAGGGGGCCTGGTGGGGAGGAGTTGCACCACTTAGGAAAAACTGTCAATTTTATAGGAAGTTTTACATGAAAAATTGTCAATAATGGAGCCCTAACAGAACAGTCTCAACAGAACAGTCTCAACAGGAAAGAATCATCAGCTACAGGCCCCACCAGGGAAGGATGGATACAGCATCTCCTACAAGGCTGTGACCACTCCTGTAACTCAGTCGATGAGAGACCCTCACCATCCTGACCTCCCGCTTTTCTTCAAAGGACTTTGGTTCAAAGCAACCCCTCCCAGCCTCCTCCTTCTTCTCCATAAAAGAACGTTTTTCTCTTTTGTTTGTTGGACTTGCCTGCGTTTTTTCTTGCTTGTTCTGGATTGCAATTCTCTGCTATTCCTGAATGAACCCAATTTTGCTGGTAAAATAACTCTCTGTGTCATTTTTAAGGTTAACCAGTGCAAAGTCCTTTTGCTGTGTACAACAACACATTCATGGGTTCTGGGGATCAGGACTTGGACATCTTTAGGGGGCATGATTGTGTCTCTTCCCACGCAAGATGCAGACAGATGATGCCCGTGTGCCATGCTCTGTTCCAGGGCTCCATGTGAATCCTTTCATCCTTACAATGGCCCCACAAGGGGGGCATGTTCCTCACTCCCATCACATTGGTATGGGAGCTGAGGTTTAAGAAGGTCAGCTTCCCAAGGTCACACACACGCAGGGGTGTGGTCTGAACTCAAACACACCTTGGTCTGTTTTAAGAGCTTCTTTTCATGGGCCTGTTCTCCCAAACCTCCCTGCAACCCTCCCAGAGGTTTGTGTGTCAGGCTATGTCTCTGTTGTGTCACCTGCAGGGCACCTCTGTGCCCAGGGCCGGTTGCCCATGCTGTATAACAAATGACTGCAAGTTCAGCACCTGAATCAGCACACATCCAATGTGGGTCAGAGTCTGGGTTGAGTGGAGTTCCCCAACCCAGATCTCATGAGGCTGAGGTTCAGTGTCAGCTGGGCCAGGTTCTCACCTGTAGGTTCTGCAGAAGGAATCTGCTTCTGGGATCCTTTAAATGGTTGGCAGAACTCAATTTCTGGCGATTCAGGTCCTCATTTTATTTGCTGGCTCTCAGCTCCTGGAGGCCACCACATCACTCCATCGCCAAAGCTCACAAAGCCACGTGGAATGTTTAAGGCTTAGACTTTCCGTTTTTGGAAAAAATTCTCTGCTTTGAAAGAGTTCATGTAAATAGGCCAGTTCACCTGGATAATCTCCCTTTTGTTATCGAAACTAACATAGTCATAGTGCATCATACACACACAGGAAGGATCACTGGAGGCCACCTCAGAATTCTGCCCTCCACAGGGCACGTCCAGATCCTGCCCCTCTACTGCATCCCACCTCACTTCTCCATGCTGGGATCTTGCTCCTTCACAAAGCTTAGCACCAAGCTGGGAGGTTGTGGGAGCACAAGTGAAGCTGAGTGAGAAGCACAGACTTCTGTGTTGGCCCCACGTGAGAGTGCAGGTGGTAAAACGTCCAAATATGGAAAAGACTCCAACAGGCCACGGGGTTAAGAGGTGGTTTCTTGGGCACAAGAAGGGTTTTAAAGGATGGTTCCAGATTGAGAGACTACCTGCCTGTATGTGATTCAGGAATGCTGTCATGGGGTTTTTACCACAGCAATCAGGGCTCAAATCACACATTTTTTCCAGCTTTGAGTTAGGAAAAAGGGAGCTGGCACTTCCTACTTTAGTACAGAGTTAACTTTGTAACTGATTGTGTTTTTTGTTTTGTTTTGTTCATCAGGGAGCTGAGAGTAACATTTATGTTCAGCTTTAGGAACTGGGTTAGACTGGACTTTTAACATTCACTCAGACTTGATTTTCTATGCTAATCAAGAGTTTGAGAATATTTACATTTTTCCCATTTTCATGTGCTAGTGAGCTCTATTAAATCCTCAGTGGAACAAGTCAGCTTCAAATGAGAAACATTTAAAAACCCTGTGACATTTACTAATAGGCCAGTGGGCTGCAGACCGCCCCCCACCACCAGAAGGAGGACAACGATGGAGCACTAAGGTGGGGCTGGGCTGTGCACAAATGGGACAATGGAGGGTTGCAGCATGGGGTCAGGAGTCTGTGAACTACACCCAGGTGCTGGGGGCCCACTAAGAAAGTGAAACTAACCTTGCCTGCTCAGGTCCTGAGCTAGGAGCAGGAGCTGCTAGCGCTGGCCCTGCCTCTTCTCAGCTAGTTGCTGGTACTGGCTGTGTTGCCTGGGGCACATTGCCTAACTTCTCTGAGCCTCAGTTTTCTTCTCTGCAGAATGGGATCAGTAAAAGAGTTGGCTTCATAAAAGGCAGTGGTTCTTTTTTTTTAATGTTTATTTATTTTTGACAGAGAGAGACAGAGACAGAGACAGAGACAGAGCATGAGTGGGAGAGGGGCAGAGAGAGAGGGAAATACAGAAACTGAAGCAGGCTCCAGGCTCTGAGCTGTCAGCACAGAGCCTGACGCGGGGCTTGAACTCACAGACCACAAGATCATGACCTGAGCCAAAGTCGGATGCTTAACTGACTGAGCCACCCAGGCACCCCAAAGGGCAGTGATTCTTAAATGACCAGTTTGTCAGGTGCCCAGCAAAGGGCCTGGCACCAGGAGCTAGATGTCATGATTATTATTATTAGTGCACCTAGAAGGTATAAAAATTGTGTGCGAACAGAGGGTTGGGGGGTGTTGGAAAAGGGATGTGCTTCATCTTTTGACTTCTGAACTTACAGTAAGTGTTGCTTACTTCCTAAGTGTGGGATGCAGATTCAAAGATTTCCTGTCCAAGTTTCCCACCCTAATTCCAACACTGTGACTATGACAGAAGTTAGTACTGGGTGATGGTGCATTAGATGTCATATGTATGCAGATGTTATGAGGGTTTCTAATCCTTTGATGTTAAAATTAGGAGGTGACCCAGGTGGGCCTGACTAATCAGAGAATAGTCTCTTGCTGATGGCAGAAAGTCTGGGAGATACAAAGGTGAGAGGGGCTCTCTTTCCCAGCCTTGACACAGAGGGGCCACGGGTAGGGACTGAGAGCACCCTCCAGGAGCTCAAGACAGCCTTTAACTGATGGCTGACCGGGGAAATGGGGTTGTTAGTTTTACAACAGCAAGGAACTGAACTCTGACAACAACCTGACTGACCCTGGAAGCAGGTCTTACCCAGACCTTCCAGGTAAAGCACAGTGTGGCCAATGCTTGAGAGCCCAGCCACATCCTCCAGGATTTCTGAGTTACAGAAGCATAGGATAGTAAATGGGTGCTGTTTAAGGCTCCCAAATTTGTGGTGTTTGTTACACAGCATAGATAACTAATACATTGGGTCACTTCCACATGGGACTGTCTATCTTCTGGCCACCATCAGAGTCACTGCTGGGCAGGTGGATGTACCACGAGGTGTCTCTGTGTCCACTTCTGGAAGATGGTCTTTTGGCTTGGAGTGCTGTTAGTGACTGTGCTCCCATCTGTGAACCAGTGATGCCATGGGTGCCCCTGCCCCACACAGCAGGGAAGGGACATGTCTGTGCCTGGGAGATCAAGAGCACTGGGAGAAGGTGCTCTTGTTTTTCCCTGGAGGATGAAATGTGACAGAAGAGTCTGGATAAAGATAGCTGGCTGGAGGGATCTAAGGTCCTTATAGCATTGCTTTAATTCAGCTTTCAATTTGATCAGTGATGCCCTTCTGGAGAAATGTGTGCAGCTGAAACCCAAGACTGTAAACCTAATAAGAATTTGGTTCGCTTCACGAATCAAGATAATTGTACTTTGAAAAATGTTTTCAACATAACATTAATTTCGACCTTTACGTAAAGTGCGAGATAAGTGTGTTTTTAAAATGGATATTCATGCATGACACATTTTCCATTATCACCTTATCAGATTTTCTGAGTTGCTGCAGCAGTAGATAGTTCAGGTGTTTAAAATAAGCAATCACTTATTTTTATGATCTTGCAGGGACATGTTATGGTGATTGAATGGAATTTGCTTTCTCTTTTTCCTTACAGGAGCCTCAAGAACAAAGGCCACAGGACAGTGTTGGGTCCTGCTGTCCAGAGCTCACCAACTGGGATTGAGGTTGATGAAAAATGAAGAACAAGGGAAGCACTAGCCCATCTCGTGTCCTCCCCATGCCTCTGCTTCCTGCCCCTGGAAGGATTTAAGATGCCTGGATTTAAGATGCTTTCTGTGAAATATTTAAAAAGCAGATTAAAGATTTACTGAATTCTCACCAGATCCCACTGGCTTCCTGAGTCGATTCAAAACCTTTTCTGTCCCACCTGTACACAGGTGTTTGGTTCATTTCCCTACCCTCACCCATCTCATTCTGACAGAGGAGCCCGGGCCAGATGCTGGCCCTGCAGAATTTTTTGAAAAATTAACCAAATAGAGTTAAAAAAAATTAAGGTAGCATTCATACAACACAAAATTCACCATTTTAACAGTTTTAAAGTGTACAATCTTTCATAGTGTTGTGTGACCATCAACACTACTTAAATTCAGAACATTCCCCTTCTCATTGGTTGGTTTCATTAGCTGAGCTCCAAGAGACCCAGGAATCAGGATGGTCTCATGATGGGGAGTAATTGTGACCTTTGCAAACCTCTCTCTGTATCAATACATATGCACACACACACACACACACACGTGTGCATGTGTATAAATGTGTGCTTATTTATTTCTTTCAAGACTTCTCTGAAAAAATTAGAAAAAGGGAAGGGAAGAGAAAGGCAAAGAGAAGATTAGTATCATAAGCATAACCAGGAGACCCCTGCTCTCTGTGTGCTTCTTTTTGCTACAGGGAAATCCATGATAGGTAAATAAGGCATTGGCTCATGCTTTCTTCAACAACTTTTTAAAGAGATACAAGTAACCCAGTGCATGTCCTGCAAAGCCTTTGAAATGCGAAGGCAAGCAAAATCTTGGCTAATTAAATGCTTCATGTTTGTCATAGTTAGCATATTAATATAAGATCGGTTAAATGTGTCACTCAGGTGAGCCAAACTTTTATGCTCCATACATAGTTTTCCACGGTGCATTTCTCCGTGTTCCATCAGTGTTCACAGTACATTTGTTTCATGTTTATAGGCTCTTATTTGCAGGCAATGTGGCATAGCAGAGAGTGCACTGGGGTGAGAAGGAATGGGAGAGGGGGCAGCCTTGTAGTGCTCCCTGGTGGCCTTCCAGAAAGTCATGCCCTTGAGCCTTTCTTCAAGGGAAACTGGGGTAGTTTCTAATGTCTGACTCTTTGAAATTACTGTAGAGCTTCAAAAGCATTAATGCTTCTGCTTTTTAAAATACATTTTGGCACATAATTGGTTTTCATTATAATCCCTGCATAACTGACCACCCCCACATGACAATGCCTATTTACTATCACTATTTGTTATTTAGTGGGTCAGGGATTTGGAAAGGGCACAATGCACAGAGCTTCAGCTGGAAGACTGGAGAGTCACTGGAAGTTCTGCATCTGCATCACCACATGTGGCCTCTGCATAGCAGGGCTTCATCACAGCATGGCTGCCTCAGTGTAGTCAGGTGTCTTCCCCACTGAATGGCCTGCCTACTCAGGGCTCCAGGCAGGAGTGTCCCAGACAGCAGGGAGCAGGTGGCACCACCTTCTGTGGCCCAGCTCTGTCATAGTGAATCAACTGATTCCCTCACCTTCCTCTTTTCTGTTCTTCAAGGCCATGGCCACATTTTGCTCTCTAATAGTCTTCTGTGTCCTTGTCCTGAAGTGTCCTGGTTAGGAGTGTGGTCTTAGGAGCTGGATCGAGATATTCTCCCTTGTACAATAAGAATGTTGACTCCTATCGCCTAGGATCAGAGAGTAAATTCATGCAAAACACTTAGAATGAAGACTGGTACAAAGTGCATCCTCGATGAATGGCCATGACTCTTCTGCAATGTGGTATATATTCCTCCAGGACAGCTTTGCATCTTACTCACCTCTGCCCTGCATTTCCTGCAGTGCTTGGTGAGCAGAACACAATTGGCATAAACTCAGTCTTTGCTTATTCCGTGACCTTGATGTCTGCAGGGACACAGCCCCCCACCATGACTCACTGTCCTTCTGCCTGTGCTGTTCTGCTGGGTCTGTATCAGTGTCTGTCTTCTCAGCTGACTCCACCCTCTCAGACTATCATCTCTGACCATCTTCCATAGGAGCTGTCCTGGCCCCCTGGAATCCTATTTTATTTTGTTCATGGCATTGGCATTACTAAAAACACTTCATTCACTACTTGATTCTCTTAGAGCGGGATATGAGCTCCGTGAGCTCCATATTTCAGTGTGTTTTTTGCTGTATCCTCAGTGCCTAGAACAGGGCTTTGTTCAGTAAACACATGGAGTGGGGACAGAAGGGGAAAAATTATAAGCTTCATGATGATTCAGAAACATGTTGCCAAAGCAGGCTGTGTCCTTCAGTGAATTGGGATTTACTTCCTTTTTAAGCATGTAAAAAAATCTTGAGACTTCCATTCAGTCTTATTATATTTATGTAAAATCTATTCATAATAAAAATAAAACTGTATCTTCCCAACTACAACTTAATTTTGAATGAAAATAATTTTGGGTGGTATTAATACAGACACTCAAAGTAAAACCTGAGAGAGATAGAATCACAGGGAAATGAGAATCACATAGGCAGTCCCACCCACTCAGTCACTTTGTAGCTGTTTCCAGCTATGGCTTTGCCTTGACTCCACTGTCCTTCCCGCTAGAACTCATGGCTCCTAGCCCACTAACTTCTCAGGTCATTCCTGGTGCCCCACCCCCATCCCCAGCCCTCAGTCATAAGGCTGTGATGATCCACACCCAGCCCAGGAAAGGGGACAGACTCCATTTTTGCTGCTGCACCCAGTGCAATTCTCAGAACAAAAGAGAGAAGACAGTACTTTTTATTTTGTGCAAACATAGTTTTAAACATTTGTTGGTTTTCCTTCTTGCAGCTTGAGAGCAGCCATCTGAGTAGTTTATAGGGTTGTGGATAAATTACTGAAACCTGGAAACTCTTGGATTTATTTTACCTTAGACATAAAAAGTTAGGTTTAATTTTGGAATTGCTATGCACCACTTAGTATGAAAGTTCTTGGTTTTCTTGTCTTGTGTACATTCTAGAGCCTGGCTCTGGAAATTCCAGATGTCTGCTGGGAGGGTGGGATTGCCTGTGTGATTCTCATTTCCTTTTGATTCTGTCTCTCTCTCGGGTTTCTCTGTTTCTCACTTACCCAATTCCCTGCTGCAGAGATGAACTTCAGGGAGCCAAGTTCCCTCTGTGTGCCTCCATGACATCTGGGCTGTATGGTGAGGGTTTTTATGTCTTTAATGATCTTATCATGCACTCAGGGGTTCCCTAATTCTTAATTGGAGAATGTGGGCTACACAGGATAAAGTCTGACTGTGTGCACACCTTGAACACCTGGGTGTTCTCAGGCTTAGCCAATTTCTGGAATCACTGGGACCTGCAGGGAACATTGGGGCCAGGTTCTCCCTCCTAGCAGGGGACTTAACTGGCCTGGGGTATGGCCTGGACACTAGGGTTATGGACCTGCAGGGGTGCTGACTGGAGTCAGGCTCGGGGGCCCTTGGGTTCTCTAGATTGTCAGTGGAGGCGGGTGCTCGGTGGGCTCTGGGAAGGGGTGAGGAGCAATCAGGCAAACTACATCACAGGTGTGACAATGCATCTGCCACAGAGCCTACTTCTCAGGGGCTGCATGATGTTCTGGATGAGTAAATGGTCAATAAGTTGTATTATTTATTGGAGAAAGATGTCCACATGGAAAAGAGCGGCTGAGGTTGGATGACTTTGTTGAAATGTAATCATGGATAGATTTGGCAGTTTGGATGTATTTAACAACTGAGACATTATGGTGTCACTTTACCAGTCCTCAGGTTCAAGTTTGGTAGTTAGATAAAGTTATAACCACTTCATCTGATAGTGCCTGGTTGCCCGGGAAGACCATCTGAGCACACAGTGACAAGAGGTGGAGTCAGGCAGGACCTGCTCGAACCCAGCCCAAGTGAGCTCGCTTAATTCCAGGCTCTTCCAGGCTTGCAGGGGATATGTGGGCTAACAAGTGGAAGAGCTCTGAAAGCCACCCAGCCTGTGTGGAATCAAGGACCTGACTTCCTGAGGTGTCAGGGACACTAGGATGAGGCAGCCCATGGCCCAGGACCTCACTCCTGTGCTCTGCTGCCCTCAGCACTGTCTGTTGGCTGACAGATGAGCACAGAGGTCTCTATCCTGTCCCTTTTCTGTTCCACCCTCAGAGAGAATCCCCCACTTTTTGGCTCAGTTCCAATGGATTCCTTGCTACTTTCTCCTAATGTCAGTATGTCTGCCCCAGCACCCAGCACCCACCTGCCAGAGGAGGACTTGAAGAAGCCTGAGGCCAGGGGGTGACATATCCTCCCTGGGGCTGTCTTGATTTGCACTCATGTCTGGCTGCACCATTCCTCTATTCTGCTCCAACCATTTGGCCTCATAATATCCACAGTCCTGGGTCAGTGTGCCAGCAAAAGCCACCTCATGTCTCCATGGGGACATGTATGTGGGGAATGAACAGCCACATGGGGCTGGGAGAGTGCTCCACATGATCTGACCTTGTGTCCTGGGCCTCCAGCCCTAGGGCAGTGGGGAGGGGGCACAGGGAAGAGGCAGGGGGCTTCAACTAGAGAGAAAAACAACATCAATGACAGCCACTTTCAGAATCACCTTAGATGAGAGAGGAGAGATTGTTTCTACTTAGAGGCACTGAAGAATTTCCCACTAAACAACATGGGGCCCTTCACCAGAAATGACACAGTGGAAATGCATGATGTAGATGGATCTCAAACAGCCCGTCCTAGGACAAGCTCTGTGGGGTCTGTGGGACTTCAGGACAGTAGAAAAGCTGACGACCTTTGTCATAGACAAGGTCTCCAATGAGCATAAATGCTTCTTTGGGGAGTCTAATGAGACAAAATTGCAGGCCTGGGGCCATTAATCCTGAAAGCAGAGGTGGGCAGAGAAGTGGAAGGTGCTCCTTAACTTTGTCATGTGACTTTTGATGAGGGAAGGAAGTTCAGGCTCCTGTCATAATATAACCTGCTGAGAGGATGACCCTCCACCAAGCAGAGCAGAAGTGTGGCTGTCAGGGCACAAGCATGGTTGCAATGTAGTAATTGTGCTACCTCTCAATTCACTGGACAGACACAAAAGCAGGGGATGGAGAAGGTGAGAACCTCAGGTCACCACAAGAGTCCATGAGAAATAGTGCATTTCTTTATTTGTCATAAGTGAACCGAAGTTTCACATTCACCTCCATGGATTCTGCTTTGTAAAAGGGTTCTGATTCCCATCCCCTCCTCATGGCCTATTCAGGGTCATCTCAAGGACTTGGGAAATGACAGGGTACAGAGGAGTCCTCTGACCACAGGTGGTCTCCATTGGGTCCTGCAATCTGATGCTCTCTGTGCTGTGCCCTGAGGAGGCCAGGAGCTCCATGGAATCACCTACTAGTGTGGGCTACACAGTGGCTCCTTTCTCCCCAGGCAGGGGCACCAAGCACTCTCTGCCTTAGGGTCCCAGCCTCTCTCCCACTTTAGGACCAAGGGATGGGCTGTTTAGTTTGAAGGAAGCTCCTGTCCCTTACACCTTTTGAGCCTCTTACCTCTTCCCTCTAAACTGGACTTGGGATTTTGGAAAACAAAAGACAGGAAGTGTTCATAGCCACATCTACTTTCTGCTCTGCCACCAGCCTCCTGTAAGGCGCCACAAGTGCTACCTGCCCTAGTAGAGGCAGAGGAAGGGGGAGAACACAGAAGATAACATCACAGTTCTTCAGCCACCACACATGAAGGACCAACTGCAAGGTAATTTGGATTCTTCTCTTATTGAGAAATGTTTGAAGAATGTGGCTTGGTGTGGGCAAGAGTTGAAGCAACTGTGGCCAGAGATGGGGGGGAAGGACTCTGGGTCTTGGACAGGCAAAAGTTGGCCTGAGGGTCAAGTCCAGCCAAATGGTGGTTGGTCTCAGGGGACACTACAGGGCCCAGACTTTCCTCTGCGAGGGCAAAGATGACAGAAGGTGAATCAGAGAGCAAAGTCACTTTCAGGGACAGTTAATCTGCACATGTTGAGGTAATGTCCTTGTGTGTAAGCTTCTGGGCTCTGATCCCACAGGAGGGAACGAGGGGGTCAGCTCTAAGAACAAGCTGGCCCCATGCCACTTCCTCCTACCCCTCTCTTTGCTGGATGTCTACATTCTCTGCATTAAGGCTGAGGTCAAGGGTAAGAAGAGCTTTATGCTCTTGTTGCTTCTGATTCTCCAGAAACATTCTGGGACCCTTCAGGGCACTGTTGCTTCTTGTCCTATTTTGCCATTGAGGGTCTTCTCCACACCAGAAAACCCCCAAGGGCAGGAACCACATCTGAGTTACCTTGACTCCTTCACATTGGAGTTGTACATTTCCAGGCTCAGGTAAGGCTTGTTCCAGGGCATAAATAATGTGACCAGGATTCAGTTTTTCTTAATACATTTCCTTGTCCATTTCCAGGGAGTCTTTTCTCTCATGATCCCAAGATGGCTGCCAACACCTCTTGGGAGTATCAACTCTTTATTCTGGGGAAGCAGAAAAGTACAGGTCTCATCCAAGCTTCCATGGAAGAAGATGGAAAGTATTCTCTCATAAGTCCTTCCTATTCATTGTATGTGATTGGGTGATGTGTATACACCCTGGATCCCCCATGATGTTTAGGGTGAAGACAGTAGGAGTGGTTCCCATCCCTAGAACTCATGGGTAGAGAGAGGGATTATTGAGAAAGCAGATTCCATAAAAGGGAATCAGGGTGTTTTGGTGGGTGAATGGAGTCTAGAGGTTGAGAAAGACCTGGCACAGAGCCCTTATGTGATGTAGCTGTCATTTTATTTAATGCCTGCAACTGCTCCAGAGGTAGATAGTGTTGTATAGAACAGAAACTAAAGATGAAGGAGGTTAAGGATATAGGTTTATGTCTCTGCCTCAACTCCTTCTAAAAGAATTTGAAGTCATCATGAGGGGTTATTTAGATTATTTACAGCCCATGATTTGTAAATGGCATCATCTTTCTCTCACTTTACTGTATTTTGATGTTTGAGGTTTTCACTTCTAAAAATGTATTTGTTCAATTTATCAAAATGTGTTAATTCAATAAAATATTATTTTAAATATGGTTGAAGTAAAACCCACTCTTTCTGGTATATGGTTCTAAGACTGATACACTGAGTCAGGAAACTGTCACCACAACTGAGCTATAGATCAGTCCCCTCTTCCACAAATTCTTTTGTGCTAATTTCTCCCCAGTCCTCACCTAAAAACCTGGAAATCTGTTCTTGGTACTTATCTTTTTTTTGGCTCCCGAGGATTCCTTCTTAAACATCAAGAAAATATCACAGACATAATATGATAGTGTTTTGAGTTTCCAAAAAATAGTGATCAAAACTACTCTGGATTCAGGTATGCTTTAGAATAAGTTTGCATTAATCAGTCACTATGCCATCGACATCCTTTTGAAAAATGGCACTATTCGTGTGCGTGAGGTATTGGTCTTTTGTTTATGGGTTATTCCTGGGACACTTATTGATCCACAATCTCCCTGAAATAATTTACAACCTACAAATTGGCAACCATGGTAGTTCTGTTAAAGGAGAACAGCTTCACAGGCTTCGAAGAAAGCAAGGACAAAGCTGGGCTCCTCCTGCCATCCTGGCAAGCTGGTCCTACAAAGCTGGAGCAGCTTTTACAGCCCAGTGTATGCACTCAGTCCCAGTACAAACAGCAAGGAGTGAAGAGAGAGAAGAATAAAAGATCCTCACACATTCAATTTTTTACTTTTCAGATCAAGCATTGCTCTGTTTTACACATGGAATATTAAAAACATGTCAAGTTGGTGAGAGGACCAACCTTACTGGAAGTTCTTTGTGTTTGTCTTAGTGTTAAAATGGATGAGACATTATTGAAAAGAATGTGCTCTGGAAAAAGATCTCATACACTTTCCCAGTGAAAGTACATTTGTGCTGTGATCACATCCTCCACAGCTGTGGTGATGGACATAAGGACCTGGTCCAATCTGCAAGCTCCAGTTGGTTCTAAGTGTCTGGCAAGATGGCAGTGGGCAGCCTTCTCTAGACAGCTTGGCCAGTCCAGGTATTGCTGGATGCTCCTCTAGCTGGGCAAAGCAGAGAATGTATTTTAAAAAGAAGAAAAGAGAATTTGTACTCCTAATTTGTCATTAGATCAAAGATAGTATGTGACACCCCAGAAAGCCACCACTCCACTTGCTTCTTTGTAATCAGATCTTCAGGGACCCACCTATCTTTCTGTCTGTCTCCTTCTGTCTCTGTCTCTGTCTGTCTGTCTCTTTCACACACACACATACACACACATACACACACAGTCTCTCTGAGTATTTCTGTCTTCATCACAATTTCCCATTCATGGTCTGTCACTCCTGTCCCCCTAGTCTCTTGCCTTCCAGTAGAAGTTATTTAAAAATTCCTGGATTCTTCTCTAGAGAATCTGAGTCAATCAATGAGTCTGGAATTTGCATTTTTAGTAAGCAAATGGCGGTTCTGATATAGATGGGTCGCACATTACATGGACCTGTGATTCAATATTTTAGAGATGTTTCTGATTGTTTAGGCCCATAAGCTGGTACATTTTTGTGCTGCATCAATCTGCAAGGGGCTGATTATTCTAAGGAAAAAAAAATGTAAATACTGTCTTACAACCATGCGGTTTGGACACACTGGGTTATAGGCATGTCCCACTTTATGCAAAACCAAACCACAAAAACCTAAGTCTACCAAACAAATACAGAAAATTATTTGTTTATAAACTGTAACTATACTTGTCCTTGGGCCTTGCTGGCCTTCCTGTATTGATCTCTGCCCCAAGCAAAGGTCACTGTGAACAGGGTAGAGTGTGGCAAAAGGCAGAAATCTCCACCCATCTTCCCTGCTTGTGCTCTGGGGTGTCTGGGACAGAAATGGTCTGGGGAGGGACAGGAGCAGAGACTCAGAGACCACTCCCTCCAGCTCACCTGCTCTTCTGTTCTCTCAGCGAGTTCCAGTCCAGGGTTTGGCCCACATGGGTTGGATGAGGCTGATTCCACCTCCCTCTGCATGTGACCCAGGCTGCCCAGAGTGTCTTCACTCCAACGGCCCTAGGGATGGGTTCAGCATTGGGCCAATATGAAGTTCCAGGAACATGGCTGGATTTGCCAGGATGGGGTACCTCCTTTCCCCAGTTTTGGTTGTGAGAACGTGTTTCTTTGCACCTGGGAGCTCGCCTAGTTTCATCTTCTGCAAAGCCTCACAGCCAGGGATGCAGGAAGGAGGCAGGTTCCATAAGCGGGGAGAGATCTCCTACGGCCTGGAGTTCCCATCCATTCCCTCCTCTGTTTAGGCGGGTATAGGTTGGGTGAGTATGGCCCTGGTGCGGATGGATGAATAATTGAGCATGAGCCTGGTTAGCCAGTTCCATCAGTAATGTCTCAGTGTCCCGGAATAGAAAGGGGTGCTTACATTCCCACTGGGGAAAGCTGGGTTTCTCTCCATGGCTAGACTTACATTAACAACAAAACACTTTTATTTTGGAACAATCTTGCACTTAAAAATTGCAAGAACAGTACAAAGTAAGACCTTCTCTTCCAAACTGTTTAAGATTAAATTGCCCATATGATGGTCCATCACTCTTAAATAGCTTAGTGTGCAATTGTGTAATTCCTGCAAACAAGGAAATTCTCCTGTGTAACCACAATGCAACTATCACCAAAATCAGGAAATTGTCACAGACACTATAATAACACCTAGACCTCAGACCCCATTTAAGTTTTTCCAGTTGTCCCAGTAATGCCCTTTAGAGCAAAAGGATCTGGTTTGAATCACGTGTTGCATTCAGTTGACATGTGTCCTTCAATTTGGAGCTGTTCTTCAGTCTCCTGGCTCTCATGACCTTGACACTTTTAAGGATTAAAGATTAGGAATCCTCTGTCTGATGTTGCTTTCCACCAGGACCAGGTTGTTCATCTTGGGCAGGAATATCACAGAAGCGAGGCTGTGTTCACTCCTTGAGGGTGATGCCATGGGCTAAACATTCATCATGTTGATCCTTGGCTCTGCAGCACCAGAAGAGGGCTATTTACCCAGGAAGTTATAGGTGACCATCATGGAGGAGCAACATGTAATGGAGCAACATGGAGCAACAGTAATGAAGATGTGTGGTATTGGTGAAGAAATAGGCAAAGAGATCAATGGAACAGAATAGAATACCCAGAAACAGACCCACATATACAGTGAATTGATCTTTCACAAAGTAGAAAAAGAAATACAGTGGAACAAAGACAGTGTATTCAACAAATGTTGCTGGAACAACTGGACATCCACATGCAAACAAACAAAAAAACAATAAAAAAATTTAGACAGAGGACTTACACTCTTCTGAAAATTATCTCAAAATGGATCACAGACCTAAATATAAAGTGTAAAACTATTACACTCCTTGAAAATAACACCAAAGAAAATATAGATGACCTGGATTTGATGATGACATTTAAGATATAACACCAAAGGCATGATCGGTGAAAGAGACTTGATAAAGTAGACTTCATTAGAATTAAACATTTCTGCTCTGTGAGAGACACTGTCAAGATAACAAGAAGAAAAACTGCAGAGTGGGAGAAAATATTTACAAAAGACATATATGATAAAAATCTGTTATCCAAAATATACAAATAACTCTTAAAACTCAACACTAGGAAAATAAAAAAAACCTGGTTGAAGAAGTAACATACACCTTACTGAAGAAGATAGATAGCAAATAGCATATGGGAAGATGATCCACTTCATATGTCAGCAGGGAAATGCAAATTAAAATAACAGTATGATACCTTTACACACCTATTCTAATGGCCAAAACCCAGAGCACTGACAACACTGGTGATTATGTGGAGCAACAGTTACTCTCATTCACTGATGGTGGGAATACAAAATGGTAACAGCTACTTTGGAAGACAGTTCAGCAGTTTCTTATGAAACTAAATATACTTTTAGCATATGATCCACCAATCATGCTACTTGGTATCTACCCTAAAGGAGTTGAAAACTTATGTCTACAGAAAAACCTGCAGACAGATGTTTAGCAGCTTTCTTCATAATTGCCAAAACTTAGGAGCAAGCAAGATATCCTTCAGAAGGTGAATGGATAAATAAACTGGGTACATACAGACAATGGAAAAGTATTAGATGCTAAAAAGATATGATCTATTAAGCTATGAAAAGATATGGAGGAAACTTAAATGTGTATTACTAAGTGAAAGAAGCAAGTTTGAAAATGCTCCATACTTAATGATTCCAATTATATGACGTTTTGGAAAGGGCAAAACTGTGGAGATAGTAAAATGATCAGTGGTTGCCAGGGGCTAGGGAGAAGGGGGGGATGAATAGGCAGAACACAGGGGACTTTTAGGACAGTGAAACTAGTTTGTATGATACTATAATGATTGACATATATCATTATTCATTTTGTCTAAGCCCATAGAATGTACTACACCAAGAGTGAATCTTAATGTAAACTATGAACTTTGGGTGATAATGATGTTTCAATGTAATATGATGGGGGGAAATAGGATAAAATAGGCAGAGAAGGAAAGTTTAGGACCTGAGGTCCTTGGGTAGGGAAAAACACATACTGTATTTTGAAACAATGTTGGGAATGTCTGACCACAGCAAATTCCCTCAGGCATAAAGTTTCTCTTAAGACTGTGACAGGAGGGGCCAAGATGGCAGAACAGCATGACGTTTTCTTTGTGTCTCTTTTCCCTGAAATGCAGCCAGATCACCAATCAATTATCTTGCACACTTAGAAACCTGATTTGAGGATTTACACAACAATCTGGACAACCTGAACCATAGAACTCGGCAGGTATGTGGTGCAGAGAGGTGATCTGGGGAAGAGAGAAGCACGGAGGGCAGGGAGCTGTTTTTGCTTGTGGAGAGAGGACTGGGATGGGGGGAGAGTATGGGAAAGTGCCCCCTACCCCTGAAAGCAGCTGGAGAGAAAAGGAAGAGTACAAAAAAGGGAGAAAGGAGAAAGGAGAGGGTTTAAATTCCATTAAGACTCTATAAATAGGGGGAGTGAAGAGTCTGAAACTCCACAGCTCTATACCTGGCAGTGCTCTGGTGGGAAGGGTGAAACACTGGAGCAGAGAGCAAGGTCTAGGGGGTCCTTGGACCACACAGGGAGAGGCAGTTCCCCTACTGGAAGGACATTTGGTAGAGGTTGTGTGGCCTCCCCATAGGCAAAGGTCCCAGCAGACCCTGGAGAACAACCACTTTCACTGGTGTTGGAACATGGACATTAAGGGGGAAGCCTGGCACCAGATATGTGTTGTGATTTGCTATAATCCGATTGTGTGAACTTTTTCTGGGCTGGGCTAGCACCCAGCAGTAGTCTCTGGGCATTGGCAGCAGCACAGTTTCGTGACATTCTTGGGGGTAGACGGGTACCTGGCCATTGCATAGTGAGAACTTCCCCCAAGGGTCAGAATGGGTCAAAGCCACAGTCCCTCAGAAGTGAGGGGTTGGGAGACACAGCTGCATCTGAGATAAAACTCAGGAGGGAGGTGCTGCTTGGCAACCTGACAGCTTGGTCATGGACAATGTAAAAGTGTGGAGTGGATGGAAACCTGAGACAAAGGAGGGGTGTGTGATTGCTGGTTGGGGAGAACAGAGTTCTGATACTAGAGACTGGGTAGCTGGGTGACACCATTTTCACCCCTCCCGCGAATGCGCATACACACCTACACGTGCCACAACAATCCACCCCAGTAAGCTAGGCAGAGCCATCTAGTGGAGAACAGAGCCATTGCACTAAGCCCTGCCCAACTGGGCCTACCTCATTCCCCAGAAAGACCACAAGTCTCTCCACCTGCTTAGTTTATGGACTATAAAGTGCTTCATAGTTTGACTTCTAAGGGAAACCGATGTATTTCAGTCTGTTTGTTGGTCCATCTATTCAATTATTTTTTTCTTTTCTTATTCTCGAATACAGAAAAAAAATTATTTTTATTTTCCATTATTAAAAAGATTTTTCTTTAATTTTTTCTACTATATTTTTTACTGTTTTGTAATTTTTTAAATTCTATTTTACTTCCATCATTTCATTTTATTCTATTTTATTGTAATCATTTTTCAAATTTTCAAATGTTTTCTTTTTTCTTTTTTTCTTTTTTATTTTCTTATCTTGCCCTTTTTCCTCTAATCTTTCAAGCTTCTTTCAACAAAAAAATATGGCTGGAAAAAAAAAAAAAAGAAACGGAAAGAACACTGTGGTTTAAGAAGGAGCTAGAGACCTTGTACTGTGAAGACTCCAGAGAGGCCAAGGAAGGGGAGACTGAGGAGAAACCAAACGTAAAACTTCCTCTGCTGCCTTGGGTAGTTAAGTATGCATATATATCCAAATGTGTATCCTGAAACAACAGAACACAAGGTCACCTTATTTATATAGGTCTTTCAGTCAATGCAACTTGATACCTTTCATCGAGGTTAGACTCCATAAACCAATTTTACTCTTACTTTTGTGATGTTGATGTCTAAAAATAGGTGAACACCGATACAGATCTGATACAATGTCAGAAATTTTTATTTTCATTATGAACATTCTTACAAACCTGCGACCTTTGCGATCTTGTGATTGATATTTTAAATAAAAATTTTATTTTTAAAAATTTGAAAAAAAACACTTAGGATCTAGCATCCTTTATTTGATGTTTTTTGTGTTCTTTTTACGTTTTTTATTTTTATTTTTATATTTTTTACATTATTAATTCCTTTTCTTCCTTCAAAATGATGAAACGAAGAAATTCACCGCAAGAGAAAGATCAGGAAGAAATGACACCCAGGGATTTAACCAACACAGATACAAACAACATGTCTGGGCCAGAATTTAGAATCACGATAATAATAATACTCGCTGGGGTTGAACATAGACTAGAATCCCTTTCTGTGGAGATAAAAGAAGTAAAAGCTAGTCAGGATTAAATTAAAAAATGCTATAATTGAGCTGTAGTCTGGAATGATTGCCATGGCGGCAAGGATGGGTGAGGCAGAGCAGCGAATCAGCGATGCAGAGAACAAACTTATGGAGAACAATTAAGCAGAAAAAAAGAGGGAGACTAAGGCAAAAGAGCACGATTTAAGAATTAGTGAAATCAGTAACTCACTAAAAAGCAATAACATCAGAATCATAAGGGTCCTGAAAGATGAGGAGAGAGAAAAGGGGGTAGAAGGGTTATGTGAACAAATCATAGCAGAAAACTTGCCCAACCTGGGGAAAGACACAGACATCAAAATCCAGGAAGCACAGAGGACTCCCATTAGATTCAACAAAAACTGACCATTAACAAGGCACATCATAATCAAAGTCACAAAATACTCAGGCAAGGAAAGAATCTTGAAATCAGAAAGGGAAAAAAAAAGTTCTTAACCAACAAGAGAAGACAGATCATGTTTGAAGCAGACCTATCCACAGAAACTTGGCAGGCCAGAAAGGAGTGGTGGGATATATTCAATGTGCTGCATCAGAAAAATATGCAGCCAAGAATTCTTTATCTAGCAAGGCTGTCATTCAAAATAGAAGGAGAGATAAAAATTTTCCCAGACAAACAAAAATTAAAGGAGTTTCTGGCCACTAAACCAGCCCTGCAAGAAATTTTAAGGGGGACTCTCTCAGGAGAGAAAAGATGAAAAAAAAAAAAACACACCAAAAAGACCAAAAGCAACAAAGACTAGAAATGACGAGAGAACACCACCAGAAACTCCAACTACTCTAATCAAAAGACACACGGTAATAGAATGAATAAGGAAATAAGATCCATCTATATGCTGATTACAAGAGACCCATTTTAGAACTAAATACACCTTCAGATTGAAAGTAAGAGGATGGAGAATGATCTATCATGCTAATGGCCACCAAAAGAAAGCCAGAGAAGCCCTACTTATATCAGACAATCTAGACTTTAAAATAAAGACTGTAGCAAGAGATGAAGAAGGACATTATATCATAATTAAGGGGTCTATACACCAAGAAGATCTAATAATTATAAACATTTATGCTCCAAACGTGGCACACTCAAATATATAAATCAATTAATCACAAACATAAACTCATTGATATAATACCATAATAGTAGGGACTTCAACATCCCACTTACAACAATGGACAGATCACCTACACAGAAAATCAACAAGGAAACAATGGCTTTGAATGACACATTGGACCAGATGGACTTAACAGATATCTTCAGAACATTTCATCCTGAAGCAGCAGAATATACATTCTTCCCCAGTACACATGGAACATTCTCCAGAATAGATAGGATACTGGGACACAAATCAGCCCTCAGCAAGTACAAAAAGATCGAGATCATACCGTGCACATTTTAAGACCACAATGATATGAAACTTGAAATCAACTACAAGAAAAATTTTGGAAAGGTAACAAATACTTGGAGACTGAAGAACATCCTACTAAAGAATGAATGGGCTAATCAAGAAGTTTAGAGGAAATTATAAAGTACATGGAAGCCAATGAAAATGATAACACCATAGCCTCAAACCTCTGGGATGCAGCAAAGGCAGTCATAAGAGGGAAGTATATATAGCAATAGAGGCCTTCCTAAAGAAGGAGGAAAGGTCTCCGATACAACCTAACCTACACCTTAAAGAGCCTGGAAAAGAACAGCAAATAAAACCCCAAACCAGCAAAAACAGGAAATAGTGAAGATTAGATCAGAAATCAATTCTATCAAAACAAAAAAAACAGGGGCGCCTGGGTGGCGCAGTCGGTTAAGCGTCCGACTTCAGCCAGGTCACGATCTCGCGGTCCGTGAGTTCGAGCCCCGCGTCAGGCTCTGGGCTGACGGCTCGGAGCCTGGAGCCTGTTTCCGATTCTGTGTCTCCCTCTCTCTCTGCCCCTCCCCCGTTCATGCTCTGTCTCTCTCTGTCCCAAAAATAAATAAAAAACGTTGAAAAAAAAATTAAAAAAAACAAAAAAACAAAAAAACAGTAGAACAGATAAATGAAACGAGAAGCTGGTTCTCTGAAAGAATTAACAAAATTGATAAACCCCTAGCCAGTTTGACCAAAAAGAAAAAGGAAAGGACCCACATAAATAAAATCAAGAATGAAAGAGGAGATATAAAAACCAACACAGCAGAAATAAGAACAATAATAAGAGAATATTATGAGCAATTATATGCCAATAAAATGGGCAATCTGGAAGAAATGGAAAAATTCCTAGAAACATATAAACTACTGAAGCTGAAACAGGACGAAATAGAAAATTTGAACAGACCCATAACCAGTAAGGAAATCGAATTAGTAATCAAAAATCTGCCAAAAAACAAAAATCCAGGGCCAGATAGCTTTCCAGGGGAATTCTACCAAACATTTAAGGAAGAGTTAACCGCTATTCACTTGAAGCTGTTCCAAAAAATAGAAATGGAAGGAAAAATTTCAAACTCATTCTATGAAGCCAGCATTACTTTGATTCCAAAACCAGACAAAGACCTCACTAAAAAGTAGAACTACAGTCCAATTCCCTTATAAACATGGGTGCAAAAATCCTCAGCAAGATAATAGCCAACCGGATCCAACAATACATTAAAAGAATCATTCACCACAACCAAGTGGGATTTATACCTGCGATGGAGGACTGATTCAAAGTCCGCAAAACAATCCGTATGATACATCACATCAGTAAAAGAAAGGATAAGAACCACATGATCCTCTCAATAGATGCAGAGAAAGCATTTGACAAACTACAGCATCCTGTCTTGATAAAAACCTCCAAGAAGGTAGGGATAGAAGGATCATACCTCAAGATCATAAAAGCCATATATGAAAGACCCACTGCTAATATCACCCTCAGTGGGGAAAAACTGAAAACTTTCCCCCTAAGGTCAGGAAGAAGACAGGGATGTCCACTCTCACCACTGTTATTCAACATAGAATTGTAAGTCTTAGACTCAGCAATAAGACAACACAAAGGAATAAAAGGCATCCAAATGGGCCAAGAGGAAGTCAAACTTTCACTCTTTGCAGATGACATGATACTCTACATGGAAAACCCATAAGACTCTACCAAAAAACCTGCTAAGAACTGATCAATGAATTCAGTAAATTTTCAGGATATAAAATCAAGGCACAGAAATCAGTTTCATTCCTATATACCAATAATGAAGCAAAGAAAGAGAAATCAAGGAATCAATCCCATTTACAATTGCATCAAAAACCATAAAATACCTAGGAATAAATCTAACGAAAGAGGTGAAACATCTATACACTGAAAACTATAGAAAGCTTATGAAAGAAATTGAAAAAGATACCATAAAGTGAAAAAAAAATATTTCATGCTCCTGGATAGGAAGAACAAATATTAAAATGTCAATACTACCCAAAGCAATCTACATATTCAATGCAATCCCTATGAAAACAACACCAGCATTCTGCAAAGAGCCTGAACAAACAATCATAAAATTTGTATGGAACCAGAAATGGACCCCAAATAGCCAAAGCAATCTTGAAAAAGAAAACCAAAGCTGGAGGCATCACAATCCCAGACTTCAAGCTGTATTACAAAGCTGTAATCATCAAGACAGTATGGTACTGGCACAAGAACAGACACTCAGGTCAATGGAACAGAATAGAGAACCCAGAATTGGACTCACAGACATATGGTGAACTAATCTTTGATGAAGCAGGAAAGAATATCCAATGGAATAAAGACAGTTTCTTCAACAAATGGTGTTGGGAAAGTTGGACAGTGACATGCAGAAGAATGAACCTAGACCACTTTCTTATGCCATGCACAAAAATAAACTCCAAATGGATGAAGACCGAAATGTAAGACAGGAAGCCACCAAAACCCTTGAGGAGAAACAGGCAAAAACCTCTTTGACCTTGGCCGCAGCAATGTCTTACTCAACGCGTCTCCAGAGGCAAGGGAAACAAAAGTAAAAATGAACTATTGGGACCTTATCAAAATAAAAAGCTTCTGTACAGCGAAGGAAACAATCAGCAAAACTAAAAGGCAACCGATGGAAGTGGAGAAGATATCTACAAATGACTTATTAGTTAAAGGGTTATTATCCAAAATCTATAAAGAACATATGAAACTCAACACCCAAAAAACAAATAATTCAATGAAAAAAAGGGCAAAAGACATGAATAGATACTTCTCCAAAGAAGACATCCAGATGGCCAACTGACACATGAAAATATGCTCAACATTACTCATCATTAGGGAAATACAAATCAAACCAGAATGAGATACCACCTCACACCTGTCAGAATGTCTGACATTAATAACTCAGGCAACAACAGATATTGGCAAGGATGCGTTGAAAGAGTCTTTTGCACTGATGGTGGGAATTAAAACTTGTGCAGCCCCTCTGGAGAACAGTTTGGAGGTTTCACAAAAAGTTAAAAATAGAACTACCCTACGACCCAGCAATTTCACTACTAGGTATTTATCCAAGTGATACAGGTATGCTGTTTCGAAGGGGCACATGCGCCCCAATTTATAGCAGCACTATCAACAATAGCCAAAATATGGAAAGAGCCCAAATGTCCATAGATGGATGAATGGATAAAGAAGATATGGTCTATATATACAATGGAGTATTACTCAGCAATCAAAAAGAAAAAAATCTTGCCATTTGCAACTATGTGGATGGAACTAGAGGGTACTATGTTAAGTGAAATTAGTCATACAAAGACAAATATCACATGACTTCACTCATATGAGGAATTTAAGATACAAAACACATGAACGTAAGAGAAGGGAAGCAAAAATAATGTATGAACAGGGAGGGGACAGAACATAATAGACACTTAAGTATAGAGAACAAACAGAGGGTTGCTGGTGGGGTTGTGGGAGTGGGAATGTTCTAAATGGGTAAGGGCATTAAGGAATCTACTCCTAAAATCATTGTTGCATTATATGTTAACTAACTTGGATGTAAATTAAAAAATAAATTAAAAAACCCAATATGACAGACACCACCTACTCCTCTTCAGGTTTCTCTTAGGAATTTGACAAAAGACCTAACTAAAAATAAGTAATTGACCATAAAAGAATGAGCCACAAGGAACGGCATGGCCACAGACCATTCCTCATACAATGGAAACAAGTTAGCCAAAAAGGAATGAGTAGGCATTTAGAGTTACCTACCCATAAGAGTAAAACCTGAGAAGAAAAAAGTGGAGAATGGAAGTGGGCTAACCAAAACCCTTTAAACAAAGTCCCTTGTCTGTAGTCACGGGCATTCATTTTCTTGAATTCCCCCTCTCTGCAAAGAGAGCTTTTATACTATTTTTGCTTTCTAATCCTATACTCTGATAAACTTTTGCCTGCTGCTTATTTTATTTTGTGTCTACCTCTTAATTCTTCAAAGTGTCAAGACAACAAATCCTGGGTATTGAGGTAAAGAATCCTGCAGCAGTAAGTTCATCAATTGTAACAAATGTACCATTCTGATGGTAATGTTGATGATAGAGGAGACTATATATTCGTGGGGACAGGAAGATATGGGAAATGTCTGTACCTTGTGCTCAATTTTGCAGTTTTGCTGTGAACCTAATGCTGTTCTGAAAAATAAAGTATATTAATTAAAAAAATTTTGTAACATTTATTCCTTTTTTGAGGGACAGAGAGAGACAGTGTGAGTAGGGAAGCGACAGAGAGAGAGGGATACTCAGAATCCGAAGTAAGATCCAGGCTTCAAGCTGTCAGCATACAGCCTGATGCAGGGCTCGAACTCACGAACTGTGAGATCATGACCTGAGACGAAGTTGGACACTTAATTGACTGAGCAACTCAGGCGCCTTGGAGTATATTACTTTTTTTTAATGTTTATTTATTTTTGAGAGAGAGAGAGTGTGAGTAGAGGAGAGGCAGAGAGAGAGGGGGACAGAGGATCTAAAGCGGGCTCTGTGCTGATAGCCAACAGCCCGATCTGGGGCTCTAGTTCATGAACTGTAAGATCATGACCTGAGCTGAAGTTGGATGCCTAACCAACTGAGCCACCCAGGCACCCCAGTATTTTTTTTAAAGAAAGAAGTAACGCCTTTCTGCATCCCAGCCTAAAACCTTCCTAAATCCTAGGGAGCCCCTAGGACATGTGAACATGCTTTGCTACTTACAACTTTTCATAAGATGCTCCTGCCTCTTTTGTGCTGCCACCAAACCCTGGCCTTCTCCTGATGGAGATGGGCTTAATTTTCAAACTTTCTTCGAAAATGAATTTCACCTCCCTCCCTCTCTGTTTGAAACCATAAGAGACTCTTATTTACCGAGAACAAACAGGACTGATGCGGGGGAGTGGGGGAGAGGGGAAAATAGGAGATGGGCATCTAGGAGGGCACTTGTTGGGATGAGCACTGGGTGTTGTATGTAAGCAATGAATCATGGGAATCTACCCCCAAAACCAAGAACACTGTGTATATACTGTATGTTAGCCAACTTGACAATAAATTATATTAAAAAAAATAAATATTAAAAAATTAAATGACAAAAAAGAAAATGTTCATAAGATCTCCTTGAATTAGTTACTGACATCCTGTTTGCCTTTCCTTTTTTTTTTTTAAACTGTGATTGCCTCCTAATTACACCATGACAAACTTCCCAGGAGCTGTCTCTTTCAAACTGAATGCCTCTCAGGCTTTTTCCATTTGGATCCCTGGTGGGGTGTAGAAGTATTGAATGATTTGGAATTCCTGAAACCTCAGACTTCTGATAGCCTGGGGGCACTGCCAGTTTTTGGGCATTACAGTGGGGTGGCAAAGGGTCTGTGGCACTCCCCTCCTGCCGGCATCACAAGCTCACTGTAACCAATGGGGTTGTTGTTAGTTCCTTCACTGCACACACCAGGGACACATGAGCAAAGACGGTTGTTTGTGGGAAGTGAGTAGGCTCATATTTACATCCATTTCTTTGCATTGAGTACCAGGTATAGCACAGAGAACACCTTAATGCTCAAAAGAAAAAGAAACATACTGTAATTGTGCATACAAGGCAGTCTGGAAGGCTTGAGAATCACAGGTGTAATAAGCATTATGTTCACTCTTTTTGCTTTTTAATTTTTTTTTAGTTTTTAAGCATTTTTATTTTAATTTTTCCCAGCTTTATTAATACAATTGACATGTAACACTGTGTAAGTTCAAGGAGTATAATGTGGTAATTTGATAGTCTTATATATTGCAAAATGATGGTTACCATAGCATTAGCTAACATCTCCATCCTGTTACATAATTACCATTTATTTTTTTGTGATGAGAACATTTAAGATCTATTCTCTTAGCTACTTTCAAGTATATAATGCAGTATAATTATCTGTAGTCACCATGCTGTACTTTACATCTTCAGAACTTATTTGCCTTATTCCTGAAAATTTATATACCCTTTGACCAACATCTTTCTGTTTCCCTCATCCCCCAGCCCCAGGTGACCATCATTCTACTCTGTTTCTACAAGGTCACCTTTTTAGATTCCATGTATAAGTGATTTCATGCAGTATTTACCTTTCTGTTTCTGACTTATCTTAGCATAATGCCCTGAAGATGTTATGCAAATGGCAGGATTTTCTTCTTTCTCATGGCTGAATAATATTCCATTATGTGTGTATGTGTGCACACACACACACACCATACACACACGCACACACACACCATACCAAACTATATATATATATATATATATATATATATATATATATTACCATATATGTCATATTATACCATATATACCATATATATATATATATATATATATATATATATATATATATATCTCCATTTATCCACTGATGGACATTTAGGTGGTTTCTACATCTTGGCTGTTGTGAATAATGTTGCTATATGAACATGGGGGTGCAGATATCTCTTTGGGATCCTGATTTCAATTTCTTTGGATATATACCCAGAAGTGGAATTTCTGGATTATAGGGTAGTCCAAGTCTAATTTTTTGAGGACCCTCCATACTGGTTCTGTGGTGGCTGCACCAATGTACATTTCTACCAAAAGTGTGCAAGAATTCCCTTTTCTCCACATGCTCACAAGCAGTTATCTCGTCTTTTTGAAAATAGCTCATTTTGGTTTTTAAAAAAATTAACAAATGTTTGTTTTGTAATCTCAAAAGTGGTATATATGCTCTCCTCTTCCTCAGGCTCCATGGCTTCTCTTTGTAAAGCTTAAATACTTCAGCAGTTGGTTTCAAGAGTCATGCCCCCATTTCCTCCTTGCTTAACAAAGCCCACTTTTGAGCCATGAAGCTAAGTGCCTGGCCCCAAGGGGTGACCATGGCTAGTCTGAGCCTCCAGGGCAGTACCACATCATCTTCCTGAATCCTCACTTTACTAGCCCCCGTCAAAGCCAGGGGAGATCTATTTCTGGCCAACGAGTCTTAAGATATTCATAAATTTGTATTGATGGCTGCTGGGAAATGTTTTCGCTGTCTGATAAAAGGCAAGAGAAGACTGAGAGAAGGAATCTTGCTGCCCTGGCTAGCCCATGTGGTCATGATGCCAGGAATAGTGGCAGCCATCTTGGGGCTATGAGACAATGAAGAGGAGGATGACAATTCAGCACATGAAGAGTGGGAAAAAAAGATAGACATCCTTGCATAGCTGAGCCAACACCAGCAACTGCCCATGTCCAGATGTCCTGTAACATGAGTCAATACATTCCTATTTTTAATCTATTAGACTAGTTTTCAGGTGCTGACTACCAAAGTATTCCTGCCCGACACAAGGTCCACCCTGTTTAGTTGACCAATGTCAAAGAAGGTGGGAGTGTTATTTCCAGACATGTGTGAATCCAGTAACACTGCAAAGTATATTTAGCATTATCCCCATAGAAATGCATCACTGACACTGTAATATATTTCTTAAGCTCAACATTGAAATGTTTCAGGGTCACAGACAGGACACAGGGTGGTGGAGAGGACAGACGTGAAAGAGAATGAGGTATGGAGGATTATTGGGGTTGATGACCCTTTTTGGTATCTTTAGAATGACTCTATTGGTGGATAGGACTGTGTACACTCTCTTGATGCTCATGTGGCAGGTTGTATTTTCCACACATGGCCACGATGATATATTTTATTATATACATTTTTCTAGAATCTTGCTGTGTCCCCATCAGGAGGTTGAATATATGGCTCCTTTTGGTTGGTCTGCACAGGCCTTTGTGACTGCTTCAACTGATAGACTCTGGGGGATGGGACATGAAGAGTTAAGGGTAAGTCATACAATTGCCATGCATTCCTGTTTGCTCTCCTGGGGTATTTGCCTGTGGATCCTGCCATGAGGTGAGCAAGCCCAAGCACCCCAAGGAGAGGTCCACATGGAGGGGAGCTGAGCCCCAGAGGATGGTGAGTGCAGCATCTGGTAAGTAATTTCTTCACCCCTGCTGAGTTTCTCTGACTGACACTTCATGGAGCAGAGATGAGCCACCCGACCACACCCTGACTATCCTGCAGTTTCCTGACAACGATACATGGATATTGTTAGTTTTACTAGTTACTCCCTTTCGGGAGTAACCCAAAAGGCTAATTTTTTTTCTTTAGCAAAACTGGTGCTTAAAACCCAGAGTATATTTTAACCATTAAATTAATCTTATGTTTGCTTGTTTTTTGGGAAAGTTATTGCATCATCTGTTGTAAATAAAACTGCTCCTCCTGGAAAATAGAATGTGGTAGACAGAGAGACCACATGGAGTAAGCCATCTGACAGAAGACAGTGTGTTACAGGCAGCAGACTGAGGCTCAGTAGCCGGGAGGAGCAGTGGTTTGTACTGTCCTACCTGCTGAGTGATGCAAGGGTGAGTGGGCCTTGGATGGAGGATCCCCAAGGGAAGGACTCTGAGCCTGCCCAGGGCCTAGGTCCTCTGCTGCCTGTCACCTCTGCAGGCTGATTCCTCCACAAATGCTCCCCAGACTTCTAAACCCCAAACACACCAGTGTCCTTGATGCCTCCCCCTCAAATGTGCCTTTAGGTGGCTGCACTGCAGCTGCTTTTGTCCGCACTGTGCACTATTGCTCATGCCCTATGCTGGACTGCATCATTTGCAGGAATCCTATCTGAGACATGTCCCTCTGTAGGAAACCCCACTGTACTCATGGCTCCTTTCTGTCCCCCTGTGTAGCTCCCCAGCTGGACCCTATGATTCCTGAGGACACTCTAGGTTGTGGGGGTGGGGAATCAGTGATGGGCCACAATGATGGTGTTGTTTGACTGGGACATTGGGCACTGCCTGAGACACAGATCTGCCTGCTTGTGAGAGGCCCAGCACTGCCCCTCAGGGAACACTCATGCCTCTAGGGATGGAGCCTGGTGGGGGTGATCCCATGGGGAGGTGAGGCTACTGCTCACCCAACCTGGTGTCATCCACGTCTGTGAAAGCACTGTGGCCATCCCTTTCTCTAGGATCAGTTCCTTCCCCAGGATCCTGTGGAGAACCCATGAGCTTGTGCTTGCTGGAAAGAAGCCTGTCCAAGAAAATTCCCTTTTTGGCTGAAATCTGCCTAGAGCCCCAAGATGAATCTACCACTTAGTGTCTGTAACTTCTCCAGAATTTGTAATAAGTTGGGCTTTGACAGGCTACTTTTATTTCCACAGAGCTTAATTCAAGAAATGTTGTTCCTTGATCAATCTGCACATCATTTTCAAGCCAGAAGTCTGCTGTGAAATTGTCTCTTCTCAGGTCAGGCTGGCTGCAGCGGGAATTAGACATTTTGAAACAAGATGTAAGAGGCTGCAGGCTTATTGTGACTGATGATTCCTAGGAGGTCGGCACTTTCCTCATACTCAAAATCTTTATATTCATTTCTAAAGCCACAGGATTTACAGGATAAATGAGATAAGAAAGCTCTTGTGCTATGAGGTGTTTATCAGTTCCTTCTGTATGGAGACCCAGACTTGGCCAGACAGCAAGGGTGCACACACTCATGTACATATATATGCGCACACATGTGTGCAATGTACTTGCACATATGCATGCACACACACAGACATGTGCATTTACACATGCATGTACTCACATGCCCTCCCACCCCCATACAATGGAGAGTACATTTAGTCAACAAATAAATTATGGAGTGCCACCTAATGTAGGTTTGGTTCCAGGATGGAGGTTGGCATGTAGGGGTGGTACAGAGCAGTGCTCTCAGGATTAGCCCCATGGAAAGTGGGGAGGCAGCATACATTTGGGATGCAGCCTAGTGATGGCCAATCCCACAGGAGCTCTGGAGCTGGAAGAGCCCCTCAGAATGCCCTGAGTTGGTCAGAATGCCAAGCCTTCCTATTCCCACCTGAATGAACCGTTGGAGGTGTAACATCCTGCACAGGCCATGACTGTGGGTGAGGCAGCTCTGCAGCTGAGGCACAAGTGGGAGTACAACAACAATGATAACAACAACAATAGTAATGTTTCCTTTCCCGAGTCAGCGGATGCTGCTCTTTTATTTGACTTCAAAACCTTGGTCTCTGTTTCACTAAGGACTTCCATAGCATAGCCAACAGGACAGAGTCTGGGTGGCCTGGCAGTTCTTAGCTTTAAGAAAGAGTATAGTTAAATTCTGCTCATCCTGTCAATATATAGCACGAGTACCTACTAATGACATGAATGTGACTTATTTCTTCATTATGTACTTCTATTTTTTATGAGCTAGCAGGGATCAAAAGCATAACTGCTGGGGAATAGCATCTACCACCAGAGGCCTCTTGGTTTCTCTTACTGGGCCTCTGGTCCAGACAGCCATCCAGAGATATGAAAGTGCCAGGTGCCTGAGGATGATGGGAAGCAAGCTGAGGTCAGATGTCAGTGTGTTTGGTAGAAGGGGTTGACCCCAATTCCTCATGCTTCATAGGTTGCTCTGCTCTGAGCTTGAGAGTCAGACCCTTTGGGAGGTAAGAGGGGCCTCCCTGCACACACAGGCACTTGGATGGGTGCAAGGTGCTGGAGTTTATCAATGGATCTGGCCTCAATTTTCTGCAGCATTTCTCCCTCTGGACTTGCCCCTCCCCTTTCCCATCCTGTGACTCCTGCCTCTGCCAATCACAACCTGATGCAGCAGCTTGAATTCAGATCCACTTCCTACCTCTCCCAGGGGTATTTGCATTGTAAGCCTCACTCCTGATTGTGTGATTAAAACCTTTGCACCAAGATAAAAGTCATGCAGAAAAAGAGGGGAGGGCTTCTAGGTGCTGTGAAGGACCCCCTGACACCCTAAAATTGCACTGATGGATGCTGGGCTTGCTTGATACAGCCTTTGTTTATGCCCACTGTTCTGGGGTTATTACTAAAAGCAACATTTTCTGTCTCTAGAAATTGTCCTGGTCTGAATGATGATGACACCACCCCTCTGCTCACACATAATTTCAGAAGAGCTTTCTTTTTCTTTTCTTTTTTTATATTAATTTATTATCAAATTGGCTTACATACAACAGCCAGTGCTCATCCCAACAAGTGTCTTCTTCAATGCCCATCACCCATTTCCCCTCTCCCCGCCGCCTGTCCACCCTCAGTTTGTTCGCTGGATTTAAGAGTCTCTTGTGGTTTGCCTCCCTCACTCTCCGTTTGTAACTATTTTTCCCCCTTCCCACCCCCCATGATCTTCTAAGTTTCTCAAGATCCACATATGAGTGAAAACATATGATATCTGTCTTTCTCTGACTGACTTATTTCACTCAGCATAATACCTTCCATTTCCATCCACATTGCTGGAAATGACATGATTTTATTCTTTCTTATTGCCAAGTAGTATTCCATTGTGTATATAAATGACATCTTCTTTATCCATTCATCAGTTGATGGACATTTAGGCTTTTTCCATAATTTGACTACTGTTGAAAGCACTGCTATAAACATTGGGGTACATGTGCCCCTAGGCATCAGCCCTTCTGTATCCCTTGGGTAAATTCCTAGTAGTGCTATTGCTGGGTTGTAGGGTAGATCTATTTTTACATTTTGAGGAACCTCCAACTGTTTTCTAGAGGGGCTGCCCAAGTTTGCATTCCCACCAACAGTGCAAGAGGGTTCCCATTTCTCCACATCCTTGCCAGCATCTGTAGTCTCCTGATTTGTTCATTTTAGCCACTCTGGCCAGTTTGACGTGGTATCTCAATGTGGTTTTGATTTGTATTTCCCTGATGCCGAGTGATGCTGAACATCTTTTCATGTGCCTGTTGGCCATCTGGATGTCTTCTCTGGAAAAGTGTCCATTCATATTTTGTGCCCATTTCTTTACTGGATTATTTGTTTTTAGGGTGTTGAGTTTGGTAAGTTCTTTATAGATTTTGGATACTAACCGTGTATCTGCTATGTCATTTGCAAATATCTTTTCCCATTCTGTCAGTTGTCTTTTAGTTTTATTGATTGTTTCCTTTGCAGTGCAGAAGGTTTTAATCTTGATGAGGTCCCATTTTTGCTTTAAGTTCCCTTGCCTTTGTAGATATGTCGAGTAAGAAATTGCTGCAGCTGAGGTCAAAGAGGTTTTTTCCTGCTTTCTCCTCTAGGGTTTTGATGGTTTCCTGTCTCACATTTTAGGTCTTTCAGAAGAGCTTTTAAAAAGGTAAGGCAGGTCAGTTGTCCCTGGGGGACAGAGCACAGAGGTGTAGACTTAGAAATGATCCTCTCTTGTTAATTGCCCCTCCCCCAGTCAGCAGAACAGAGCACACAATAGGTACTCCATAAATAAAAACTGGGTGACTTCCTCCCTTGCTCCCATTTTGCAGGTGAGCAAGCCAAGGAGAGAAATCTTTACACAGGCCCCTATTGTCTGATCTATGGCTCTTCCCCTGCTAGGTGTGGCTTCAGGCAAGTCCACATTGGGACTCAGGGCTGCTCTTCCTGGGCAGGGCTCTCTGGGGTCTGTCAGGTGTGGCAGGCCAATGCTTCCCTCCGTTCTTCCATTACTAGTGTTGTCAAGGGGCCAGGCTCAGTCCCCATGGCACTGCACATCCTGTCTTGATGCCACTGTGATTACAAATCTGCACCCAGGAATTGACTGGCTCAGGCATTCATCAAGAGGTATGTAATTAAGCCTCCCATGTTGAAAGCGTTGAAAGTGTGAACACAGCTAGGAAAATGGAATCTTTCTTCATGAGACGCACATTAGCAAGTGCCTTCAGGTGCAGTTGTTAGTGGAACAACATCTTTCACCAAATACATCCATGGATGTGTGTTTTACATCTTGGGGAGAGAAAAGCCATCCCTTTTTGACCATGTCCACAGGGTCTCCAGGGCTGCTGAGCCTTGGCTTAATTCCCAGATAGCTGGAAAAAAAGAAAAAGCATTGAGCTGGGCTCAGTCATGAGGAGGAGTGGTTTGGTGTGGCCAGTTCAGAATTGTGCTGGTTTGTGAGTCAAGAGCATCTATACTGTCTAGTTCATATGTTCAAATACATACATATGGTTAAAATGTCTTTGGAAAGAATGGGTATTTGACACACAGAGTTTAATATATTTATTTTAATATGAATAACTTTTTTCTGTGTAGTATTTATTCTTGTGTTTTCCACTATCCTTAAATAAGCAGTGGGCTTGATGGCAGTTAGAGGGGGTCAGGGGAACCCTAACAAGTTTCCCTCACCATGAGCTGGCATTGTGCTGGGTGTGCGGGTGCCACAGGGAACAAGGTAGGGATCTTTTCAGCCAGGAAGAGTAGCTTGATGTTTGGGTCAGGTTATGGGGACTTCAGCGTGAGGTCTGGAGCCTTAGAGCAGTCGTGGCGATCAGGGAAGGCCCTGGGTGGGGGACAAAATGCTGCTGAGTCTTGGATTTTTAATCAGGCCCCTCAGGGTGCCATGCACCAGGCTCTCTGGCCTGGGCCTGTCCACTGTGGGTCACTTTTGTCACACAGGGACCCTGACAACCAGACTTTTCATTCGCTCTGAGAGCAGGGGTGGCACAGGCATGGGGAGGTGAAGACAGCTAGCTAGCAGAACTGTAAATTCTGAGATGGTGGTGGCGGTGCATGACAGGAAGGTGAGTGACAGGGCCTGAGGCTTCCCTCCTTGTCCTCCTCCACCTCTCCCCCTTCCCTCCTCCTCCCCTCCTTCTCCCATCCTCCTCCTCCTCTTCTTTCTCCTTCTCCTTCTTCTCCTTTCCCTTCTCCTTCTGCTTCCCCTTCTTCTTCTCCTCCTTCTCCTCCTCCCTCTCCCCCTCCTCCTCCCTCTCCCCTTCTCCTCCTCCTCCTTCTTCTTTTCCTTCTTCTTCTTCTTCTTCTTCTTCTTCTTCTTCTTCTTCTTCTTCTTCTTTTCTTCCCCTTCCCCTTGTGCTTCCTCACCCCGTCTCCTTCCTCTCCCCCTCCCCCTCCTCCTTTTCCTTCTTCTTCCTCTCCTTCTTGTGTAGACTCTTAGTCAATATTTTAAATGTTTATTTATTTATGAGAGAGAGAGAGAAAGAGAGAAAGAATGAGCTGGGGAGGGGCATAGAGAGAGAGGGAGGCACAGAATCTGAAGCAGGCTCCAGGCTCTGAGCTGTCAGCACAGAGCCCGACATGGTGCTTGAAGCCATGAACCATGAGATCATGACCCAAGCTGAAGTCAGACACTTCTGAGTTACCCAGGCAATCAGACTCTTAGTCAATTTTTATAATATTTGATTTCAAAAGACTAAGGCCAAAGTAGGAAGGAACAAAAAGGGTAGAGAGACTTCAAAGACTGGCTCAATATCCTCACTTTTCTTTTTGTATGCAAACTAAACCCAACCCAATGCAACCCAACCCAACATAGACCAGACCAGACCAAAACCAAATCAAGCCACCCTGAGCCAAAAGAAGAAGTCTGGATCAAGGTCTCCCAAAGTGGTGTGGATGCACAGGAGTGAGTCATCTGTGGTACTTACTGAGGAAGTTAACATAAAAAGAGCCAGAAGCATGGAGGATGAGGACTGTTAGCACAAAGGGCAAATGCATTGTCCACTTGGTCCTGGGAAAGTGGTCTCTTGTCCTGCCTAAATATAATAAGGGAGGATCTGGATGATTCTTGTTGGTCCCTTCAGGGCTAAGATTCGGGGGAGATTTTTCTTGAAATTTTCACTGGCTGACAACATGTCAGGACACATCAATTATATTCTGCCTCATATTTTATGATTCTTATACTTGTAAAGTTAAAAATGTCAAATGGCCCAAGGAAATCAAAGCTCCTACAATTAGTATCTACCTGGGGGGGTTGGACAGACAAGCAGTAAATGGAAAGTCTCCCCACAGGTGACCCTGGAGGGCTGGGCAACAGCCCAGAAATGCTGTCTGAACAGTACACACTGTGGGAGTGTCAGTAAGCAAATCTTTTAATTAGAGTCGTTCATTAATTTGCACCATTGCTGACTTGCTTTGCACCAGGCTAGCTAATGAAGTGAAAAATGGGTATCTTGTGCAATTATCAATGCTCTTTGATCCAAATGTTCACATGTTCTCGGGGCACCCATACTAGTGATGAGCATACACAAACATGTTCTTGGAGTGCTTCACAATTATGATAGTGGAGGGTGTTCAAAGCATTTTACAGGCTTTTGTAAATCAGTAGTGGCTAATGAGGGTTAGGTCAGTTATTTGCCCAACAGAGGCTGAGCAAGAGGTTCATGGCTGCTGAGAACAGGCCCTTGTGGAGATTTTTATGACTCCAAGTCTAATGCTGATCTGCCATAAGATGTTCCTAGAATTCATGTTGTTGGAGTGGGTGTGAGCATGGTCCCATGGGTGTTGTGTTTTATGGCAGTGCTGTCTAAGCGCTCCTGTAGAAATGCGGATTCCTGAGTCCTATGCTAGACCAGGGCAGTCAGGTTGTCTGTGTGTGGGCCTTAGGAATTTTCTTCTGCTCCAAGAGGTACACCTCTCTCACATACATTCCACTTGCCTGGAGTTAGCAGATAAATGCTGGTTACCCCATGTCATTGGAATGCACATGGAAAGTGGCAGTTGACAAGATGCAAGGGAGCTGACTCTTGCATGCTGAGTCACTCAGTGGATGTTCAGGAGATGGAGGGTGGAACTGGCTTCAGTCCACTTCTCCTCCCATGTAAGTGTGCTGGAGGATCAGCTGGGAGTTGTGAGAGCAGCTGCCTTGTGGGCGGATCCAGCTCACCAGGCCCTGGGGATCCAACAGAGAGAAATTCTCATCTCTGAGGCTGAGGAAGGGACCCTGGTCTCCCCTCACCTGGCTCCCTGTCCCTGACCTGGCCTCTTCTTGACTTGCTCCTGTCTGCTTGGAGGTGTCTCAGACCCACAGATGCAGAGACCCCCAGGGGCTGGTCTCAGGTCCAGGGGAGGTCCCAGTTACTCCACCAGGGGTGTTAGAACATCTGGTTGACATGAGGGGATCCAGGAGGGAGAAACAGACAGGTGTCTTGAACAGCAGAACACAACACCAAGGAAGAGTGGGATCTTGTTCCCATCATGAGACAGTGGCTGTCTGCCCCCATCCACTCTCACCTCCTCACATGTTTCAAGTCCCTTGAAGCTGAGTATGGCCATGTGACTCATTTCTGGCCAGTATGATGAAAAGAGAAGTGTTTAATTGGGACTTTCAGACAATATTCTTGGAAGGCAAGCCTTCTTTTTTTCGTGTCACCTTCCTGCTGCCTGGAATGTAGATGTGATGGCTGGAGCCTAGGCAGCTATTTTGGCCTACTATGTGATGTGCAAAGAATGTGGAGCAGCAAGACAAGTAGGTTCCTGATGCTTTGGACATGTAAGCCAAGAGCTGCCTATCTCTGTTCTTCTTTTACACATGAGAGAGATGTGTCTATCTTGTTCAAACCACTGTTTTGGTGCACTTGAACCAAAATATAACCAATCTATGCTAATAAACATTGACTTCAGGGAAATATAAGACTGGGTGGTAGGGATGTAGGGATGCAGACATGGAGTCAGGAACCTGAGGAACATGTTCTTGCCCTAAGAAGTACTGAGCTGAAGAAAAAGGTAAGATTGACCTGGAACTGATATAAGCCAGGAACTCCTTCAAGAGGCACAAGGAGAAATTACCACCCGGTACTGGGATCAGAAGGTAGAGCAGGCTTGGTGATAGTGCAAAGATTGTTCTCTGTTGCTTGTGTCCTCCTGCCCCACTTAGGTAGTACTGCTCTCAGACTGGGCAAGGATAGAGCTATACAGTCCCACTTTGAAAATGATGGGACTACAGTGGTGGGGAGGCAAGCCCCCATCACATTGCCTTTCACCTTTTCCAGGATTTTCATTCTTTCCCTGTAGCTGGTTAATTCTTGTCAATGTCTCCATAATGGTAGTGCTAGGCAAAAGGCTGGTGTGTGTCTGAGGGACAGTGCTTATTGGGTAGATGCCCGGCAAGGCTAGGGCCTTCCACAGGGGGCTGGGAAAGCCAAATGGCACTTGGCTCTCCAGGTGAACTGACACCCACAGGATGTCCTGGGATGGATGGACTCACCTGGCCAGGTGAGGAGGAGAGAGCTGGCTTAATAGCATGGGACAGTGACAACAGCCATACACAAGAACTCCTGTAGTCCTGTAAGCCTTTTGCATAGTAACCCTTAATTCATTTAATTGGATATACCTGTTGATTCTGAAACGAAGATGGTACCTGGAAATTTGTTCAAAGCTGCAGAACTAGGATTGAAACCTGTGCTGGTCTCACTTGAAAGTCTATGATCTTTTCCTATGCTTTCCTATACTGGGTTTCACTTAGCTCTGCCACCAGCTCATGGAGGGCACCAGCTATCCATGTCACTTTGTCCTTATGTTTGTGTGTTCTCCATGAAGTGAGAGGAACAGACTAGATAAATTACAAAGGTTCCAAATCCCATGACTGGATGATGAAGTCTTATACCCACTCTAACACCCCACTGGGCACTACACTACTCTTTAGAGTGCTTAGGAAGACCCTCACTCTGGTCATGTATTAGATATTGCTTGTTCCAGTAATCTATTGCTGTTAAACAAACTTATCCAAACTTAGGGATGGAAAGCAAAATTCAATCACTGTTTTAGGTGCATGGATGCTGTGGTCAGAGATGAGGACACAGGCACAGTGGGAGGGCTTGTCTCCATTTCACAATGTCTGTATCCTCATCTGGAGAGTGAAGCACCTCCTTTGGCCTCCCGATGGGGCTGGGCCTTCTTGCAGAGTAGTGATGGGGTACAAGAGGGATTGTGCTGTGAGTGAATCCCAGAGAGTCAGACAACGTGGTATGGCTTCTTCTGATCCAGTCCTGGAAGTCATAGGGCACTTTATCATGTTCTGTTTCAAAGCAGCCACAGTCCACTCAGGCTCAGGCAGAGGGACACACAGACCACCTCTTTCTGGGAGGAATGTCAAAGAATCTGGGGGCCTCATTTTATGCTCATATCACTGTGATCTTAGTCATTAGCTTTCAGGGGCCAGGGACAGCAAACAAACTTAATATATATTTGGTCACATTGTCTCCCACCCTGGTGGGTTTCACTTGGTCCTGACCAGTACTGCAAGGACATGAACATGGCATTATGTTTGCTGTAGAGGTGCTTCAACATTCCCTAGAGGGATTATTGACACAAAGATTCCTGAGCCTACCTCCAGAGTTTCTGATTCAGTTGGTCTGGGATGGAACCCAAGAATGTTCACTTCTGAGATGTTTCCAGGAGATGCTGATCCTGCTGTTCTGGGGACCCCGAACTGAGAATCATTGAGAACCAACTATTTACATCCAACCAGACCTCAAGGCTTTGGAGGCTTCAGTGAACAGAATGGTGCTCTGCATGTGTTTTTTTTTCTGGCAATGATTTTTTGGTTTTATTTTTTTTCCCTAATTTTCATTTAAATTCTAGTTAGCATATAGTTTAATATTGGTCTCAGGAGTAGACTTTAGTGATTCATCACTTACATATAATACCCAGTGTTCTGTGATGTTAATTTTAGTCATTCTGACAAGTGTGAGGTGATATCTCCTCACGTGTTTGATTTGCATTTCCTTGATGATGAGTGATGTTGAGTATCTTTTCATGTGTCTGTTAGCCATATAGATGTCTTCTTTGGAAAAATGTCTATTCATGTCTTTTGCCCATTTCTTCACTGGATTATTTGTTGTTGAAGGGTGTTGAGTTTGGTAAGTTCTTTATAGATTTTGGATACTAACCTTTTATCAGCTGTGTCATCTGCAAATGTCTTCTCCCATTCCATAAGCTGCTTTTTAGTTTTGTTGTTTCCTTCACTGTACACTTTTATTTTGATGAGGTACCAACAGTTCATTTTTGCTTTTGTTTCCCTTGTCTGCCATGACATGTCTAATAAGAAGTTGCTGCAGCCAAGGTCAAAGAGGTTGCTGCCTGTTTTCTTTTGTTGGAATTTGATGGTTTCATATCTCACATTTAGGTGTTTCATCCATTTTGAATTTATTTTTTATTTGGTGTAAAAAAATGGTTCAGTTTCATTCTGCATGTCACCGTCCAGTTTTCCCAGTACCATTTGTTGAAGAGTATCTTTTTGTGCCAGTACCACACTGTCTTGATGACTGCAGCTTTGTAATATAGCTTGAAATCTGGAATCATGATGCCTCCAGCTTTGCTCTTCTTTTTCAGGATATCTTTGGCTATTCAGGGTCTTTTGTGATTTCATACAAATTTTAGGATGTTTGTTCCAGCTCTGTGAAAAATGCTGTTGGTATTTTGATAGGGATTGCATTAAATGTGTAGATTGCTTTGGGTAGTATTGACATTTTAACAATATTTGTTCTTCCAATCCATGAGCATGGAATTTTTCCCCCCATTTGTCTGTGTCCTCTTCAATTTCCTTCATAAGTTTTCTATAGTTTTTAGAGTGTAGACCTTTTACTTCTTTACCATTTACCACTTCATTTCTAGGTATCTTCCTATTTTTTGGTGCAATTGTGAATGCGATTGATTCCTTGATTTCTCTTTCTGTTCCTTCATTATTAGTGTATAGAAATGCAACAGATTTTTGTACAGTGATTTTATATTCTGCAACTTTGCTGAACTCACGTATTAGTTTTAGCAATTTTTTGGTGAATTATATTGGGTTTTCTACATAGAGTACCATGTCATCTGCAAATAGTAAAAGTTTGACTTCTTCCTTGCCAAATTGGATGCCTTTTATTTCTTTTATTTCTGATTGCTGAGCCTAAGACTTCCAGTATTGTGTTGAATAAAAGCAGTGCGAGTGAACATCCTCGTCTTGTTCCTGACCATGGAGGAAAAGCTCTGTTTTACCCCATTGAGGATGATCTTAACTGTGGGTCATTCACTTATGGCTTTTAGGATGTGGAGGTGTGTTCTGCTTATCCTTACTCTGTTGAGTTTTTTTTTTTAATCAAGAAAGGATGCTATATTTTGTCAGATGTTTTTCCTGCATCTATTGAGAGACTCATATGGTTGTTATCTTTTCTGTTATTAATGTAGTGCATCACACATTGATATGTTTGTGAATATTGAACCACTCCTACAACCCAGGAATAAATCCCACTTGATTGTGGTGAATAATTCATTCAAAGTATTGTTGTTGAATTTGATTTGTGGGTCTATTCTGGGTTTTCTACTCTGTTCCATTGATCTATGTGTCTGTTTTTGTGCCTATACCACACTGTCTTGATGACTAAAGCTTTGTAATATAGCTTGAAATCTGGAATCATGATGCCTCCAGCTTTGCTCTTCTTTTTCAGGATAGCTTTGGCTATTCAGGGCCTTTTGTGATTTCGTACAAATTTTAGAGTGTTTGTTCTAGCTTGTTGAGAAATTTTGTATCCATGTCCACCAGGGATATTGGCCTGTAATTCCCCTTTTTAGTAGGATATTTGTCTGGTATTGGAATCAAGGTAATGATGGCCTCATAGAATGAGGTTGAAAGTTTTCCTTCCATTTTTATTCTCTTTTATTCTTCTCAAGAAGAATAGGTATTAAGTCTTCTTTAAATGTCTGGTAGAATTCCCCTGGGAAGCTATCTGGCCTTGGACTTTTGTTTCTTGGGGTATTTTTGATTACTGATTCAATTTATTTGTTGGCCGTGGATCTGCTCAAATTTTCTATTTCTTCCTCTTTCAGTTTTGTTAGTTTGTATATTTCTTGGAATTTGTCAATTTCTTCCATATTGCCCATCTTGTTAGCATATAATTTTTCATAATATTCTCTTATAATTGTTTGTTTGCATTTCTGTGGTGTTGGTTGTGATCTCTCTCCTCTAATTTATTTTTTATTTATTTGGGTCCTTTCTCTTCTCTCTTTTTTTTAAGTTTATTTAGAGAGAGAGAGAGAGAGAAGAGAAGAGGAGAGAAGAGAAGAGGAGAGGAGAGGAGAGGAGAGGAGAGGAGAGGAGAGGAGAGGAGAGGCAGAGAGAGAGGGAGACAGAATCCCAAGCAGGCTCCATGATGTCAGCACAATGCAGAGCCTGATGCGGAGCTCAAACTCACGGAATTGTGAGATCATGACCTGAGCTGAAACCAAGAGTCAGATGCTTAACCAACTGAGCCACCCAGGTACCCTTCTATTTTCTTCTGGGTAAGTCTGGCTAGGAGTTTATCAATTTTATTTATTGTTTCAAAGAACCAGCTGCTAGTTTTGTTGACCTGCTCTACTGCTTCTTTTTAAAAATATTGTTTATTTCTGCTCTAATCCTTATTATTTCCCTTCTTATGCTGGCTTTAGGCTTTATTTGCTGTTCATTTTCTAGCTCCTTAATATGTAATGTTTGGTTGTTTATTTGAGACTTTTCTTGCTTCTTGATGTAAGCCTATATTGCAATATACTTCCCTCTTAGTACCACCTTTGCTGTATCCCAAAGTTTGGGACTGTCATGTTTTCATTTTCATTTGCTTTTTAAAATTTCTTTAGTTTCCTGCTTCGCAGATTCACTCTTTAGTAAGATGTTCTTTAATCTCCATGTTTTTGTGGTCTTTCCAAATTTTCTCTTGTGGTTAACTTCAGTTTCATGTGTTGTGATCTGAAAATATGCATGGTATGATGTCAGTCTTTTTGTACTTGTTGAGGGCTGGTTTGTGACTCAGTATTTGATCTATTCTGGAGAATGTTCCATGTGCATTCTAGAAGAATGTGTATTCCTCTGCTTTAGGATCAAATACTACGAATGTATCTGTTAAGTCCATTCAATCCACTGTGTCATTCAAAGCCATTGTTTTCTTGTTGATTTTCTGTTAGATCATCTGTCCATTGTTATAAGTGGGGTATTAAAGTCCCCTACTATTATTGTATTATTATCATTGAGTTTCTTTATGTTTATTATTAATTGATTTGCATATTTGGGTGCTTTCAAGTTATGGGCATAAATATTTACAATTGTTAGATCTTCTTGACCCCTTAATTATGATATAGTGCCATTCTTCATTTCTTGTTACAGTCTTTGTTTTAAAATCTAGTTTGTCTGATGTAAGTATGGCTACTCCAGCTTTCTTTCAGCAACTATTAACATGATAGATGGTTCTTCATCCCTTCACTTTCAATCTGCCAATGTCTTTTGGTCTAAAATGAGTCTCTTGTAGGCAACCCAAAGATGGGTCTTGTTTTTCATACATTCTGACAGCCTATGTGCTTTGATTGGAGCATTTAGTCCATTTACATTCAGTGATTATTGAAAGATATGATTTTAGTGCCATTATGCTACCTGTAAAGTTGGTGTTTCTTATAATGTTCTCTGTTCCTTTCCAGTCTTTGTTGCTTTTGGTCTTTTTTTTTTTCTCCACCAAAGAGTCCCATTTAATATTTCTTGCAGGGCTAGTATAGTGGTCATGAATTCCTTAAATTTTTTGTTTGTCTGGGAAACTCTTTTCTCTCTTTCAATTCTGAATGGCAGTCTTGATGAATAAAGGATTATTGGATGCATATTTTTCCTATTCAGCATATTGAATATATCCTGCCACTTCTTTTTGGCCTGCCAAGTTTTCATGGACAGATTTGCTGATCTGTCTTCTCTTAGAGGTTAAGGGCATTTTTTCCCTTGCTACTTTCAGGATTCTTTTCTTGCCTGTGTATTTTGTGAATTTGACTATGACATCTCCTTGTGATGGGTGGCTTTTGTTGAATTTTGGGGGAGTTTTCTGTGCCTCTTGGATTTTGATGTCTGTTTCCTTCTCCAGGTTATGGAAGTTTTCAGCTATAATTTGCTCAAATAAACCATCTTCTCCCTTTTCTTTCTCTTCTTCTGGGACTCCTATGATACGAATGTTCTTATGCTTTAAGGAATTACTGAGTTCCCTAATTCTACGTTTGTGATCCAATACCCTTATTTCCTTCTTTATTCACCATTGTTTTCCATAATTTTATCTTCCACATCACTGATTCATTCCTCTGCTTTCTTCATCCTCATTGTCATTGTAACCATTTGGTCTTGCATCTTGGTTATAGCATTTTTTATTTTAGTGTAACTAGTTTTAGTTATTTTACCTCTGGAGTAAGGGATTTTCTAGTGTCTTCTCTGCTTCTCTGAAGCCAAGCTATTATCCTTATGATTATTGTTTTAAATTTTTGTTTACACACCTTACTTGTATCTGTATTGATTAAATTCTTTGCTGTGACTTCTTCCTGTTCTTTCTTTTGTGGTGAATTCCTTCATCTTTTCATTTTGTCTGGATCACTCTTCTTTTTGTGAGTAATTGTTAGGAAAGTTGTTATATTCCTGATCTTGAGAGTAATTACTATATTAAGAGGTAAAAAAAATAAATAAATAAAAGGAAGCTAGATCTTAAGTGTGTTGTGGTCTGCTTAATAAAAGAAGCTAGACTGAAAAAAAAGGAAGCTAGATAATAGGTGTGTTTTGGTCTGCTTGTTAAAAGAATCTAGATTCACACCACCCCCCCCCCCAAAAAAAAAGGAAACTAGGTCATATTTCCCCTAGAGGTGAAGCTTTTCAACACTATGATCAGTAGACTTGGTGCATGAAAGGGGTTTTTGCTGGTCTTCTGGGTAAGGAGCCTGCTGCCCTGATTCTCAGGCAAGCTTGCCCCAGTGGAGTGCATCTGAAAGGGACAGGAAGGCGGAGCTTGTGTAAGTGGCTCTGGCATCACTGTAGTGCTGTTGTTCACTGAAGTTGGTCAGTGTTGGTGTGTGGGGGAGTTAAATGGTGTCACTCTACTCTTTTGTGCCATGAGCAGGAGCTTGCACCCTCCACTCTTCAGGAAGCCCTTACAGAAGAGCAAACGATCACTTCTCTTGTGTCTCTGGCTTCTGTCAGATCCCTGCCTTCACCCTGCTTGCATCCAGGCTGTCCACTTGCCAGGCAGCACAGTACTCCCCTGTTTTACCTCAGGCATAGGTCTGGGTTTCAAAAATCCAAACCCTAAATTTTAGGGACCTCTGGCACATGTGGACCTATGCTGATCCTCTGGGATAAGGTCTTACTGTACTTTTGCTGTTTGTTGGTTTGTCCCAGAAAATCAGTATCACATCCATGCAGCAGTTTGGAGTTTGTGGTAAAGTTCAGCAAGAATCCAGCACTAAGGTTTGTTGCCCTCAGCTGGCATCTTTGTTCTGATGCTAGTGAACAGGGATGCACATTGGTGCCACCAGTTCTTTTTGTCCCCAAAGAGGCTGTGTCACCACTCAAATACACTCCAAGAAATGGAACTGCTTCTCCCCGTGGGACCCAGGGTATCCTCAAACCACACTGCTCACACCTGGGTCTCCACCCTCCTTCCCCACCAGAGCACCACTAAGCACACCAGGCACAAGCTTGGTGATGGCTGGGACTTCTAAAATTTCAGACTTTGTTCTCTGTTACTTATAAAAACTTGCAATATTCAGCGCCTCTCCTTTCCCAATCAATGGTTTTGGGGAATGGTTTTTCTTGTTTAATCCCCTGTGTGTGCTTTCTCTCTCTCTCTCTCTCTCTCTCTCTCTCTCTCTCTCTCTCTCTCTCCCCTCTCCATGACCAAGCCTCCCTCCCCTTGTCAGCATCCATAGCACTTCTCTCCCCAAAATCAACTTTATGCAGCTCCTACCTTCTACAATGTGGCCATTTTTCTACTGCTGGTTGTGCAGTTTTGTTCTTTCAGTCCTCAGATCAGTTTCTTGGCTGTTCAAATTGATTTGATATTTATCTAGCTGTGTTAGAGGGACAGGCAAGCTTAGGGTCCCCTATCCCTCTACCATCTTAACTCCTCCCCATGATTTTCTTGGATATGACACTAGTCCTCCCTGACTCAGTTTCTTCTGTTTTCCTCCTTGCCATGCCTCCAGCCAGCATCCACTTCCCTTTTCTTTCCATCCTTGATCAGACTTCCAGTTACTTACTTGCTTTGGACTCTAGTTCATTCCAAGACCCCTCACTCCCAGAAAACCATAGCCCAGCTCTTTGGTTTCTGAAGAATCACCATCTGCAACCATCTGCCAAGGGCGACTGATCTGCTCTGCATGCATTTTTATCATGTCCCATCAGTTTAAAAAATTGAACACACCCCATTTACATACATTTTAAGTTTCTACATGAGTGCTACTGTTAATCACATATTAAATACTAATTAAACCTAAGATATTTATCTTATGTTTCCATTTAAAAATATATGTGAATACAAAAGTTCTAATAGTTTCTTCCTGCATTCCAAGGCATGGTTTGGGCGGCTGCTCAGTGTCACAGCCCACACTGGAATCCCCTTGGCAGAACACAGTGAGTGCCTTTAAGACCCAAAGATTCTCAGTGCTCAAATGCAGAATTAGTAATTATAGCTCGTGAATATTCATTGAACGTGAATGCATGGAAGGTAGTAGGTCATGGCCTATAAAATATTCAAAGGAAGCAAAAAATTAATCTTATATCCTAGTTTTTACTTTGAGACTATGTATTTCCTGTCTTGTTACAATGAGGACTTAAGGCAGCAGAGCAAACTAGTTAGAAAGAATATCAGTACATAAAGAACTACCTACAAGACCACATGAGTGGTTCAGATGTCAGTTCAACCGTTACAAGCTACATGGCTTAGTGAGCTGTTTTGGGTTGGGTGGTGTGCCCTCAAATTCCTATGTTGAAGCCCTAACCCTCAGGACTTCAGAATGTGGATCTTCAAAAAAGGTGACTAAGTTCAAATGAAGTTATTGGGGTGGGCCCTAGTCCAATATGACTGATGTCCTTTAAGAAGATGAGATTGGGATGCAGACATGCACAGAGGGAAGACCACGTAGAGATATAGGGAGAAGGAAGCCATTTGCAAGCTGAGGAGAGAGGCCTCAGGAGAAACCAGCCCTGCCAACACCTCGAGCTTGAACTTGTGGCTTTCAGAAGTGTGCTGAAATGAATTTCCATTGTTCAAGCTCTTCAGTCTATGGTACTTTGCTATGGAAGGCTGATCAGACTCAAACCTACTCAAATTAATTTAGGCATAAAAAGGATTTTCATAACTCTTGTGACTGGGACTCTCAGGGCTGGGTCTGGAGGTAGTAACATTTTGGGGGTACAAGGTGTTGTCAGACCCTCTCTTGCCTTCTCTCCACCTGGGTTCCCTCTGGGTCTCGCTACTTCCTTACCCGCTGTGGGTGCATTTTTCCAGGCTGCCATACATACCACAAGAGTCTTTTCCTAACTTCCATGTAGCTGTGCTGCAAAGGATCTGATGGGTGTTCCTAGGGAGCAGAGACACATGCAGACCAACTAGTATGTGCATCTGTGGGCTGTGAATGCCTATCTCTGTGTGCTAAGGCTGGAAGAGTGGGGTGGTACAGAGGGAGGGATGCAGCAGACAAAACCAACATAAGTCTGCTACAGCCATATAGTTGGACGATAGAATCTATATTATATTCTATGTTATTTGGTAATTAAATAATTACCTTATTTAGTAATTAAGAGTATTACATATCACAGAGCAATTATTCAACAAATATTCAACAAATTATTGAACAAATCCAATTATTCAACAAATGGCTTAGTATTTCAGATGGTTTTTAGTGCTTTGGCAAGATTTTATTTTTAATTTATATTTTTGTTTATTTATTTATTTTGAGAGAGTGTGCAGGGGAGGGGCAGAGAGAGAGAGGGAGAGAACCCCAAGCCGACTCCACTCCTGACATGGGGCTCATTCTCACAAAAGTTGAGATCATGACCCAATCCATCAAGATGGACGCTTAACTGGCTGAATGTACAGGTGCCTCCCCTCCTCCTTTTTGTTTATTCATGCTTTGGCAAGATTTAATAAGTGCTACCCACAAGAAAGGGTTCCATAGTTAAATATGTTTGGAAAATGTTCATTAACCTCCTTCCTGAAAATTCAAAATGAATATTCCTTAATTAAAGGCCCTGAGAATTCCAGTTAAAAAAATCTCTTTTGGGGCGCCTGGGTGGCGCAGTCGGTTAAGCGTCCGACTTCAGCCAGGTCACGATCTCACGGTCCGTGAGTTCGAGCCCCGCGTCAGGCTCTGGGCTGATGGCTCAGAGCCTGGAGCCTGTTTCCGATTCTGTGTCTCCCTCTCTCTCTGTCCCTCCCCCGTTCATGCTCTGTCTCTCTCTGTCCCAAAAAATAAAATAAACGTTGAAAAAAAAAAAATCTCTTTAACACAGTTTAACCCTGTGTTTACCAAGTACCCTGCCCTCCACCACCTCCTTTTAGAAAGCAACAACCTGTCTGGTGAAGCTAGTGTTCCTAGAAGCTATCTGTAAGTGTGGGTCTCAGACTTCAAGGGGACACAGGCATGCACACACTTGCTGATCGCCACAGTCATGGGGAGCAAGGGGGTCCCCGTTTTAGAGCTCTAGAAATGGAGGCTGATGGATGAAGCCATGTGTCTAAGGTTTCCCAGCAGGTGAGGCTCAGGGTAAAGTTTAACTCTGTGTCTGGAGCCCAACCTTGTTTTCTTTCCAGTAAGTCCTATAGGAACCATGACTTCCATTAGGCTTTCTTCCTTCCCCAACTTGCATGTGGTGTGGGGAGAAGGTGCTGGATATGTCACTCCAGTGAGAGGTGGGAATATGTCTGCATGCCATAGACAGGGATATCCACAAATGAGGGCAGGTGCAGGAGCACCTACAGATCTGCTTCCTGGGGTCACTTAGAGATTCTTGTGTGCTTTCCAGATGATGAGTGATTTCTTCCCTCTTTAAATCTAGGCACATCACTCGGAAGCTCCCAGGTTTCTGGAAACTTTATCAAGATTGTATAAATTTACATACAGATAAATATGTTCTTATATATAAGTATCTGTATTTTTAAATATAGAAATACCCAGATTTATAAATATTCCATGGGGGAGCCTAGGGAGGAGCAGGTCCTTCAGAGCCTTTCCAGCATGGCATGATTCTGGAGCTCCCTGACAGCCTATCAAAGCCACACAGACTTCAGACCCCACCTTTGGGGGCCCACCTGCTCTGTATAGATGGCACTGCCTTTCCTGTCAGGTACCCAGTCTGCCAACATGGATAATTACTGTGATTTGTGACCTGGGGTAGGGGCGAGTCTTGTGTCTTGATGAATCCTTTAAGGAAAATGGAGTTTCCCATTGGAAGGGGCTCTTGGTCAGTAAGATGTTGGGTGTTGTTAGAACATTAGTATTCCCAAAATGTCTTTCTTTTGTGAGGGGCATACCTGTCTCCAGGTTCTTGTTAGTTAGGTGGGACTGGAAGCACTAGTATGCATAATGTGGAGAAAAGGTTTATTGCAACCCCTTTTATTATTGTTTCTCTTCTTATAATTGGCCTAGTCACTGTGGCCATTCCAGATCTAGGACTCCCTAAAGTGGGGCCCATTCCTCACTCCCATGGGAGCATCCTCAGAGTACAACCTCATTTTGGATCACCCTGTTATTTGGTGGTTGATTGTGGCTCCCAGGGTCCATCTGGAATTCCTGCCAGAAACTTGAGGAGATGATTCTCCTGTTACTGTATGTTGACCATTCTCTGGGGTGAATTTTCTGGATTATTGTATTAACATTTTTGTTGTGAGCCCACAGCTGGGGAGGGATAGAGGCCCCTCATTGTGCCCATAACCCTGGCTCAAACTTGGAGCTTAGTGTGAGGCCTCCTGAGAACATGGCCAGAGGCAGCAGCAGGACAAAACTCTGTGTGGACAGGTGCTGGCAGGCATCTTGGGAACAGCGGTTGGGAGGTGGGGAGAACCTGCAGTCTCATAGCCAACCCCCTCCAGACCCCCCCACCCCCAAGCAATCCCAAGGCTCTGTCCCAGAAGAAAGGGCTTGGTTGGCCTTACAAGGTCTCTGTCAGGCTGCTGTATGAAGGGTCAGGTGGGAGTGAGATGTCAGAGCCCAAGCACCAACTCCAAAGGGGAATGAGTGTCCTCTCTCCTGGACCAGGGGAAGTGGGATTCAGACTCTGGACCAGGTGTGGATGGGTGCTTTGTCAATTCCCCAGGATAATCCCCTGGTACAGTAATTCACTAGGAGGGCCCCAGGACTAAGCACAGTTCATACCCACAGCAGAGATTTACTACAGTGAAGGGTATAAAATCAGCAAAGGGACAAGGTTAATGGGGAGAATTCCTGGGAAACCAGGTTCAGGCTTCAGAGTCCTCTCCTGGGGCGATCACATGGGATGTACCTAATTCCTGCAGGAACAAAGTAAAATGTCTACTAGGAAAGCTCATGTGCTCAGTGCTTTTCTTGGGAGTTGGACATGTAGCACCCTCTGCCTAGCATGCACCCAAACTACAGGCTCCCAGGAGGACAGCATGGATTCAGCATGAACGACACAGAAGGTGCAGCACAGTGAGCTGCTCCTCTCAGTTCTAGGAATGGTGGTAACCCTCACCAAATCCAAGTTCCCAGATGCCAGCCAAGGACCAATTTGCAAGCAATTTTTCCAAGCAATTCAGCCTCAGGCTTGCTCTGCTAACTCTTTCCTGCATAGGTGCATATGCTCCTTAGATCAGACCAGGGTGGCCTTGGGACCTGTGAGTGTGTTCATGATGGCTGGGTAGAAATGCTCACTGATGACCAGAGAGCCAGTGTGCTTCAAGCTGGAACCATCTTCTGTCATCTTCTCTCCTGCCAGGTGATTCCACTGAGCCCCTGCATGGTTTCAGCCCTCAGTGCAGGGCCCATAACCCAAACAGCACTTGTCTCCACTTGCCCTATGTCTGTGTATCTTATATCTGGTCAGAACTCCCCAGGATGCAGCCACCACCCATGTACAATGTTAAACTGAACGAGGGAGAGACCCCAGGCCTCTGATTCACCCTTTAGCGACTAATCGAATGTGCTGGGGGACATAGTAAATGTCAGGTGTTTCTTTTTAGAGGCACTGCCTGGCCGGGGCATAGGGTGTCCTTGTGTGATGAGCACTTCTGTTTTCAAGTCTGACTTAAGCTCTGCCCTGCAAGATGATGCAGCCACAAACCTGAAGCCACCTTCTGGTGTGGGGTGACTGGAGCATTTTACCCACCTGCTTTGATAAGATGGCCTCACGGCTGTTGATTCCCTATTCCCTCTCCTTGTGGCCGTTACTGTTCTCTTACAGCGAAGGCTCCTCCTAGAATGCTGCCTGATGGTGCTAACCATGGTCACATCTGGCTCCTGACTGCCTCTGGGGTGAGGTCCCTGGTGAAGAAACATGGCTGTAAGCCAGAGGCCCTCAATCTTGGCCTCGCATCTGAATCAGGATTTCACAGAAGATTGAATACTTTCTTCCATTTTAAACCCACACATTTGTAATAAAGGCTTTCAGATATTTCAGGATCCTGCCCAGACCCTCCTGCTTCCATGTGCCCCTCTGGCCTTTGGAGGGCTCTCCCCAACCCGACACACACAGGCTAAGTGGAGGTGGTGGCCGTGTGGGCAGCCTTGGCCCTTCTGCAGTCTGCGGGTGGATGTTCCTGATGGTCTGCTCAGTGCCTCCCAGGCCCTGGAGTGGTTCTCTTCTCACTGCTTTCAGAAATGATTTCTCACTTCCCACCCATCACATGCCACCCCAGTTCACAAAGTCCTTTAGTTTCAGATCTGAGGGAAAGATCTAAGCATCTGAAGTCACTGGATGGTTGAAGCTGTGAGGTGATCACGTGAGAAACCTGTGGTCGTGAGCAACTCCTTCGCTTGCTAAAGGAGTGGCTGCTATCAAAGCTGGCCACTTCAGATGATGTTAGCTTTCAAAAATGACCCCTGGTATCTGCTGATGCAAAAGCAGAATACGTTTCAGCAGGGTGGATGCAGCAACCACCTGTCTCTGTCTCCAAACAACCATCCCCACGTGCCCCAGTCACAGCCTCTCACACCTCAGGGCCATGGCCTATGGCATGCCCTTTCATTTCAAAGAGAGAATGGGCCCCAGCCTTGTGGCTTTTGGGCTTCTTCCTGGATCTGGAGCCAACAACAAATCACACAGGACAGCTATTAATGGACAAGGGTGTGGTTACAGGCTTGTCAACTAAGTGAAAGCCAGCTCAGTACATTGAGGTCATTAGTTCTGTCAGTGATCTGCTTCTGTCCCAGGCCTGCTTCTGGTTCAGGAGCCAGCTCTCAGACTTTTAGTCTCTTTGCTTTCCTAGGGTTGAGCAGAGTTGGAAGGGCTGACACACTGGCAAAAATCACAAGAGATGGACATATAAATTGGAGGGCCAGTGTACTAATTTTCCAGGTGAATTGAGAAATTCTCAGTGGACCAAACTTCTGTGTAAGCTTCTGTCAGTCAACACTTTCTCCTCCTGTAAGCAAGTGATGTAGGAAGCCAAACTATGAGTTGAAGGTTTTTTGATGAGCATAAAATCAGCACAGGGAATGATTATATGTTTTGAATGTTCAGTAACAATCAGCCTTTGTCAGTCATCCTGATGCATCCATCTCCACAACAAAGTTAGCTCATTAAGAAGTAGAACCATAATCCTTGAAGTTAATTGCTTAAGATCTCTATTCCAGGGACAATGTTGAAAGGGTAGAACCTCTTTTATGCTCCATTTTTTGTGTTGCATGGCTGTCTGAGTCCCTCCTAGCTACACATGTGGCAAACAGCTACCATCCATTTACCCCATCTTCCTTTTAATAATAAAAGCCACTGACTTTTTGTCCAGTGTGTAATCACCCATTTAAAGACTACATTTCCCAGCCCCTCTTGCACTTTATCAAGTGGTCATGTGACCTACTTCCAGACAATAGGATGTGAACAGGTATGCAAAGTGTCAGTCATTGGCATTTAAATTGCAATTGCATATACCATGGTTTTCCTCCCTTCCCATGAGCTCAAATGTAGCTGAAATGGCATGGGGCAGCTTTGTCATGCCATATCATGAAGACAATACTGAGAAGCAATGTTTGTGCTGTAGATACTCTAACATGCACATACATTCACTACACCCAGGTGTGTATGCCACATCCTGACCACCAACCTGTGGACCTCCATCCCCCATAAGAAGCCCATGCTCCATTTTCATGATGTTTTCTAAAAACCTCCTCTCTTCTTTTGATGCAAGAACATCTTTCACTGTTTATCTGGGCCAATTTTATGCTTGTTCTATCATTTTCCCCCCAAATACATTTGCTTAGTGGTTGGGGCTGGAGAGGGACATGACATGCAGGGAACATTCTGGTTGGAACAGCCTCTGGCCCTGACCTGGCCTCCTTTTTCAGAAGAGACCCTGGAGAGTTGGGTGAACCCTGGGGTGAATGTGTTCCAAGAGAGTCTTTCCCATGACAGAGCCTGGGGGCTGCTGGTGTCTGTTGTGGGCATCTGTTAGTGCCCAGGGCCTGGGCGACCAGTGCCCTAACCATCTGCTCCTGGCTAGGCTTCCCACTCATCCCAGGGAGGGGGTGTCCCCTGCCTTGGCCCCTTGCCCTGAGGAACTACAGGGAAGAAAGATTTTTGATCTTTACTTTTCACACACATGAGAGTTTCTGTTTGTTAGAATCCTAGTTGGCCACCAAACCAGTCACTCACAAAAGTGAGGGGCCTCCTGTCCCCTGGTTCTGAGATGAGCTGGAAGTTGGTTTCCCATTCTGGACTCTGAGTAATTTAGGCCAACAGCCCAAGGGTGGGAGACAGAAAGGTCTGTCCTCTATGGCATTGTCTTCAATAAAGACTGTGTAATTAATTTTCTTTAGATTTCTAAGGGCCAAGCTCATTGCAAATCTCTCTTGGGCTTTCCACTTCAAAGCCTGATTCTACCCCCTCCTTCTTTCCCTTTATTTTTTCCCTATTCCTTTACACCAGGTCAAGTGCAGTCTTTGAAAAAAGAAGCGAAGCAGGCTATGCTTCCTAGTTTCATAAATATGAGGGAAAACTAGGCCACTCACTTTTCAAATTCCTTTATGTGAGTCAAAAGTGTCCCTGAAAACTGGCAGGATAACAACAAAAGAAAGTGGTGGTTTAACTTTTTTTTTTTTTAACTTTCTAGCAGGCAGGTGGAGTTGGAATGAATGGCAAGCTACACTTGACCTCTGTCTGGTGTTAGGCCAGGACATGGCAGGGGAGCCCTAATTCTCAAGAACTGCAATCTTCCCACAGCTCTGTGGGGCTGGCATCCTCACCCCCATACTCAGAGGTGGTTAAGTTGCTAGCTTCAAGTTTCACTAGAGAGACTCAGGTCAGCCTGGCCCACACCCACTGAGTGCTAAGGGGCAGCTTCAGACCTGCCAACAGGTTCCATTTCATGGTGCCTCCCTTGCTGTGGAAGGGGAGGGAATGAGCACCTGAGCTTGGGGACATGGTAGGACATCTGGTTCTCCAGAGAACAGGCTTTTGTGGTTTAGGGCCCTGGTGGCATTCCACCTGAGACACAGTGCTCCACTGGTCACCCCTTAGGAGCCTCCACTGCTGGAGGCTGGGAGAGCCCTGTGAGCTCGCATCCTGCCCCTGGTCTTCTTCTAGCCCCTGCTGTGGGGCCCACCTAGTGTGGGGCTGGTGCACCCAGCAGAGGTGTGATTATACTCCTTGCTCTCTGGCATTGGGAAAAAATTGCATTTTTACCTGCAAAATAATGAAGTTGGACTTTTACTTTATATCATATACAATAAACTCAAAGTGGATCAGTTACCTTTAACATAAAAGCTAAAATGTTAAAACTATTGTATAAGCAATCCACTGTCTCCTATCTGTGTCTGGTTCTTGGGAGGCTCTGTGGCCCCTGAAGGGACACCTCCCCTTACCCCTCCACTCCCTGGTGTAACCCATGTCAGTCTCTTCTGAGTTCTGGCTCTTCTAGAAAGGCTGGCTCAGAAACAGGGGGTGTGAAGGAGGCCAAAGACAGGTGAGGGAGGTTCTCTGACACATTAAAATGGAGTTGAGCTTGCAGATGAATTTAATTTCAATCCATCAAAGCCGGGGCGGGGGTGGTTCACTGCTCAGACTTTGTTGTTACAAAGGTGGCCATGCAACAGGGTGGAGAGTGGTCCAGTCTCTTTATCTGAAGCACTGCAGAAAGTTTCTGGGAACACAAACAAATGTGGATGAAAACTGGATGCCTGTGTGTCTGAGCCAGCAGAGCGTTTAATCAGAGTTTGCCTCCAGGGATAGAAAGAGGGTGAGAAGGAAGTAGGATCCATCCCAGACTGCTTGCAATCACACCAGGGCAAGGAGAGATGGACTGCTGTGCCGTAAGATTCAGGGCTACACTGGTGTCCCCGTGATGCTTCATATAGACACGTGCTCACTTCCACCTTCCCTCTCTTTGGTTAATTTTATACCGTAGGCATTGATTGGCTGGTAAGTTTATAGAAAGGTGTTGATTTCACCTGGAGCAGTGGTGGTTTTGTGGACACCAGGTTTTGGGGGAATGTTCATTTCATCGTACAGTCTGGCCTGGCTTAGGAGCCATGTTCATGACCATTTTTAGGGGTGAGGGGAAGAGAAGGCATGCTGTGAGGCATAGGGATAGAGCAGGAAATAGAGAAATTGGTTGGGGATGTTTGAGGGAGGTGCCTCTTCCAGTTTGGAGACGTGGCTGCATTGCAACTCACTTTCACTTGTTTGGAAAGTGTGTAGCCATGGGTCAAGACATCAGAATGTGTTTGCAAGTAACAAGACTCAGAGGCTCTATGGTGGCCATGTCCCCCAAAGTCTTGGAACACTTTAATTATCTGTGAAATGAGGATAAATAATCTCAACTTCACAGAGATTTATTTTTGAGGCAAAATAAGAGAATAAGTATGCATAGTGCTTTGAAGAGGATAAAGTTACTGTGCCAAATCTGCTTTAATATTTGTTCCCCTTGAAACAGTTGGATAGCAAGTCAGGCAGAGACCTGTTCCAGAGCCAGGCACAGGCATACACACAGTTTGGGGGTCCCCATCTCTACTCCAGATGCAGGACTCCAGACATTAGCCCAGGGTTCTTTAACTGCTACCCAGCTTCCCTTTATTGCTGGATTGTCCTGCATAGCGTCCTTGGGCCACTTAAATTTATTACAGTGGAAATTATCTGCAGTTACGGTACAGGACAGTGACCTTGGATGCTAAATGTCAGCGTTTGACACAAATGGCAGGGGCGCCTTTTTCTGCACGGGCTCAGGGGCTGGGGAAGTCCTCAGAGCCTCTTTCCACTCACTCCTCCATGGAGTTTGACTTTGTAGGACCAGGAGGCTGCAAAGTGGCCCTGGGACAGCCCCTCCACATCAGTTCTTTCCTGTGCTCATTCATTCATTCATTCATTCAATTGAAGAGGTTGTACTGAGGGTCAGAAGTCAGTGGCAGCGTGGGGGCAAACAGCAGAGGTGAGAGAGAAAGAAATAAGGATGGAAAGAACCATTGTGTCCCATACATAGAGTATTCAGAAAGTGCATGCTAGATCACTGAGCTACTGATGGAATCACTTGTAAATAACTAAGCAGAGCTGTGGGATGCGGATGGACAGATGGACTTGTATGCCCCCTCCCACTGTGGTGACTCTTCCCTCTTGCCCTGTAGGGGCAGCACTGTTCAGAGAGGAATATGGCAGCTAGCTATGCAGGGGAGCTACTAGCCACCCTCCTGTCTCCCCTCTGCTCCTTTTTCAGGCAGCTCTTGCTGCTTGCCATCCTCACACTGATCTGCCTGAGCACTAAGGAAGCAGTGGGAACTTGCCCCAGGATGTGTCATGTGACCTCTTCTCAGGGTGGGAGCATCGGAGCCACAGGAGCATGTGGGTGGGCTCCTGTTGATCTGTTTAATTGTCCTGCCCCCAAGTGATGTGTGATCCTCTGGAGAGGTTTGGACGTAGCTTTAGGTAGGAGCAAAGGCAAGACTTTCACTGGAGCCTGTAGTGGGGAGAAATGGGCCAGGGTGGAGAGAACCACTGCATGCTCCCCCAGCTCCTCAAAGTCCAAGGAGGTTCCTTCACTCCAGGAAGAAGCAATAGACACAGTAGGGAAGCATCAGGCACTGGAGAAAGTTCTATTTTGATGGGTAAACAGTTCCAATAAAAGAGGCAGAGGAGTTTAGCACTTGGGTTTTGATGGAGAACAATTGAAAATCTCTTTTTTTTCCTTTCTTGTATTTAGATCCAGTGTTTATTTGACATTCTCCTAGATTTTCTTTGTAAAAATCTAGTAACACAGGTGTATGAAATAAATAGGAATTTACAATACTTACTACACAAAAATCTAATATACGATATACATCATACTGCAACTTGTTTTCAACTTATAATTAAATATATTGAAGAATGATTAATGCTATGCTAAAGAGGGTTTATAATTTGTTACTTTATATTCATGAGATGCCCTATATTTTATTTATTTATTTATTAAAAAATTTTTTTAATGTTTATTCTTGAGAGAGAGAGAGACAGAGCATGAGTGGGGGAAGGTCAAAGAGAGAGAGAGAGGGAGACACAGATTCTGAAGCAGGCTCCAGGCTCTGAGCTGTCAGCACAGAGCCCGACGCGGGGCTCGAACTCACGAGCCGCGAGATCATAACCTGAGCCAAAGTCAGATGTTTAACCGACTGAGCCACCCAGGCACCCCATGGATGCCCTAGGCAAATAGGAAATTTTTAAAATTTTCCCTAGTATTGGACACTAATTACTGCCCTCATACATTGTGACATATTTCCCTAATCTGAAATTAGATGAATGTCTCTTTATTTTTATCTTTTTAATATAATTTATTTTCAAATTGGTTTTGATATAACACCCAGTGCTCATTCCAACAGGTGCCCTCCTCAATGCCCATCACCCATTTTCCCCTCTCCCCCACTCCCCATCTACCCTTAGTTTGTCGTCCGTCCTTAAGAGTCTCTTATGATTTGCTTCCCTCCCTCTCTGTAACTGTTTTTCCCCCTTCCTCTCCCCCATGGTCTTCTGTTATGTTTCTCAAGGTCCACATATGAGTGAAAACATATGGTATCTGTATTTCGCTGCCTGACTTATTTACTTAGGATAATGCCCTCCAGTTGCATCCATGTTGCTGCAAAAGGCCACATTTCATCTTTCTCATTGCCAAGTAGTATTCCATTGTATATATAAATCACATCTTCTTTATCCATTCATCATTTAATGGACATTTAGGCTCTTTCCATAATTTGGTTATTGCTGAAAGTGCCGTTATAAACATTGAGGTACAAGTGCCCTTATGCATCAGCATTCCTATATTCTTTGGATAGATTCCTAGTAGTGCTATTGCTGGGTCACACGGTAGTTCTATTTTTAAATTTTGAGGAACCTCCACACTATTTTCCACAGTAGCTGCACCAGTTTGCTATCCCACCAGGAGTGCAAGAGGATTCCCATTTCTCCTCATCTTCACCAGCATCTATAGTCTCCTGATCTGTTCATTTTAGCCTCTCTGACTGGTGTGAGGTGGTATGAGTGTGGTTTTGATTTGTATTTCCCTGATGAGGAACAATGTTGAGCATCTTTTCATGTATCTGGTGGCCATTTGGATGTCTTCTTTGGAAAAATGTCTATTCATGTTTTCAGCCCATTTCTTCACTGGATTATTTGTTTTTGGGGTGTGGAGTTTGGTGTGTTCTTTATAGATTTTAGATATTAGCCCTTTATCCGATATGTCACTTGCAAATGTCTTTTCCCATTCTGTCGGTTGCCTCTTAGTTTTGTTGATTGTTTCCTTTGTAGTGTAGAAGATTTTTATCTTGATAAGGTCCCAACAGTTCATTTTTGCTTTTACTTCCCTTGCCTTTGGAGATGTGTCAAGTAAGAAATTGCTGTGGCTGAGGTCAAAGAGGTTTTTTTCCTGCTTTCTCCTCTAGGGTTTTGATGGTTTCCAGTCTCATATAGAGGTCTTTTATCCATTTTGAGTTTATTTTTGTGAGTGGTGTAAGAAAGTGGTCTAGTTTCATTCTTCTGCATGTTGCTGTCCAGTTCTCCCAGCACCATTTGTTAAAGAGACTTTTTTTCCATTGGATGCTCTTTCCTGCTTTGTCAAAGATTAGTTGGCCATACTTTTGTGGGTCCAATTCTGGGTTCTCTATTCTATTCCATTGGTCTATGTGTCTGTGTTTGTGCCAACACCATGCTGTCTTGATTATTACAGCTTTGTAGTAGAGGCTAAAGTCTGGGATTGTGATGCCTCCCACTTTGGTCTTCTTCTTAAATATTACTTTAGCTATTTGGGGTGTTTTGTGGTTCCATACAAATTTTAGGATTGCTTGTTCTAGCTTCGAGAAGAATGCTGGTGCAATTTTGATTGGGATTGCATTGAATGTGTAGATAACTTTGGGTAGTATTGACATTTTAACAATATTTATTCTTCCAATCCATGAGCATGGAATGTTTTTCCATTTCTTTGTATCTTCTTTAATTTCCTTCATAAGCTTTCTATAGTTTTCAGCATACAGATCTTTTATATCTTTGGTTAGGTTTATTCCTAGGTATTTTATGCTTCTTGGTGCAATTGTGAATGGGATCAGTTTCTTTCTCTTTCTGTTGCTTCATTATTGGTGTATAAAAATACAACCGGAGGAAGACCTGGGAAGATGGCGGGTAGGAGGATGCTGGGCTCACCTCATCCTGCTGATCACTTAAATTCCACCCACATCTGCCTAAATAACCCAGAAAACTACAAGAAGACTAGCAGAAAGGACTCTCCAGAGCCAAGCATAGACAAGAGGCCCACGGAAGAAGGTAGGAAGGGCTGAGAGGCAGTGCATGCTACACGGACTGGCAGGAGAGAACTGAAGCTGTAGAGGGGCAGCCTGCCCAGCAAGGCAGAGCCCATGAAGTCTGGCTTGCAAAAGTCTGTATGCTGAAAACTATAGGACTCTGTGAGTTCTGACAGCCAGCGGGACTTAACATCTGGAATGTTAAAAGTCAACAGCTCTGCTCTCCATGAGCGGGGAGGGCAAGAGGACACCAGGAGGGAGAGTTGTTGAGCCCTGGAAGACAGACCTCAGCTCAGCAGGGGAGTAAGGGCGCTGGCAAACGCCATCTCCATCTCCCATCCCCCAGCCAAAATTCCAAAGGGAACAAGTTCCTGTCACTGAATTTGCTTGTACCCTGAAAATGCCCAACACTGTACTTCTGTGGATCCATCCCTCTGACGGGTCTGCCTGCCTCCTGGTGCTGTAGGGCCCCTCCCGCAGAGGACAACCTAGGACAAAATGAGTTAATTCTGCCCCTCCTGCCCCTGTGCACCTTGCAGATCCACCCTGGCTAATACACCCTTGGCCAGAACCCGTCAAAGCAGCACTGCTTTGTGCTGCTATGTGCTGCTTTGTGCAGCACTATGCTTTGTGCTGCTTTGTGCAACACTATGTGCTGGAAGTGTGCACATAGCCCAGACAGGGGCCACACCACTCCACAGTCAGTCCTGCACCTGGGAAAGGGGAAGATAAGGTACACACCAGTATGACTGTGGCCCCAGAGGTGGGCTGGGGGCAGACATCAGGTCTGACTACAACCCCGCCCACAAACACAAGTTCCTCTGGACAGCACAGGGGAAGTGCCCTGCAGTTTGGAGCCACTGTAGGGACTACCCAAAATGACGAAACGGAAGAATTCTCCTCAAATGAAACTCCAGGAAGTAGTGACAGCTAATGAATTGATCAAAAATGATTTAAGCAATATAATGGAACAAGAATTTAGAATAATAGTCATAAAATTAAGCATGGGGCTTGAAAAAAGCATAGAAGACAGCAGAGAATCTATTGCTACAGAGACCAAGGGACTAAGAAATAGTCATGAGGAGCTAAAAAATGTTATAAATAAGGTGTACAATAAAATGGAGGCGGCCATAGCACAGATTGAAGAGGCAGAGGAGAGAATAGGCAAATTAGAAGATAAAATTATGGAAAAAGAGGAAGCTGAGAAAAAGAGATAAAAAAATCCAGGATCAAGAGGGAGAATTAGAAAACTAGTGATGCAATCAAATGGAACAATATCCATATCATAGGAATTCCAGAAGTAGGAGAGAGAGAGAAAGGGGCTGAAGGTGTACTTGAACAAATCATAGCTGAGAACTTCCCTGATCTGGGGAAGGAAAAAGGCATTGAAATCCAAGAGGCACAGAGAACTCCATTCAGACGTAACTTGAATGGATCTTCTGCACGGCATATAGTAGGGAAACTGGCAAAATACAAGGATAAAGAGAGAATTCTGAAAACAGCTAGGGATAAGTGAGCCTTAATAGACAATATATGTAGACACATAAGGGTAGGAGCAGACCTATCTACTGAAACTTGGCAGGCCAGAAAGGAATGGCAGCAAATCTTCAATGTGATGAACAGATAAAATATGCAGCCAAGAATCCTTTATCTAGCAACCGTGTCATTCAGAATAGAAGGAGAGATAAAGGTTTTCCCAAACAAACAAAAACTGAAGGAATTCATCACCTGTAAACAGCCCTACAAGAAATCCTAAGGGGGATTCGGTGAGTGAAATGTTGCAAGGACCACAAAGTACCAGAAACATCACTACAAGCATGAAACCTACAGACATCATAATGACTCTAAACCCATATCTTTCTATAATAACACTGAATGTAAATGGACTAAATACTCCAACCAAAAGACATAGGATATCAGAATGGATAAAAAAAAAAAAGACCCATCTATTTGTTGTCTACAAGAGACTAATTTTAGACTTGAGGACACCTTCAGATTGAAAGTGAGGGGATGGAGGACTATCTATCATGATACTGGAAGTCAAAATAAAGCTGGAGTAGCCATGCTTATATCAGACAAACTATAGACTTTAAATTAAAGGCTGTAACAAGAGATGAAGAAGGGTATTATATAATAATTACAGGGTCTATCCATCAGGAAGAGCTAACAATTAAAAATGTCTATGCACTGAATACAGGAGCCCCCAAATATATTAAACAATTAATCACAAACATAAGCAACCTTATTGATAAGAATGTGGTAATTGCAGGTGACTCTAATACCCCACTTACAACAATGGATAGATTATCTAGAAACAGGATCAATAAAGGAACATGCGCCCTGAATAAAACATTGGGTCAGATGGACTTGACAGATATATGTAGAACTCTGCACCCCAAAGCAACAGAATATACTTTCTTCTCGAGTGTACATGGAACATTCTCCAAGATAGATCACATACTGGGTCACAAAACAGCCCTTAGTAAGTATAAAAGAGTTGAGATCATACCATGCACACTTTCAGATCACAATGCTATGAAAGTTGAAATCAACCACAGGAAAAAGTCTGGAAAACCTCCAAAAAGCATGGAGGTTAAAGAACATCTTACTGGGGATCCTGGGAAGATGGTGGCATAGGAGGATGCTGGGCTCACCACGCATCCTGCTGATCACTTAGATTCCACCTACACCTGCCTAAATAACCCAGAAAACCGCCAGAAGACTAGCAGAATGGAGTCTCCAGAGCCAAGTGCAGACGAGAGGCCCACGGGAGAGGCGGTGCGTGCTACACGGACTGGCGGGAGGGAGCCGGGGTGGAGGGGCAGTCTGCCAGCCAAGCAGAGCCCCTGAGTCTGGCTTGCAAAAGCGGAGGGGCCGGACGGAGTGTGTTCTGAACAGCAAGCGGGACTTGACATCTGGAAGGTTATAAGCTAACAGCTCTGCTAGGAGAACGGGAGGGCTGGAGGACAATGGGAAGGAGAGTTGTTGAGCCCCGACGACAGAACTCAGCTTGGCGGGGAACAAAGGCACTTGCCAGCGCCATCTCCCTCACCCATCCCCCAGCCAAAATCCCAAAGGGAACCAGTTCCTTCCAGGGAACTTGCTTGCACCGGACAAACACCCAACACTGTGCTTCTGCGGATCCATCCCTCTGGCGGGTCTGACTCCCTCACGGTGCCACAGGGCCCCTCCTGAAGTGGATCTCCAAAGGAAAGACAAGCTGAGCCTACACCTCCTGCACCTGTGCACCTTGCCAATCCACCCCAGCTAATAAGCCAGATCCCCAGCACCACAAGCCTGGCAGTGTGCAAGTAGCCCAGAAGGGCCTCGCCACCCCACAGTGAATCCCGCCCCTAGGAGAGGGGAAGAGAAGGCACACACCAGTCTGACTGTGGCCCCAGCAGTGGGCTGGGGGCAGACATCAGGTCTGACTGTGGCCACACCCACCATCACAAGTAATTCAGGACAGCACAGGGGAAATGCCCCCCCAGTCCTGCACCACTCCAGGGACTATCTGAAATGACGAAATGGAAGAATTCCCCTCAGAAAAACGGTCAGGAAATAACAACAGCTAACGAACTGATCAAAAACGATTTAAACAATATAACAGAAAGTGAATTTAGAATAATAGGCATAAAAGTAATCGCTGGGCTTGAAAACAGTATAAAGGACAGCAGAGAATCTCTTGCTACAGAGATCAAGGGACTAAGGAACAGCCAGGAGGAGCTAAAAAATGCTATCAATGAGCTGCAAAATAAAATGGAGACAACTACGGCTCAGATTGAAGAGGCAGAGGAGAGAATAGGTGAACTAGAAGATAAAATTATGGAAAAGGAATAAGCTGAGAAAAAGAGAGATAAAAAAAATCCAGGAGTATGAGGGGAAAATTAGAGAACTAAGTGATGCACTAAAGAGAAATAATATACGCATAATTGGTATTCCAGAGGAGGAAGAGAGAGGGAAAGGTGCTGAAGGTGGACTTGAAGAAATAATAGCTGAGAACTTCCCTGATCTGGGGAAGGAAAAAGGCATTGAAATCCAAGAGGCACAGAGAACTCCCTTCAGACGTAACTTGAATCGATCTTCTGCACGACATATCATAGTGAAACTGGCAAAATACAAGGATAAAGAGAACATTCTGAAAGCAGCTAGAGATAAACGTGCTCTAACATATAAAGGGAGACCTATAAGACTCGTGACTGATCTCTCTACTGAAACTTGGCAGGCCAGAAAGGATTGGCAGGAGATCCTCAATGTGATGAACAGAAAAAAAATTATGCAGCCGAGAATCCTTCATCCAGCAAGTCTGTCATTTAGAATAGAAGGAGAGATAAAGGTCTTCCCAAACAAACGAAAACTGAAGGATTTCATCACCACTAAACCAGCCCTACAAGAAATCCTAAAGGGGATCCCGTGAGACAAAGTACCAGAGACATCGCTACAAGCATGAAACCTATGGACATGACAATGACTCTAAACCCATATCTTTCTATAATAACACTGAATGTAAATGGACTAAATGCACCAACCAAAAGACATAGGGTATCAGAATGGATAAAAAAACAAGACCCATCTATTTGCTGTCTACAAGAGACACACTTTAGACCTGAGGACATCTTTAGATTGAGAGTGAGGGGATGGAGAACTATTTATCATGCTCCTGGAAGCCAAAAGAAAGCTGGAGTAGCCATACTTATATCAGACAAAGTAGGCTTTATATTAAAGGCTGTGACAAGAGATGAAGAAGGGCATTATATAATAATCACAGGGTCTATCCATCAGGAAGAGCTAACAATTATAAATGTCGATCCACCGAATACCGGAGCCCCCAAATATATAAAACAATTACTCATAAACATACGCAACCTTATTGATAAGAATGTGGTAATTGCAGGGGACTTTAACACTCCACTTACAGAAATGGCTAGATCATCTAGACACACAGTAAATAAAGAAACAAGGACCCTGAATGATACATTGGTTCATATAGACTTGACAGATATATCTGCATCCAAAAGCAACAGAATATACTTTCTTCTCGAGTGCACATGGAACATTCTCCAAGATAGATCATATACTGGGTCACAAAACAGCCCTTCATAAGTACACAAGAATTGAAGTCATACCATGCATAATTTCAGACCACAATGCTATGAAGCTTGAAATCAACCACAGGAAAAAGTCTGGAAAACCTCCAAAAGCATGGAGGTTAAAGAACACCCTACTAAAGAATGAATGGGTCAACCAGGCAATTAGAGAAGAAATTTAAAAATATATGGAAACAAACGAAAATGAAAATACAACAATCCAAATGCTTTGGGATGCAGCGAAGGCAGTCCTGAGAGGAAAATACATTACAATCCAGGCCTATCTCAAGAAACAAGAAAAATCCCAAATACAAAATCTAACAGCACACCCAGAGGAAATAGAAGCAGAACAGCAAAGACAGCCTAAATCCAGCAGAAGAAGAGAAATAATAAAGATCAGAGCATAAATAAACAATAGAGGATCTAAAAAAACAGTAGAGCTGATAAATGGAACAAAGAGGTGGTTTTTTGAAAAAATAAACAAAATTGAGAAACCTCTAGCCAGGCTTCTCAAAAAGAAAAGGGAGATGACCCAAATAGATAAAATCATGAATGAAAATGGAATTATTACAACCAATCCCTCAGAGATACAAGCAATTATCAGGGAATACTATGAAAAATTATATGCCAACAAATTGGACAACCTGAAAGAAATGGACAAACTCCTAAACACCCACACACTTCCAAAACTCAATCAGGAGGAAATAGAAAGCTTGAACAGACCCATAACCAGCGAAGAAATTGAATTGGTTATCAAAAATCTCCCAACAAATAAGAGTCCAGGACCAGATGGTTTCCCAGGAGAGTTCTATCAGACGTTTAAAGCAGAGATAATACCTATCTTTCTCAAGCTATTCCAAAAAATAGAAAGGGAAGGAAAACTTCCAGACTCATTCTATGAAGCCAGCTTTACTTTGATTCCCAAACCAGACAGAGACCCAGCAAAAAAAGAGAACTACAGGTCAATATCCCTGCTGAATATGGATGCAAAAATTCTCAATAAGATACTAGCAAATCGAATTCAACAACATATAAAAATAATTATTCACCATGATCAAGTAGGATTCATTCCTGGGCTGCAGGCTGGTTCAACATTCACAAATCAATCAACGTGATACATCACATTAATAAAAGAAAAGAACCTTATGATCCTGTCAATCGATGCAGAAAAGGCCTTTGATAAATTCAGCAACCTTTCTTAATAAAAATCCTTGAGAAAGTCGGGTAGAAGGAACATACTTATGGATCATAAAGCCATTTATGAAAAGCCCACAGCTAAAATCATCCTCAATGGGGAAAAACTGACAGCTTTTTCCCTGAGATTAGGAACACGACAGGGATGTCCACTCTCATGGCTGTGGTTTAACATAGTGTTGGAAGTGCTAGCATGAGCAATCAGACAACAAAAGGAAATCAAAGGCATCCAAATTGGCAAAGATGAAGTCAAGCTTTCACTTATTGCAAATGACATGATATTATACTTGGAAAATCTGATAGACTCCACCAGAAGTCTGCTAGAACTGATACATGAATTTAGCAAAGTTGCAGGATACAAAATCACTGTACAGAAATCAGTTGCATTCTTATACACTAATAATGAAGCAACAGAAAGACAAATAAAGAAACTGATCCCATTCACAATTGTACCAAGAAGCATAAAATACCTAGGAATAAATCTAACCAAAGATGTAAAAGATCTGTATGCTGAAAACTATAGAAAGCTTATGAAGGAAATTGAAGAAGATATAAATAAATGGAAAAACATTCCGTGCTCATGGATTGGAAGAATAAATATTGTCAAAATGTCAATACTACCCAAAGCTATCTACACATTCAATGCAATCCCAATCAAAATTGCACCAGCATTCTTTTCGAAACTAGAACAAGCAATCCTAAAATTCATATGGAACCACAAAAGGCCCGGAATAGCCAAAGTAATTTTGAGGAAGAAGACCAAAGCAGGAGGCATCACAATCCCAGTCTTTTGCCTCTACTACAAAGCTGTAATCATCAAGACAGCATGGTATTGGCACAAAAACAGACACATAGACCAATGGAATAGAATAAAAACCCCAGAATTAGGCCCACAAACGTATGGCCAACTAATCTTTGACAGAGCAGGAAAGAACATCCAATGGAAAAAGACAGTCTCTTTAACAAATGGTGCTGGGAGAACTGGACAGCAACATGCAGAAGATTGAAACTAGACCACTTTCTCACACCGTTCACAAAAATAAACTCAAAATGGATGAAGGACCTAAATGTGAGACAGGAAATTATCAAAACTCTAGAGGAGAAAGCAGGAAAAGACCTCTCTGACCTCAGCCGTAGCACTCTCTTACTTGACACATCCCCAAAGGCAAGGGAATTAAAAGCAAAAATGAACTACTGGGACCTTATGAAGATAAAAAGCTTCTGCACAGCAAAGGAAACAACCAACAAAACTAAAAGGCAACCAACGGAATGGGAAAAGATATTTGCACATGACATATCGGACAAAGGGCTAGTATCCAAAATCTATAAAGAGCTCACCAAACTCCACACACGAAAAACAAATAATCCAGTGAAGAAATGGGCAGAAAACACGAATAGACACTTCTCTAAAGAAGACATCCAGATGGCCGACAGGCACATGAAAAGATGCTCAACGTCGCTCCTCATCAGGGAAATACAAATGAAAACCACACTCAGATATCACCTCACGCCAGTCAGAGCGGCCAAAATGAACAAATCAGGAGACTATAGATGCTGGAGAGGATGTGGAGAAACGGGAACCCTCTTGCACTGTTGGTGGGAATGCAAATTGGTGCAGCCACTCTGGAAAACAGTGTGGAAGTTCTTCATAAAATTAAAAATAGACCTACCTTATGACCCAGCAATAGCACTGCTAGGAATTTACCCAAGGGATACAGGAGTACTGATGCATAGGGGCACTTGTACCCCAATTATTATAGCAGCACTCTTCAACACAAGCCGAATTATGGAAAGAGCCTAAATGTCCATCAACTGATGAATGGATAAAGAAATTGTGGTTTATATACACAATGGAGTACTACATGGCAATGAGAAAGAATGAAGTATGGCCCTTTGTAGCAACATGGATGGAACTGGAGAGTGTTATGCTAAGTGAAATAAACCATACAGAGAAAGACAGATACCATATGTTTTCACTCTTATGTGGATCCTGAGAAACTTAGCAGATACCCATGGGGGAGGGGAAGGAAAAAAAAAAAAAGAGGTTAGAGTGGGAGACAGCCAAAGCATAAGAGACTGTTAAAAACTGAGAACAAACTGAGGGTTGATGGGGGGTGGGAAGCAGGGGAGGGTGGGTGATGGGTATTGAGGAGGGCACCTTTTGGGATGAGCACTGGGTGTTGTATGGAAACCAATTTGACAGTAATACATATATTGAAAAAAAATAAAGAACATCCTACTAAAGAACAAATGGGTCAATCAGGAAATTAGAGAATAAATTAAAAGATATATGGAAACAAATGAAAATGAAAATACAACAATCTAAACTCTTTGGGATGTAGCGAAGGCAGGTCTGAGAGGAAAATACATTGCAATCCAGGCCTATCTCAAGAAACAACAAAAATACCAAATACAAAACCTAACAGCACACATAAAGGAACTAGAAGCTGAACATCAAAGACACCCCAAACCCAGCAGAAGAAGAGAAACAATAAAGATCAGAGAAGAAATAAACAATATAGTATCCAAAAAACGAAACCAAACCAAACCAAACCAAAACATTAGAGCAGATCAATGAAACCAAGAGTTGGTTTTTTGAAAAGATAAACAAAATTGATAAACCTCTAGCCAGGCTTCTCAAAAAGAAAAAAAAGAGAGGACCCAAATAGATATAATCATGAATGAAAATGGAATGATTACAACCAATCTCTCAGAAATACAAGCAATTCTCAGGTAATACTATGAAAAATTATATGCCAACAAAATGGACAACCTGGAAGAAATGGACAAATTCCTAAACAGCTACACACTACCAAAACTCAAGTGGGAAGAAATAGAAAATCTGAACAGACTCATAGCTAGTGAAGAAATTGAATCAGTCATCAAAAATCTCCCAACAAATAAGAGTCCAGGACCAGATGGCTTCCCTGGGGAATTCTACCGGACATTTAAAGCAGATATAATACCTATCCTTCTCTAGCTGTTCCAAAAAATAGAAAGAGAAGGAAAACTTCCAGACTCATTCTATGAAGCCAGCTTTACTTTGATTCCCAAACCAGACAGACCCAGCAAAAAAAGAGAACTACAGGCCAATATCCCTGATGAATATGGATGCAAAAATTTTCAACAAATGTTTGGCCAAATATCTGGGTATCCTGTGTCCAGTAAAGTTGACACATGAAATTAACCCTCGCACAACCCCAACACTGGCACCAAATATCTTGAAATCATTTCCCAAAATCTAATCTGATACTTAAATGAGATAGACTGTTCTCTTAGTATGGATCCCCCCCGTGGCCAACTGTGGATATAATCCAAGGCAAGAAGCTATGATGGCAGGCATGCTGTGACACCAGGCAGAGGAGGGAGGTGGGGGGGGGGAGAAGGGCCACACAGGGGTGTGTGAACAAGGAGTGACAAGTGAGCTCTGGGAGTCTGCAAACCTGGGCCTCAGTGCCTCACCCAAGGGTGAAGTCACCAGATCCCTATCTACCTCCCATTAGCACTGGTTGAGGCCATTAACTCACCCACTACTGCCCATCCCAGCCCAGGAAGAGTAGGCAGAGTCTCAGGTCCTGGCAGTTGACACTCAGAAGGCCAGACATAGGTCTCTGTGGGCAGCAGGTCTCCAAAATGTTCTAAGCAGCAACAGAGTCTCTATGGTTCCCATGACCCACTTGGGAATATAAGTCTGATTCTCTCAGACCCCAGCCTGTGCACCTCCCAAGAGTTTCTCACATCAAGTGTTTGTTCTGCACACAGACCAATAAGAGAAAGAAAAACAACAGCTCCAAAAGCACTGTTTCCTTCCACTAAGAGCTTCTCCATTATCATGTGTCACTGGCCATTGAAGTTCCACCAGGTGGAAAGGTCTTTAGGAAATGCTGTGCATTCCAACAGCAGCAGCTTCCCATGAAGCACTCAGAACCAAGTTCATGGGCCATTGAAAACCACTGGCTGCATTGAGTTGCTTCCCACTGCACTCAGATGTGCCTGGACTGTTGGCACTTGGGGAGTAAGCACAACCACCTAGAACACCACAGCTGAAGAATTTTTCTGAAGAGACAATGTCAGATATCAAATGTCCGACTCGGTTTTCACTGGAAAGACAACCATGCCAAACAGAAGTTGGCATGTTCTACCTTTTAGCTATTGGTCTTCTTTATTATAGGAATGAGAGTCATACAGCATCTCCTAGCATTGGAATTGGGAAAACACCTGCCTGATCGATTGTAAAATTAGGGTCTTGCCCCTGCTGCCACATTCCTGGCTCCAGTTTAACTGCAGAATGACTATAAGAAGTGGAATTTGATTTCCCCTCATATAGAGAAGCTTGTGACTCACCCAGAGCAGACCCAAGTCCATCACAGGCACACTTGGCCCCAGAGATGCTTCAGGAAGATTTGAGACCAAGCCAGCTGGGTGGTGGTAGACAGAAGTAGGCGGCTGTGGCCAGCTGATCTGCCCTGGCCTTTGAGGAGATGAGAGGGGGTGACCACCTGCACTGACCTGTGTAGTGAGATGGAGGCTGGCACCCAAAGGTTTCCCCAAGCTTCTCTCCCTTCACTGCTTAGCAAACCATCCAAAGTGAGGGTCTTTAAACAACTGACTGTGTGTTATCTGTCTTATGATTCCATGATTGGCAACTGTCTGGGTGCCTCTGGCCTTGTCTGGGCTCAGCTGCTGGTAGGTTGGGACTGCTCTCTGCTCCACAGGGTGTCCATCCTACCAGAGAGCCCCCACCCTCAGTCTTACACAGCACATTGGGCTCTGAGAGGGAGCAAAAGGACATGGACCTCTTGAGTTCCACTTCTGCCACATCCTGTTGGCCAAAACCATGCCTGAGGCCAGCTCAGATGCTGGGGTGGGTGTTTCAAACATGAAGAAAAGGCATGGGCCAGTGTGCTACTGATGGTGCCACTTCCACTTCATTCTAGTATCTCTAAGTGCTCAGCCTCTGGCCTCTGGCTTCCACCTAAACCAGAGATCAACAGAGCCCCTTTCATTCAGTTGTGGGACAAATCAGCCTACCAAAGGAAGGGGATAACAAATCCTGGAACTCAGGGGAACTTACCTCAAGCCGTGGGTTAGGACTACCAAGAGCACTTTTAAAACCACCAATGCCCTGGCCCCAGGTAGGATATGTTGAGTGAGAACTTATAAGCTGGGTCAGCCAGAAGAATTTCCTGGAGGACAACCCAGCTGACTCTAACAGAAGGCCAAGGTGTGGAACCACAGACTGGGCCTGAGGAACACAAAGAGCCAAACAGCTGGTTCCCAGCCTGACCACCCCTTTAGAATTTCACAGGAGCTTGGAAAATCCCATTGCCAGGGCCACACTGAAGCCACATAAATCAGTCTCTGGGATGGGTTCTGTGAGGTCTCCAGGTGATCCCAGGGGACAGCAGTTCTGGGAATCACTCGGAGGAGCTAGGAGATCATGTAGGTCTGAAAGTAGCACGAGTGTTTTCTTGGTGCAACAGCTCAGCCTTCAGGTTGTTTTCCATGTTATTGTGGGCCTTTCTGGCAAGAACATCATCTAATTTTGCTCTCCTAGGAATGTTCCCCAGCTGTGCCTTTTCTGTTCCATCATTACACAAGCCAGAGCCATAGACTCTGCTGATGGCAAAGAATAAGAGTGGTGACTAGGACAATGCCCCTTACCCATCACCCACTTTGGATCCTGTTCTAAATGTCTGGTGCTACTTATGGGAGAGACCAGAAGAGCTCCCTCAGGCTTCTCCTCTTGGGAAAATCACTGGAATTACTTGGCTTGCTGGAATTCCAAGTCAGAGAAAGACAGCCATGTAACCCCTTTGTCAACCACACGTCACCTCCATGTCCCAGACAACCAAGCCCTGGGAGGGGAAGGATATGCTTCCAGAAGACAGCTCCCTAACACTGGGATGTTCATACATAAGCACAGTCTTCTCCTCACAGTCCAGCCCTGGTCCTCCCCACCCCAGATCCTGTCATGTAAACATGGAAGAAGGAACTAATGGGACAGAGCTGCCTGTAGGTCATACACAGATACAGGAAAGCACGAGCACTCATGCACATGCATATACACACACAACACATGAACATGCACATGCACACAGACCCTGGTTTTGTTTGGATCACAGGCACCCCCACCCATCATGGAAAAAACCATATCCATCCCCTAGGCCTGGTATTTTCTCTAAGTTTGGTCATATGGTTTGGCTGTAACAGGGTCTTCTTGGACAGACTTAGAAGAAATCTTCAGGGAAAACAGCTGCTCAATCAGCTGCCCCAGGATACCCCAAAGCTCTGTGTTCACACTCTGGGGGCTGTAGTTCCCTGACTCTGGCCTCACTTTTCTCCCCTCTTGACACTTCTTAATTTGCAAGCCCAGGGAAACTTGCCAGGCTCCCCTGGGATTCTGCAGCTAAGTCTGCCAGTCTCCCACCCACCGTTGGGGACCAGCAACAGCACTGGGCTCCTTATTAGGCCTCTCCCATGTTTGGATCCGCACTGCCAACTCAAGCCAGAAAGACCTGCTAACAGAAGGCTCACCTAGTCCTGCCTCTCTGGGGTTCACTGAACGCCAGCTCTGAGCTAGCTTCTGTGATGGGGCTGGATTCAAGGTCCAGTCTCTACCACTACAAGGATATTTGTCTTTAACAGCCAGGTGAATTGGGTCCTTGGTTACCAACCCCAGAGACAGACTCTGCTGATGCAAGCAGAGAAGGGGAGATGCTGGAAGGTGCTGAAGAGGCTGCAGAAAAAGGTTCAGACCAGCACAGGGACATGGGGTTACAGGAATGCAGGTTACACAGAGTGGTCTTATTGGGACCCCACTGCCACCACTGCCACCACTGCCAGCTGCTACCACCAAGAGTGAGCCCTGCATCAGCAAGGCCCTGGCCACAGATCCACACGTGAAGCACCAGATGTCAGGGGGTAGGAAGAGAATGTCCCTTACCACTTTTGCCACCCCCAAGTTTCTCTGAAGTAGAAAAGGGCCTGGGTACCATAAAAGTAATAGATGCCCTCTACACACACATCCTAGGGCAGGCCACCTAGTTCCCCTAGACCTCAAATCCCTTACATCAAAAGAAGGAAATGATGAATCACAAGCTATGACTTAAAAGATATAAATAGGAATTACATTTGCCAACCACCTTGAATTGTCTTCATATGAATAAGCACAGCACGCAAAGCTTTTAACACCTTATAGTGAATGGTTCAAGGACAGACATGCAATCCAACTCAGGCCACACAGGAGTAATGAGACTCACTGTGGAGTTTGGTTCGAACTCTCAGGGGAAGACCCTCTGATCTGGATTGGAGATGGCCACAGGTGAGGCTAGAATTTCTGGAGAAAACTCCTCATGGAGCCTGAGAATGAATGAACATGGTGGAGGGCAGGACTAGTGACAGAGAGAAGCCAAGTCCAAGGAGGATTCAGAGACTCAGCTCCTTCTCTCATTTCTCCTCTGTACATAGCCTCTGATCTAAGATAGCTGCTCCAGCTCCTGCCACCTCATCTGCATTCTAGCCTCCAGAAAAGAGGAATAAACAAAGGTTTAAAGCCAGCTGTCTTCTAAGCAAGGCACCTGGAAGGCATATATGACACTTTAACTTACATTCAATGGTCTTGAATTAATCACCTAGATGGAACACAGCCGTGAAGCAGGCTGAGAAAAATCATCTTTGGCCTAGGTGATCTTCCAAAATCAGGACTAAAGATTAGGGTTCTATTCTTGTGGAAGAATGGATATTAGTAACAAATGGTCTCTTGGCCTGTCATCACTGAGGCCAGTGAGCCTGAGAGGGGTTTCCTCTGGGTCTTAGGGCCACCAGGCTTTGCACTCACCTTGGACCAGGAGACCTGCATACTGGCAAGTGTTTTTGGAAAACTTATGTCTAATGCTTTCCCAGAACTGAAGTTCAATCCCTAATCACCTACTTGGGATCCTAAAGATAGAGCAGTTGCGGATAGAGGGGCTGTTTCCAGGCACTCAGGCAAATGCTTCAATCTGCTTTACTGGCCACTGGACAATTCTCTTGAATTGTAGCCTTGGCCACAAGAGTGGTACTATAAAACCCCAAAACAGAAACTTGAGTCCCCATCACTGTGATAAGATAGAACTGTGTATCCAAACAATGGGTTGGTTATGCAGATTTCAAAGGAAAGTTCCATCTGGGCTTTAATCTTTTAGCTGGATGGGTGGGCACTTAGCAAGAGGTGGCACCATGGGCTTGACTTCACCTCTGTCCATAACTTGGATAGTTTGACCCCCAACAGACTCAACCCTTATCAGCTTTTCAGGCCTGATTGACATGGGAGAATCGGATGTAAGGCATATAGTCCTGAACTTTGGGATTGGACTCCTGCTGTCCCAGTCTTCACACTAAAGACTCCAATAGCCCAGATGACTGGAGCCCTGGCTTCCCTGCCTCTGCACCTGTGGTATCTGCAAGTTATACCCAACTGTTCAGGGGGGCAAAGGAGAGATCATCAGTTACATCTGTGTCCAAACCTGCCCTTGTCACTCATCTTCCCAGGGATCCTGGATGAGTGCCTCACCCTCTTGAGAATGTTGTTCCTACTGCTCCAAGAGTGGGCATCAGGAGCAAAGCAGGGACACATTAAAGGTGACATCAGTAGTGACAATGGGATGCCATCCTCAGCTTTAGTGTTAATACCAACACCAGCATCCATCTGTGCCTGCATGATGGCTTCTGATTATGCTCCCTCACCATGAGTGGAGACATAAGAACTGCACCCTAGGACCTGATGGTGGGGCATCCCTATAGCTGCCTTATGGCCTGAAGCTCTGGGGCTCTCCAGGCCAAAATCACTCATTTCTATTCCCTGTTACTTCCTGTGGGATCCTGCTGCTCCTTTGCGTAAGACCCTCCAACATCAGAAGCCACTCTCTGACAGCTGTCACTCATGTCTATCAGGACCTGTCCCATCTGGCCCTCACTCCAGAAGCCCTCCATGCAGAGATGAGCCTCAGAAGACACCCTACAACCCACATGTTGCACGTGGCAGGAGAAACCGTGTACCCACTGATCCTAACAGACTTCTTCCCATCCAACAATATGTGGATCTCCTGCAGAAGACCAGGAAACCTGCATTTGCATACCCCTCCCCATAAACCCACAGAAGGGGCCCCTTATCTCCAAGCCAGTCCTTCAGTCTGTGGAACTAGAGCCAGCCTGGGGAGGGAGAGCATGGCACCAAACCAGGAGTGCAAAGAAGAATCTGCGAAAAGCAGGCAGCCCCGTTTCCTGTCTGCCTTGCCCTCCTTCTCTCACTCTTCCCAAAGGCAGAAATATAGCCAAAGTCCTGCCAGAGGGAACTCCTTCAATTATAATTAGCTAAGTCTAAGGGGGTCATTTAGTGGATTTTTGCTTTGAAGCCTAAATTTTCCAACTAAGTCAGTTCATTTTCCACAGATGGGAAATTCAAATAAATTACCTTGTAACAGAAATTCTAATTACCAAGGACTCACACACTTAGAATAAAAACAATGTGCATTTTTCAGAATGTGCTTATTTTACCCAGTAACTACAAGTCTGCACTGGTGGCTGTTCTGTCTAATATATAGAGTGTCCACAATGGCTCTTCTATTTTACCCTCCAATTATTTACTCTCCCTCCTTCCAGGCTCTCTTTGAGTATGCAAAGAATGAATGGAGAATGACAGATATTGTCCAAAGCTCTAGACAGCCCCATCAGTCCAGATAGTCAGGCAACTCCACCTAGAACATGGAGCTAGTCAAGGTATCTTTTCTCTCTGAATGCAGCCCTCATTAAATGCTGGAAATTGTCAGCATAGACACCAGGATTCTGAAATGGGAGAAAATGGAGGACAGTTCATGAGCTGGTCCATACAATATCCAAACAATAGTCAACATGAAGAATCCAATCCCTCTGCAAACAGCTGCTCTGATTGCCCTCCCATGCCACCAAACTGACCAGTGTGAGCAGTAGGAAGACATAAGCCAGGTGCTCAGGGGTGACTTGGTGTGGCATTTAGGGACAGCACACTTTTTTTTTTTTTTTTTACTGTTTGGAATTGCAGTTCATCGGCAAGGATTCCATGAGCACATGCCACCCACTTCCCTCTCATAGTCTTTCATCAATCTTTCCAACGACCCCCAGGGGAGGTTGAGATATCCCTGTTTCACTGATAGAGAAAAGTCTAGAGATATGAAGGAATGGCCCATGTCACAGAAATTGCATGTGGTGGGTGGGTTTCAGGTCAGATCTGTAAAGCTGCTCCAACTCCAGCACCACCACCTCTCAGAGAACACTTGGCACCAGGTTCTAGGTGAAGACTCCCACTAGCAGGCTCCAGCAGGATGGAGCCAGCAGTCCCAACAAGAACCAGAAGTTTCCAGAATGGGTTCCATCAGGGTCTAGTATTACCCTGGTTGTGAGAAGGGAGGTTCAGACAGAATTCCTTATGATAAGAGCAGAGTGGCTCCCCCAGTCCCTGTCTGACATCTCCCCTTCCTTCTGCATCTCTTCTGGAACCTCTGACCTGCCCTCCAGGTGGGGTGGGGATGCTGGCTGTAAAACCTGGATATATTGGCCCTATTGCCTCAGCTGGTTGGAGTCCCCATGCCAGGCAACCTCATGGGCAGATGCCCTCAATTTGGTGGCTATCCATACCTCAGGACAGCAGAGCTCTGTCACCTGGGTCACCTTCAGCTCTTCGGAGGCTCTGGACATCAATATTCCTGGCTGGCACAACTGTACCAGTGGGACATGACACGCCAAGGGGAGGCTTTGACTGAAAAAGTAGCAGGGAACCACTGAGGCTGCTGATCAGAAGAGGGTGTGCCCCAAGCAGGGTCTTGCTGGATGGGTCTGCTGGTCATATATGGGGAAGCCCAGAAATGGGGATGAGAGAACTATTAAGGGGAACTATTAAGACACCATGATCATGGCACAAGCCAGACCCAGGTGGGTGGGGAAACAGGGTATGGGTGAAGGGTGCTCACAGCTCTAGGGATTATTGGTGCTGTGTGGGGACACAAGAAAAGTGATCTCTGGCCCCGCTTCTCAGCTGGGACATGGGAGGCAGGATGGGCCCCTTTGACAGACATGGACTGGGAAAATGAGATCTTTCCTTGAGGCAAGTTGGCTACTTTTTACAAATGGTGAGTTTAAGACCACCTCTGGGACTTCCTAGGGTCATTTCCAGAGGCAGGTGGAAATGTGGAACCAAATGACTTCACGCAAGAGCTTCTGACCTGGACCTCATGAGCCAGGTCAGATTTTTATAGCATGCCTTTGGTTTTTATCAGGAGGTTAAACAACAAAATGGCACATGACTTTATTTTTGTCCCATCAGTAAAACTTCTGTTGACACTAACTCCATGATCTTGTCCTCATCCCTGGCATGGGGCTCATCAAGTACATCCCTATTAGGGACTCCCTTTCCTCCTATAATACCCTTGGGCATGTGTAGACAGAAAGCAGGTTAGGGAGAAGCATGATGTTTTGGCTTTGGCCCTTACACAGAGATGCTCACAGGAAAATGCAGTGTCAGATGAAGTTGCTGCATAGAGCCCAGACTTTTCATATATTTCTTTCCACTTTCTTCTAGTTGGCAGAATAGTGTCTGTTTCCACATCAGCAGTGTTATTATGTCTCAGATCTTTTGGAAGTGGGCTCTTGACTACAAATTCCCTATTTCCTTATTCCTTGAGTAGAGAGGCTGCAACCCAGATTGGCTGGGAGCCCTCATTGCTCCTGGGAGCTCTGTTCTGAGGTGTGGAGACACCCCCGGGCAGCGTCAGCCCCATTTCCTGCCTCAGCACTGCCCATGGATGGGGGAAACACTGCCAAAGAGAAGGGCATAATTCCAGGGAGCCCCAACTGAAGAAAATGTGTTTGTAAAACAGATTTTCATCCCACACAAGAACACATCATTTTAAAGGATTTCATGACAATTTCCTTAAGTATATAATCTGATACATTTCATTCCCACTAAGGATAATGATAATCAATATTTTTATGATGCACAGCAGTTTTCAAAGTACATCTGTTTCCTTTCCAACTGACCTACCCAACATCTCCTGGGAGCCGAAGCAGGTGTCATTCCCCAATTTTACAGGTAAATAAGCCAAAGGGCTGCCAAAGAGTAGAGTGACCACCTGCAATCATGTGATTGGAAGGACATGACCCCAAACCTTCTCTACAGAACCTCATGAAGTCACTGTGCTTAATATGCTTTGTTTCTATCAACTTGGAAGTATTAGCAAAGAGGCTAAGAGCATAATATTGGAGCAGACGAGCCTATTTCACACATCACAGTGTACAAGGAAATGAAAATACTCCTAAAAGGATCTTAGTTACATGGACAACTCATGCCTGCACACAACAATGGTGGCTTTTAAGAATGGCAGAGGCAATGCAAGGGTGAGCAAGCCAAGGTGACCTTTGTTAGCAAACCCAGTCACTGCCATATCCCAGGGCCTCAAAGCCTGCCAAGAAGAGGAGGATGCATGGCTGCAGTGAGGTCAGGCCATTCCTGAGATTGTAAGGACTCAGTTTTCACACTAAGTTTCCTTTCACAAGTGAGACTCAGAGCCAGGAGAGAGGGCTGTGAGAGGTGCCAGTGTGAAGTTGCTGGGCTTGCAGCCTGGGACCCTGGGAGACCCCTCAAGGAAGAAGTCAGGGGTGCAGTGGGGAGCGGATAGCATTTTGCCTGAGATTTTTCAAAGCTTGTATGTGGGACCTAAACACTCCCTCTCCAAGTCCTCTGGGTGTGTGTTTACCCTGACCTCATTAGTGTATAAATCTGTATCAAAATCTATACATCTGCCCTGACTACACCATACATATAAGGCATAATAGATGTAAAATCTATTACAGTTCATAAGGACAAAGAAAAGAGCCCCCTTGATGCCCTACCAAGAGAATGAACTTGAAAGTATCTGACAGGAGGCATTCAAACAAGGCACATCATCCAGGATGGGAGCATTCTCTGCACCATGCCCTCTAGCACCTATCACCCCACAGAGATGCAATAATAATAGCAGGTATTTGCACAGTGCTCACTATGAGTATGGCACTGTTCTAAGCACTTCATAAGCATTGAAAAAGTAAACAACTAAAAAAAATAATTTTTCATACTGATGAAGTCTCTGGAGAAACCCAGACAGGGTGCTGTAATGGGCTGCCCTTATAGCTAGCATGGTGAGGGAAAATATCTCTGTGAAATAAAACATGACAGATGAGAAAGGGCCAAGGGCACAAATAGCTGGAGGGAGTGTAACACAGACAGAAGAAATGGCAGGTGCCAAAGTCCTGGGGCAGGAGCAAAGTGGCTGGTTCAAAGACAGAAAGAGGCTGTGTTACTTAGGGGAGAGAGAGGGAGGCAGATGTTCATAAATCATCAACAGGAGGTTCATTTTGGTTTTTATTTCTCTCTGTTACTTTGGGTGGTTTACAAAAGAAGAAAAAAAAATGCAACTCTGTGTCCCTAAGCATGCAAGGAATTAAAGAACACACAGTGTTCAGCACAAAGTAGAGAGTACCAAAAGCCTTGCCTATAATGACCCCACTAATCCACATAATAATGAGGACTATGGTCCTAATTCACAGAAGAGGCAACAGGGCTCCAAAAGTTAGGTACCTTCTTTGGGATCATGGTCCTAGAGGAGAACTCCAAATATGTTCACTACACTGTGTTACTGAGTCACTAGCAGGGTCATGAACTTTAGTGACCCTGCAAACCCTACATGTTACTTTCTTCCATGAGATTATTTGGACGGAGAGACATTCTAGTGACTTAGAAAAGCTTCAACTCCCATCCAGGAAAGTCTCAGTCATGTTCTCTCTGATTCCCCAACTGGAGACTTTATAAATCCCTGGTTGGGGGGACTTGTTTCCATTCCCTCCAGGGACCAGTTCATACTCTGGTTCAGTCAAGAAGTCCAACATGTGGCTCAGATAAGACCGCCATGTTACAGGATTCTGGGGATCACTGTTGAAATTTTCTTATGGATTTCCCTTGAGTGGGCAACACCATGGTAATTGTAGGCTCAGATCACATTCAGAACCAAACATAGAAATAAGAAGCCCCACAATCTGGCTCTAAGCACGTTTTCAAAATGAGCTTGTGCTTTTCCATCCAGATGCAAGAAAGCTTGGAAAAGGGCTTATAGGTTTTTAATTCATTTCATTTGCTTCAGCTTAGAGCATGAAAATTCATTTTTTGAGAAGAGCCACAGGTTTCTGCTGGTGAAATATGACTTGCCTCTTTATAAGAGAGAAAATAGACCCTGAATACATTTATTTTTAGGGACCATACCCATGCCCATTTTTGGGCACCATACCACATTTTGGACAGCAAATTTAAGAAGCATTCCGGGACAATGTCCCATAAATGGTTGGATTACATTTTACAGAACATAGACACTTAGCATGGTCTAGGCCTATACTGGGGCTAAGTCAAATGTGACCTGAGGCATTTACTGTAACCTGTACTGACCAGTTTGAGGGGTCATCAGAGGGCAGGGGTCACCTGGCAATCTGTCAACAACCCTTAGATCCATCGAGTTGCAGTGGTCCCAGCCTTGTATGGCACTAGTGACAGACACACCAAGTGTCCATCCATCTCTGGCATCCTCCACCCTGCACTAATCACATTCCCAATATCTTCCAAACATGCTGTTTTTGGGTCCATTTCTAGCTATAATTATCTGACTGGCAGCACTAACTCTGGAAATGATAACAAAATTCTTGAAATCATTAAGGGAAGGAACATTGCTCAGCCATTTTCTTGTTTAGCAAAGACAGCAAATTCTGGGTAGGGCAAAGAAGATGAGACCATAATACTCAGATATCTCATCCAGAGGGAGAGTGGAGGTGTTCAGGGAGATAGAAGTACCATATGTAACTAAAGCTCATGAGTGTTAATTGACAGGTGGAAATGATGAAAGGGAGAAAATTAAAGGAGGGAAATGTTAGCATGTGTAACAGCCATATTCACTGATGAGAGGGTAAACCACACTTGAAAAGCATTATTTTCCCAAAAGGCATATCAAGAGTGGTCTTCAGCATTGATTGGAGAGGATCACTCCCTGTGTGGTTGAGGAAAAAGCACCATCCTAAAGAAATTCTACATGGCGAGGGAGATGCAGACCTCTGACCAAGCCTCTGGTTGCCTCCAAGACCATCGAGTGGTGTTTTACATCCACTCATTCTTTCATAGATTCATTCAACACACATTCCCCAGGTATAGACATGTGCCAGATTGACCCAGGCACTTCAGATAGGGCAGGAGGCAGTAGACCCACATTCTCACCCTCCAAGAGCCTACATCCTGGTGGTGGGAGAGACAGACATTTAAAAAGTAATTTAAAAATGTATAGGATGAACAGAGGAGGGAGGGGGAAACAAGGCAGAGATAAGGACAGAGGTGGAATTTTCTGATATTTTAATTAGGATTATCAAGGAAGATTTGCTAAGGAGGTGACATTTATGCAAAACCACAGGGGTTGAGGAAGTAGCCTTATGGGTATCTGAGGGAGAAGCATAACAAGTCCTGTGGTAGGGGAAAGGCACCTGGGGATGCCTGAGAAGTAGCAAGGAAGCCAGGCCAGTAAATCATGCAATTATCCGTTCCAAACAAGTAGAGAGAGAAATGGGAAATAGAAAAATACTGCACTGAGGCAACTGGCTGGCTCAGCCAGTGGAACATGCAATTCTTGATTTCAAGGTTGTGAGTTTGAGCCCTATGTGGGATGCAGAAATTGCTTAAAAATGAATATAAAAAAATCTCTATCAATCTTTAATGTAAAACTGAGATTTGAAATAGAAATACAACTTTGGGATTTTCATAGTCTCAGAATAGAAAACTTGATAGAATATAGCCTCTGGTTTTGGAGAGATCCCTTTCAAAACTGTCTTTGTCACTCCCTCAGAAAAAGGAAAGATTGGGGGAGGGAAGAGCAGAACAAATAAATATATAAAATAAGATGGCAAAAAAGCCTAAACTTATCAGTAATCATAATAAAGGTAACTGGATTAAACTTGTCAATAAAGATACAAACACAGTCTGGAATAAAAACAAAATACCATTATATGCTATTTTAGAAACAGACATGCAAAATATAAAAACACAAGTGGTGTAAACAAAAGGATTTAAAAAGAGATATACCAGGAAATTATTAACCCCCAAATAACTACAGTTATATCAACAGACTTTAAGGCAAAATAACATAAAATATAGAAAAAGGTCACTACATAAGAAGATAGTGATTATAAACTTGAGTGCAACTAATAACTTTTAAATATATAAAGCAAAGACTGGCAGAATAACAAGAAGATATTGCTAAAGCCACCATCATAATGAAAGAACCCAACAAAAATAAACAAGTAGATCTAGCAGACAAAAAAAAAAAATAAGCAAGGACATCAAGCAACACAAGTAACAAACTTGAATGAAGGAGTGCATATGGAATATGCACCCATTAATTGGCAGAATACATTTTTTTTGTAGAATCACAGAGAATATTAACAAACATTACTCATGTATTGGGCCATATAACAAGTCTTGAAAGATTGTAAAATTCAGCCTCATATGTCATATTTTCTTAACGCAATGCAATGAAGTTAGATATCAATGATAAAAATATTTAAAGTGAAATGCCTTGGTGGCTCACTTAGCTAAGTGTCCAACTCTTGATTTCATGTCAAGTCATGATCTCACAGTTCATGAGATCAAGCTCTGCATTGGGCAGAAGACATGAATAGACACTTCCAAAGAAGACATCCAAATGGCCAACAGCCATGTGAAAAGATGCTCAACGTCACTCCTCATCAGGGAATTGCAAATTAAAACCACACTGAGATATTAGCTCACGCCGGTCAGAGTGGCTAAAATGAACAAATCAGGATGCTATCAGGAGATGCTGGGAGGATGTGGAGAAATGGGAACCCTCTTGCACTGCTGGTGGGAAGCAAATGGTACAGCCACTCAGGAAAACAGTGTGGAGGTTCCTCAAAATTTAAAAATAGAACTGTGTGACCCAGCAATAGCACTACTAGGAATCTACCCAAAGGATATAGGAGTGCTGATGCATAGGGGCACTTGTACCCTAATGTTTATAGCAGCACTTTCAACAATAGCCAAATTATGGAAAGAGCCTAAATATCCATTAAATTATGAATGGATAAAGAAAATGTGGTTTATATATACAATGGAATATTACTTGGCATGAGAAAGAATGAAATATGGCCATTTGCAGCAACATGGATGCAATTGGAGGGTATTATCCTAAGTGAAGTAAGTCAGGCAGAGAACAACAGATACCATATATTTTCACTCATATGTGGATCTTGAGAAACATAACAGAAGACCATGGGAGAGGGGAAGGGGAAAAAAGTTACAGAGAGGGAGGGAAGCAAACCATAAGAGACTCTTAAGGATGGAGGACAAACTAAGGGTAGATGGGGAGTGGGGGAGAGGGGAAAATGGGTGATGGGCATTGAGGAGGGCACCTGTTGGGATGAGCACTGGGTGTTGTATCAAAACCAATTTGACAATGAATTAGATTAAAAAAAGTTAAGATCAAGTTGGGAAGAACTTCCATCTTGAAAATATTGATTTTTCCTATCCATGAACATGGAATATCTTCCCCTTTATTTATTGTTCTTTGGTTTCTTTCATCAGAGTTTTATAGTTTTCCTCATATGATCGTATACATATTTTATTAGATTTATATCTACGTATTTTAGTTTTTGGGTGCTAACATAAAGAGTATTGTGTTTTAAATTTTAAATTCCACATGTTTCTTACTGGTGCATAAGAAAGCAATTCACTTTTGTATATTAACCTTATAACCTGCAACCATGCTATAAATGCTTATTAGGTCCAGGAGTTTTTGGTAAATTCTTTCTGATTTTCTACATAGATGATCGTGTTACCTGTAGACAATGAAAGTTTTATTTCTTCCCTCCAAATTTGTATACCCATGTATTTCCTTTTCTTATCTCATTGCATTAGTTAGGACTTCCAGTACAATGTTTAATAGGAATAATAAGAGGTGACATCCTTGGTTATTCTTGATCTTAGCCAAAATGTATTTCCTTTATATTTATTAGAAGAAATGCTTTGAGTTTTTCACCATTAATTATGATGTTAGCTGTACGTTTTTTGCAGGTTTAAAAAATCAAATTGAAGCAGGGACACCTGTATGGCTCAGTCTGTTAATTGTCCAACTCTTAATCTCATATCAGGTCTTGGTTTCAGGGTCATGACTTCAAGCCCCACATTGGGCTCTGCACTCGGTGAAGCCTACTTTAAAAAAATCAAATTGAGGAAGTTCCTCTCTTTTAGACTGGTGAGAGCTTCTATCATGAATAGATGTTGGATTTTGTCAAATACCTTTTTGGCATTATTGATATGATTGTGTAATTCTTTTTTAGCCCGCTGATGTGATGAATTACAGTAATTGATTTTCAAATGTTTGAACCAGCCTTGCTTACCTGGGATAAATCCCGGTTGGTCACATCTATTCATGAGAGATTGGTCTGTAGTTTCATGTGATGTCTTTGCCTGGTTTTCATATTAGGGTGATGTTAACCTTATGTAATGAGTTAGGAAGTAGTCCCCCTGTTTCTGTCTTCTGGAAGAGACTGCAGAATATTGATATAATCTCTTTCCTAAATCTTTGATAGAATTCACCAGTGAACCCATCTGGGCCTGATGCTTTCTGTTTTTGAAAGTTATTAATTATTGATTCAGTGTTTTAAATAGATATAGTTCTATTCAGATTGATCTTTTTTTTTTCAATATATGAAATTTATTGTCAGATTGGTTTCCATACAACACCCAGTGCTCATCCCAAAAGGTGCCCTCCTCAATACCCATCACCCACCCTCCCCTCCCTCCCACCCCCCATCAACCCTCAGTTTGTTCTCAGTTTTTAAAGTTTCTTATGCTTTGGCTCTCTCCCACTCTAACATCTTTTTTTTTTTTTCCTTCCCCTCCCCCATGGGTTTCTGGTAAGTTTCTCAGGATCCACATAAGAGTGAAACCATATGGTATCTGTCTTTCTCTGTATGGCTTATTTCACTTAGCATCACACTCTCCAGTTCCATCCACGTTGCTACAAAAGGCCATATTTCATTCTTTCTCATTGCCACGTAGTATTCCATTGTGTATATAAACCACAATTTCTTTATCCATTCATCAGTTGATGGACATTTAGGCTCTTTCCATAATTTGGCTATTGTTGAGAGTGCTGCTATAAACATTGGGGTACAAGTGCCCCTATGCATCAGTACTCCTGTATCCCTTGGGTAAATTCCTAGCAGTGCTATTGCTGGGTCATAGGGTAGGTCTAGTTTTAATTTTCTGAGGAAACTCCACACTGCTTTCCAGAATGGCTGCACCAATTTGCATTCCCACCAACAGTGCAAGAGGGTTCCCGTTTCTCCACATCCTCTCCAGCATCTATAGTCTCCTGATTTCTTCATTTTGGCCACTCTGACTGGCGTGAGGTGATATCTGAGTGTGGTTTTGATTTGTATTTCCCTGATAAGGAGCAACGTTGAGCATCTTTTCATGTGCCTGTTGGCCATCTGGATGTCTTCTTTAGAGAAGTGTCTATTCATGTTTTCTGCCCATTTCTTCACTGGGTTATTTGTTTTTCGGGTGTGGAGTTTGGTGAGCTCTCTATAGATTTTGGATACTAGCCCTTTGTCAGATATGTCATTTGCAAATATCTTTTCCCATTCCGTTGGCTGCCTTTTAGTTTTATTGGTTGTTTCCTTTGCTGTGAAGAAGCTTTTTATCTTCATAAGGTCCCAGTAATTCACTTTTGCTTTTAATTCCCTTGCCTTTGGGGATGTGTCGAGTAAGAGATTGCTATGGCTGAGGTCAGAGAGGTCTTTTCCCGCTTTCTCCTCTAGGGTTTTGATGGTTTCCTGTGTCACATTCAGGTCCTTTATCCATTTTGAGTTTATTTTTGTGAATGGTGTGAGAAAGTGGTCTAGTTTCAACCTTCTGCATGTTGCTGTCCAGTTCTCCCAGCACCATTTGTTAAAGAGACTGTCTTTTTTCCGTTGGATGTTCTTTCCTGCTTTGTCAAAGATGAGTTGTCCATACGTTTGTGGGTCTAGCTCTGGGGTTTCTATTCTATTCCATTGGTCTATGTGACTGTTTTTGTGCCATCAGATTGATCTTCTTGTGTGAGTTTTGGCAGATTGTGTCTTTTAAGGAATTGGCCCATTTAATTTAGGGTACCAAATTTATGTCTTTCATCACTTATACATAAATAAAAATTATGTAAATACATAATTATATATAGTATATTTATAATATATATATTAAATATAAATAAAAATTATAAATATGTATAAATTTATATATATGAACAGCAATGATACAAAAGATGGGAGGAAATAATTAAAATTATTTTGGTATTATAAGGCACTCACACTACCTGTGAAACAGTATGGTATTACTTGAAAGTGGATTTGGGTGAATTGTAAATATATTTTGCAAACTGTAGAACAACCACTTAAAAAAAGTAAAAAAAAGGATATAACTGAAATGCTAAGAAAGGAGAGATAATGGAATCATAGAAAATACACACATAATTAAATACACTGTTGCTACCATTATTTAGAACTGTTATCTAGATCAACTAAAGATAAAAAAGATTAGATAACTTTTATTTTCACTATTCCTCCTCTGATGCTTTGCTTTTCTTTATATAGATCTTAGTTTTTTAACCAGTCTCATTTTATCCTCCGAAGAATTTCTGTTAACATTTCTTGTAAGGCATGGCTTCCCTAAATTTCTGTTTGTTCCAGAAAAACTATTTCTCCTTCATATTTAAGGAATAATTTTGCAGAATAGATAAGTCTCAGTTGGTAGTTTTTCTTCACTTTGCTGTGTTCTTGTTTGCATGGTTTCAGAGAAGTCACATATAATTCTTATCTTTCCTCCTCTATAGCAAAGGCATTTTTCTTTCTCTGGTTTGTTTCAAGATTTTTTTCTTTATCTTTGAATTTATGCAATTTGAATATAATATTCTTAGGTGTACATTTTTTGTTTTTGTTTTGTCCTGCTTGGTATTCTCTGTTTTCTAGATGTGTGGTTTGGGGTTGGCATGAATTTGGGGAAGCTCTCAGACATTATTGTTTTAAATATTTCATTTGTTACATTCTCTTTCTTCTCTTTGTGATATTCCCATTGAACATCTGTTATACCCTTTGTAGTTGTCCCACAGTCTTTGGAGATCCTATTCTAATTTTCCTTCTTTCGTATTTTTTTCTCTTTGCCTTTCCATTTTGGAAATTTCTATTGAAATATCTTCAGTCTCAGAGGTTCTTTCTCCAGTCTTGTCCATTTTATTGATAAGCCCACTGAAGGCATTCTTCATTTCAATTACAGTGGTCATGATCTCTAACATTTTTATTCTTTCTTAGAATTTCCATATCTCTACTTATATTCTCCATTTGTTATTGGACGCCGTCTACTTTATTATTAGAGCCCTTAGTATGTAATCATAGATATTTTTAATTCCTGATATGATAACTCCAACATCCCTGCCATATCTGATCCTGAGGCTTGCTTTGCCTCTTCTAACTGTACTTTTTGTCTTTTAGTATGCCTGTGTGCTTTTTCGTTCTTGATAGCCAGATGTGAGGTACTGGGCAAAATGAACTGTGGTAAATAGGCTTTTAGTGATATGGTGGTGCTGTATGGGTGAGGGGAAGTGTTCTGTAGTTCTAGGATTAAATCTCAGTATTTCAGTGAGCCTGTGCCTCTGGACAGTGAACTTCACCAGTACTTCATGTTTCTCAGTCCTGCCTCAAGATGGGAAAGGATGGTTAGAGTGAGCTGGAATTGGATATTTCCCTTTCTCCAGCTCTGTTAGGCTCTGATAAAAGCCTAAGAGTTTAGGCTTTGGTAAAATAGTTTCTCTTGAGGGCACACCTTGTTAAGGACAGAATGCTCTCACATAGTTCAATATGGTTCCTTCCTGACATCTCCCTTTCCAGAAGAGCAAGGAGACTTTTCTGACATTTACTGTGATCACTTGGTAGAACTCCTGGAAGTAAAACTCACAATATTTCCCCCACCACCCCAACAACTGGATTATTCTGGCATTTTTCACTCATATTTACTCATACTGAGCCTCCAGCAATTCATCAATTACAGTTCAAATTTTCCTACCTTAGTGCTGCTCATGTAAATTGTGAATCTCTGAATCTGTGTATCTATCTCTCTAATTTGAGGGTTTGTCTTGGAGCTTCAGTTCTCTCATGGATCTAAGAAGAGTTGATTTTTTTCCAGCTTTTTACTTGTTAGGATGGAGTGGCAACTTCTAAGCTCCTTACATGCAGAACCAGAAACCAGATGTTGAGGTGAACTTTTTAAAGGACTTTGGCTAATTTTCAAGATGATAATAGATACTTTAATATATAATAGAACTTAAAAAATTTAAAAACCAGTTGAATTAGGTGTAAAAATACAGAATTTTACTCTCTTAAATTAGTATGGCATATTGTATTTTCATAATATCTAAGTCTTCCAATCATCCTTAATTGTATGTGAGGATTTTTTTGGTCCATTTTCTGAAGGGAGAAATTGAGACTCAGAAGGGTTTCTTACCCGTTCAACATTACACCACACTAACATTAACTCAGGCCCTTCTGCATTTTAGGGGTGGAAAACTGACCATCAGATATCTCTGTTCTGTCACTGTTAAACACCATGCATTACCATTGTTATTAATTTAAAGGATCTAAAGTGGGCCAGCCAGTCTAATTCTGCCCCTGCAAACTCTATGGTCTCTTTGTTGGCTGCATTTGCACATTTATGTAACTGGCCTCTCCCCTGTGGCATTTGAATTTGCCAAAGTCCTGCCAGATCTTATAAAAAAGATTGTTCAGAGTACAATATCTGTGCTAACTCTCCCAGAGGTATATGAATTTTAAATGAGAATGCTTGTTAACTCAAAAGGGATGACTCTCTAATGGCTGAATTTTAGGAAGTGTGGTGGAGCTGAGATTTTCAGCTGGGTTATCCTGCGTGTAGTATTTTAGGTCAGACTTTCTCTCCTGTGCTAAGGTATGTGGACCTGGGCACTGCCTGACACACTGTACAGATGCTGTCTGCAGAGCACCCAGGGATGACATCTTGATTCCTCTCTATCACACTTCTTGGGGCTTAGGACCTGATAAAAAGGGAACTTGGGACCAAGGAGCAGGCTATTCTGGCTGTGTTGTTCAGAAGGAAGCTTATGTGTTACCATCTTTGAATTATTGTGGTCATTTCCCCCATTTTCCTGACTTCTGCTTCTCTTGACTGCCCTGTTGATACAGTGCTGAGCTCCTGGGGGATTGACTCTTTCTAGAGACAACAGTTGAATTCAATCAGTGATTCCCAAGCCTCTCTGCCCTTGCACCAAATGCATCAGTGAAGGATGCCTGGAAAGATTACAACAAACAAACAAACAAACAAACAAACAAATAAACAAACAAACAGCAACAACCAAAACCTTTTCCAGGGCCTAATTTTCAGGGATTCAAGAGGACTTAACCCAAGGAATCTGTATCTTTTTTATTTTTTTTTTATTTTTATTTATTTATTTTTTTATTTTTTAATATATGAAATTTACTGTCAAATTGGTTTCCATACAACACCCAGTGCTCATCCCAAAAGGTGCCCTCCTCAATACCCATCACCCACCCTCCCCTCCTTCCCACCCCCCATCAACCCTCAGTTTGGTCTCAGTTTTTAACAGTCTCTTATGCTTTGGCTCTCTCCCACTCTGACCTCTTTTTTTTTTTTTTCCTTCCCCTCCCCCATGGGTTTCTGTTATGTTTCTCAGGATCCACATAAGAGTGAAACCATATGGTATCTGTCTTTCTCTGTATGGCTTATTTCACTTAGCATCACACTCTCCAGTTCCATCCATGTTGCTACAAAAGGCCATATTTCATTTTTTCTCATTGCCACGTAGTATTCCATTGTGTATATAAACCACAATTTCTTTATCCATTCATCAGTTGATGGACATTTAGGCTCTTTCCATAATTTGGCTATTGTTGAGAGTGCCGCTATAAACATTGGGGTACAGGTGCCCCTATGCATCAGTACTCCTGTATCCCTTGGATAAATTCCTAGCAGTGCTATTGCTGGGTCATAGGGTAGGTCTATTTTTAATTTTCTGAGGAACCTCCACACTGTTTTCCAGAATGGCTGCACCAATTTGCATTCCCACCAACAGTGCAAGAGGGTTCCTGTTTCTCCACATCCTCTCCAGCATCTATAGTCTCCTGATTTCTTCATTTTGGCCACTCTGACTGGCGTGAGGTGGTATCTGAGTGTGGTTTTGATTTGTATTTCCCTGATAAGGAGCGACGTTGAACATCTTTTCATGTGCCTGTTGGCCATCTGGATGTCTTCTTTAGAGAAGTGTCTATTCATGTTTTCTGCCCATTTCTTCACTGGGTTATTTGTTTTTCGGGTGTGGAGTTTGATGAGCTCTTTATAGATTTTGGATACTAGCCCTTTGTCCGATGTGTCATTTGCAAGTATCTTTTCCCATTCCGTTGGTTGCCTTTTAGTTTTGTTGGTTGTTTCCTTTGCTGTGCAGAAGCTTTTTATCTTCATAAGGTCCCAGTAATTCACTTTTGCTTTTAATTCCCTTGCCTTTGGGGATGTGCCGAGTAAGAGATTGCTATGGCTGAGGTCAGAGAGGTCTTTTCCTGCTTTCTCCTCTAAGGTTTTGATGGTTTCCTGTGTCACATTCAGGTCCTTTATCCATTTTGAGTTTATTTTTGTGAATGGTGTGAGAAAGTGGTCTAGTTTCAACCTTCTGCATGTTGCTGTCCAGTTCTCCCAGCACCATTTGTTAAAGAGACTGTCTTTTTTCCATTGGATGTTCTTTCCTGCTTTGTCAAAGATGAGTTGGCCATATGTTTGTGGGTCTAGTTCTGGGGTTTCTATTCTATTCCATTGGTCTATGTGTCTGTTTTTATGCCAATACCATGCTGTCTTGATGATGACAGCTTTGTAGTAGAGGTTAAAGTCTGGGATTGTGATGCCTCCTGCTTTGGTCTTCTTCTTCAAAATTACTTTGGCTATTCGGGGCCTTTTGTGGTTCCATATGAATTTTAGGATTGCTTGTTCTAGTTTCGAGAAGAATGCTGGTGCAATTTTGATTGGGATTGCATTGAATGTGTAGATAGCTTTGGGTAGTATTGACATTTTGACAATATTTATTCTTCCAATCCATGAGCACGGAATGTCTTTCCATTTCTTTATATCTTCTTCAATTACCTGCATAAGCTTTCTATAGTTTTCAGCATACAGATCTTTTACATCTTTGGTTAGATTTATTCCTAGGTATTTTATGCTTCTTGGTGCAATTGTGAATGGGATCAGTTTCTTCATTTGTCTTTCTGTTGCTTCATTGTTAGTGTATAAGAATGCAACTGATTTCTGCACATTGATTTTGTATCCTGCAACTTTGCTGAATTCATGTATCAGTTCTAGCAGACTTTTGGTGGAGTCTATCGGATTTTCCATGTATAATATCATGTCATCTGCAAAAAGCGAAAGCTTGACTTCATCTTTGCCAATTTTGATGCCTTTGATTTCCTTTTGTTGTCTGATTGCTGATGCTAGAACTTCCAGCACTATATTAAACAACAGCGGTGAGAGTGGGCATCCCTGTCGTGTTCCTGATCTCAGGGAGAAAGCTCTCAGTTTTTCCCCGTTGAGGATGATGTTAGCTGTGGGCTTTTCATAAATGGCCTTTATGATCTTTCAGTATGTTCCTTCTATCCCGACTTTCTCAAGGGTTTTTATTAAGAAAGGGTGCTGGATTTTGTCAAAGGCCTTTTCTGCATCGATTGACAGGATCATATGGTTCTTCTCTTTTTTTTTGTTAATGTGATGTATCACGTTGATCGATTTGCGAATGTTGAACCAGCCCTGCATCCCAGGAATGAATCCCACTTGATCATGGTGAATAATTCTTTTTATATGCTGTTGAATTCGATTTGCTAGTATCTTATTAAGAATTTTTGCATCCATATTCATCAGGGATATTGGCCTGTAGTTCTCTTTTTTTACTGGGTCTCTGTCTGGTTTAGGAATCAAAGTAATACTGGCTTCATAGAATGAGTCTGGAAGTTTTCCTTCCCTTTCTATTTCTTGGAATAGCTTGAGAAGGATAGGTATTATCTCTGCTTTAAATGTCTGGTAGAACTCCCCTGGGAAGCCATCTGGTCCTGGACTCTTATTTGTTGGGAGATTTTTGATAACCGATTCAATTTCTTCGCTGGTTATGGGTCTGTTCAAGCTTTCTATTTCCTCCTGATTGAGTTTTGGAAGAGTGTGGGTGTTTAGAAATTTGTCCATTTCTTCCAGGTTGTCCAATTTGCTGGCATATAATTTTTCATAGTATTCCCTGATAATTGTTTGTATCTCTGAGGGATTGGTTGTAATCATTCCATTTTCATTCATGATTTTATCTATTTGGGTCATCTCCCTTTTCTTTTTGAGAAGCCTGGCTAGAGGTTTGTCAATTTTGTTTATTTTTTCAAAAAACCAACTCTTGGTTTCCTTGATCTGCTCTACAGTTTTTTTAGATTCTATATTGTTTATTTCTGCTCTGATCTTTATTATTTCTCTTCTTCTGCTGGGTTTAGGCTGCCTTTGCTGTTCTGCTTCTATTTCCTTTAGGTGTGCTGTTAGATTTTGTATTTGGGATTTTTCTTGTTTCTTGAGATAGGCCTGGATTGCAATGTATTTTCCTCTCAGGACTGCCTTCGCTGCATCCCAAAGCGTTTGGATTGTTGTATTTTCATTTTCGTTTGTTTCCATATATATTTTAATTTCTTCTCTAATTGCCTGGTTGACCCACTCATTCGTTAGTAGGGTGTTCTTTAACCTCCATGCTTTTGGAGGTTTTCCAGACTTTTTCCTGTGGTTGATTTCAAGCTTCATAGCATTGTGGTCTGAAAGTATGCATGGTATAATTTCAATTCTTGTAAACTTATGAAGGGCTGTTTTGTGACCCAGTATACGATCTATCTTGGAGAATGTTCCATGTGCACTCGAGAAGAAAGTATATTCTGTTGCTTTGGGATGCAGAGTTCTAAATATATCTGTCAAGTCCATCTGATCCAATGTATCATTCAGGGCCCTTGTTTCTTTATTGACTGTGTGTCTAGATGATCTATCCATTTCTGTAAGTGGGGTGTTAAAGTCCCCTGCAATTACCACATTCTTATCAATAAGGTTGCTTATGTTTATGAGTAATTGTTTTATATATCTGGGGGCTCGGGTATTTGGCGCATAGACATTTATAATAGTTAGCTCTTCCTGGTGGATAGACCCTGTGATTATTATATAATGCCCTTCTTCATCTCTTGTTACAGCCTTTAATTTAAAGTCTAGTTTGTCTGATATAAGTATGGCTACTCCAGCTTTCTTTTGGCTTCCAGGAGCATGACAAATAGTTCTCCATCCCCTCACTCTCAATCTAAAGGTGTCCTCAGATCTAAAATGAGTCTCTTGTAGACAGCAAATAGATGGGTCTTGTTTTTTTATCCATTCTGATACCCTATGTCTTTTAGTTGGCGCATTTAATCCATTTACATTCAGTGTTATTATAGAAAGATATGGGTTTAGAGTCATTGTGATGTCTGTATGTTTTATGCTTGTAGTGATGTCTCTGGTACTTTGTCTCACAGGATCCCCCTTAGGATCTCTTGTAGGGCTGGTTTCGTGGTGACAAATTCCTTCAGTTTTTGTTTGTTTGGGAAGACCTTTATCTCTCCTTCTATTCTAAATGACAGACTTGCTGGATAAAGGATTCTCGGCTGCATATTTTTTCTGTTTAGCACACTGTAGATATCGTGCCAAGCCTTTCTAGCCTGCCAAGTTTCAAAGGAGAGATCAGTCACGAGTCTTATAGGTCTCCCTTTATATGTGAGGGCACGTTTATCCCTTGCTGCTTTCAGAATTTTCTCTTTATCCTTGTATTTTGCCAGTTTCACTATGATATGTCGTGCAGAAGATCGATTCAAGTTACGTCTGAAGGGAGTTCTCTGTGCCTCTTGGATTTCAATGCCTTTTTCCTTCCCCAGTTCAGGGAAGTTCTCAGCTATAATTTCTTCAAGTACCCCTTCAGCACCTTTCCCTCTCTCTTCCTCCTCTGGGATACCAATTATGCGTATATTATTTTTTTTTAGTGTATCACTTAGTTCTCTAATTTTCCCCTCATACTCCTGGATTTTTTTATCTCTCTTTTTTTCAGCTTCCTCTTTCTCCATAACTTTATCTTCTAGTTCACCTATTCTCTCCTCTGCCTCTTCAAGCCGAGCCATCGCGGATTCCATTTTGTTTTGCATTTCGTTTAAAGCGTTTTTCAACTCCTCGTGACTGTTCCTTAGTCCCTCGATCTTTGTGGCAAGAGATTCTCTGCTGTCCTGTATACTGTTTTCAAGCCCAGCGATTAATTTTATGACTATTATTCTAAATTCACTTTCTGTTATATTATTTAAATCCTTTTTGATCAGTTCATTAGCTGTTGTTATTTCCTGGAGATTCTTCTGAGGGGAATTCTTCCGTTTGGTCATTTTGGAGAGTCCCTGGCATGGTGAGGACCTGCAGTGCACTTCCCCTGTGCTGTGGTGTATAACTGGAGTTAGTGGGCGGGGCCACAGTCCGACCCGATGTCTGCCCCCAGCCCACTGCTGGGGCCACAGTCAGACTGGTGTGTGCCTTCTCTTCCCCTCTCCTAGGGGCGGGATTCACTGTGGGGTGGCGTGTCCCGTCTGGGCTACTTGCACACTGCCAGGCTTGTGTTGCTGGGGATCTGGCGTATTAGCTGGGGTGGGTGGGCAAGGTGCATGGGGGCTGGAGGGGCAGGCTTAGCTCGCTTCTCCTTAGGTGATCCACTTCAGGAGGAGCCCTGTGGCAGCGGGAGGGAGTCAGATCCACTGCCGGAGGTTTGGCTCCGCAGAAGCACAGAGTTGGGTGAACGGTTCCCTGGCAGGAACTGGTTCCCTTTGGGATTTTGGCTGGGGGATGGGCGGGGGAGATGGCGCTGGCGCCTTTGTTCCCCGCCAAGCTGAGTTCTGCCGTCCGGGGGCTCAGCAGCTCTCCCTCCCTTTGTCCTCCAGCCTTCCCGCTTTCCGAGCAGAGCTGTTAACTTATGACCTCCCAGACGCTAAGTCGCGCTTGCTGTCGGAACACAGTCTGTCCGGCCTCTCCGCTTTTGCCAGCCAGACTCTGGGCCTCTGCTTGGCCGGCGAGCCGCCCCTCCGCCCCGGCTCCCTCCTGCCAGTCCGTGGAGTGCGCACCGCCTCGCCGCCCTTCCTACCCTCTTCCGTGGGCCTCTAGTCTGCGCTTGACTCCGGAGACTCCCTTCTGCTAATCCTCTGGCGGTTTTCTGGGTTCTTTAGGCAGGTGTAGGTGGAATCTAAGTGATCGGCAGGACGCGCTGTGAGCCCCGCGTCCTCCTACGCCGCCATCTCTGTATGCCTAGCCTGTATCTTTTTTAAAAAAATGGTGAGGAAATTAAAAGAGCATTTTATTGTGGAAGCTTTCAAGTCTAGACAGCAGTGAAAATAATAGTTTATTGGGCCCCTATGTACTCACTGCTCCAGGTCAATGCAAGGAATTTTTGCCATCAAGCCCCACACATACACTGCACACTGGATCCTTGTGAAACTTGTTCTAGGCACCTACTATGTTCTCAGCAAACATTTTCATGCTTCTAAAAGAGGAGGATTTTTAACATAATACCTGCAGATTTATCATACTCAAGAATCAATAACAATTCCTTAGCATCCAATACCGTGCAAGTGTTTAGGTGTTTAGAATTGCTTGATACAAATGAGAATTCCAGTGAAGTCTTCTTATTGTGTTTTATTGGCATGTTTCAAATATCTCTGTTAATCTGTAGATTTCTCCCCCCCCCTCTTTTTTTGGTTTCCTTTGAAATTTATTTGTTGAAAAAACTAGGTCCATGATCTCTAGAGCTCCTTAAATTTTCTTAGGCACATGAGTCACCTGAAGATTTTATTAAAACACAGATTCTGACTCAGTAGGTCTGAGACAAAGCTGGGATTCAGTGTAACTAGCCAGCTTTGGGGCAATATGGGGCTGCCAGTCCTTGGAGAACTCTTGGGGAGGAGGCTACTCAAAGGAAGATTGCAGATGTACCAGCATGGTGATGCTCCACCCTTCCTGCAAACTGGGGGTGATCCCAGGCTCTGGTCAGATTCAGATTGATGCTGGTGAGTCCCCTGGAGCATGGTGCTGTGTATTCCTTCTGCTGCCCACTGGGTCTGTGTACAGCCAAGTTCAGACCCTATGGGACCAGCAGCTTCAAGCCCTCTCAGCCATCATTTTCTGTAGCTGTAGTCAGAGGTTGTGGCCAGCTTGGACAACCATGCACCAACTATATTGTGAAGAAGGCAGTGCTGCCCTCTTTGTTGCTGCATGGGTCAGGAACGGTAGCAGGCCCCTGAGTGTCCACGTGGGCTTTGTTGGGAAGGATAGAACATTGCATTAGGGGCCACCAATAAGCAATACTCCTCAGGATCCATGACTTTGACATTGGGCTTGGCCAAGAGACATCTGCAGAGGTTTGACAGGTCTCGTGAATCAGGGCTTGGAATTCTCCCCTTGTCCCATCGGGAAGCCTAGTTAGATCATGAAATGATGAAAGGAGAGAGAGGCCCAGCTGAAAGTCAGCACTTGAGGCCCAGGCTTGAGAATGGGACCATCTTGTGCCTTCCAGTCCTAGCTAAGCACCTAGAAGTGAGCACCTTGTGGAATTTAGCCAACCCATGGAATGATGAGAAATAGCAAATTGTTGCTGTTTTAGGCCACTATGTCTTGGTGTTTTGTCACACAGCACAGCGAACTGAAGCATTGCTGGGTAACAGCCTACCAGGTACCTAGGAGATGGTGCCCTGTGAGCCAGGACCCCAAACCTTCCCATTCTCTAGGATCTGGAAAACAGGGGTTAACTCCCAAGACCTGAAGATGCTTTGAGAACAGAACAAACTTTACATTCCTACATTTAAGTGTCAAATCATGGCTCCTATCCAAAGGGAGGCCATAGAAAAGGACCTGGGGACACAGGCTCTGGAGTTGGAGGCAACAGGTGTGAACCTTGGAGCAACTACCCTGGCTGGTGTCCTTGTACACATTATTCTTTTCTCTCAGCTTCTGTGGCTCCATGTTTCAGAGGCATGTGTCAACTTTAGGGCATTTGTGAGAAGTAAGCAAAATGAGGTGTTTAGAAATGAATATATGCAGAGTGGCCATACACTCTATTATTATTGTTATTAAATACCATCCATAGATTTAGAAGACAGTCTGAATGCTCTCTCTCCTTCTGTTACTTGGAGTGTGGTCCACAGACCAGGAGTGTCAGCATTGCCTGGGAGCTCAGTAGGGCAGTAAATTCTTAGGCTCCAGCTCAGACCCACCACATCAGAAACTCTGGGGGTATGGCCCCTGAATCCACAAGCTCTCTTGGTGATTCTATTACTTCATTTTTAACATATTTCTCTGTCATAAAATAAAACATGAGTACAAAAATCATATGGCCCAATAAATGATTTTAGGCAGACATGCTCATAAACACCACACAGGTAATGACGTGAGTCTGTCAGCACCCAAGAAGCCCCTATGTGCCCATCTGGGATCATCTCACTGCGTTGTTTTAGTTTAGCATCCACATGTACTTCCTGGACGCTACAGTTTCCTCTTCCTCTATTTAAAATGTGATGTGTCTCTTAATTTACAGTTCCCTCTCCATACCTCTTTCCCTTTCTCTTGATGGATATGGCCTGGTTGACCTGTTTCCCAGACTGAGTTTTGCAGGCAGGATGAATGTGTGCAGCATAATGGTTCTGCTGTGCTCGGTTTCTGCAGTTGGAACCATAGCCTGATTAGACACAGGTGTCATCTCACTATCCAGACCAGACAGGTGTGTCCTTTCACCAAGAGGAATGTCTGAAGTGTTCTCTTTTTGTAAGGTCAGCAGCTGCTGATGCTTAGTGCTTAGGAGCATTAACTCATTTGGACTGCAAAATGATGATCTTCTGTTTCTATCATTTCTTTTTCACTTATTAGCTGGGATAGTTTTATAAAGAGACACGTTTACTCATCTACTACAGATTATCCAGAGATATAGGTTGTATAAGGAAAGGAGGGTAATTCTTGATGCTTTCCCTTTATTTAAAGGTACTGCATTGATTTCATATATCTTCAAAAAGTGACCAATACATTTAAAAATTATTATGAATTCATGAATTTATATTTTATGGGTTTCAATATATTACAAATAAACTCTGTTTTGGTGCACAATTTATCTAGTAATGGGAGCCTCTTCCTGTTGGCTCTGGAGCCCTTTTGATGTGACCCAGTGTTCTTTCAGAGTGTCCTTGCTATCTGCTTTGACAAGCAGTTCCAGACTTACCTTATACATCTTGTACATTCAGGACTATATTCTTGAAGCTAGATACATTCATTGTTACTGGGTTGGTTATTTTTTCTATCGTCTATCTATCTATCATCTCTCTATCATCTATCTATCTATCTATCTATCATCTTAAAGGTAAAATACCTAATGAGCTCATACTGCTATTGTCAATCCAAATTTAGGACTTACAGGGATTTACTTCCCTCTTTTCCATTCCATTGTATCTCATCTCTCCCACAGCAAAAATCCTGATTCTTAAGGTCACAGGGGTTGATAGAATTGGAGTATGCCATAGTTTTTGTTTTATTCCATATTGTAAGCCAACAAAATAAGATAACAACAGGACTGACTACTGCTGCTATTAATACGATGGCTAGCCCAGTTAGAATTATTTACCCTGTGCACTCTGCATTCCTCTACTCTCCGTGATGTCACGGGATCTGCACTGGCTTGGCTCCAGACTCTCGTGGCCCTCCATTAGCTTTGTTCCTGTGGGTAACTGTGCATTCTATGCTCACCATGAGCCCTTAGGTCGATGTTTCTGCAGCCATCTTGGTCGTCTAAAGCTCATTCTAGTAGATTCCTCACGATATGACCCAGTGAACATTATTTATTGAGTTGGTGCACACTGATAACTGTTTGTACATGGCCTTCATAATTAAATCAGTTTTGCTGGATATAAAATCCTTGGCTTCCATTTATCCCCCTGAGTCTTTTAAATATATTGCTCTATCTTTTGCTATCACCAAGCGTTAGTGTTCAAAAGTTTGGTTAATTCATTTCCCTTTCCATTACAAGTCACTTACTCTTTTTGCCTGGATGCCCAGAGGATTTTTTTTTTTTTTTTACTTTAAACTTTAGTAATTTACTTGAATAGGTCTTGACAGTGCTTGTCTTGGATTGATATTCTCTTCTCCTGCTTTGATTTTCTTTCTCTGGCTCTTATTTGTTTTATATGAGATCTTTGTTCATGATTCTTATCTTTACAAAGTTCCTCTTTCACCTTTTTTTTTTCTTTTTTTAAAGCTTATTTATTTATCTTGAGAGAGAAAGTGTGAGTAAGGGAGGGGCAGAGAGAGACGGAGAGAGAGAATCTCAAGCAGGCTCTGGGCTGTCAGTGTAGAACCTGATGCAGGGCTCTACCTGACAAACTGCGAGATCATAACCTGATCCGAGATCAGGAGTCAGATGCTTAACCGAATGAGCCACCCAGGCACCCCTCACCTTCTATTTCTCTAAGGAATTTTGTTGTGTTTATTTGTTCTTTATTCCTTCTGACTTAAGTCTTTACTTCTGAAATAATGTTACTTTATTTCTAATTCCATCATGATGTGTGTGTGTATGTGTGTGTGTGTTTTACTTTATTTGCAAGTTTCTCCAAGTTATTTAAGGATGTTCATGTCACTTAATATGCTTATATCTTTTGGGGCGCCTGGGTGGCTCAGTCGGTTGAGCGGCCGACTTCGGCTTGGGTCATGATCTCGCGCTCCGTGAGTTCAAGCCCCGCGTCAGGCTCTGTGCTGACTGCTCAGAGCCTGGAGCCTGTTTCAGATTCTGTGTCTCTCTCTCTCTGACCCTCTCCCGTTCATGCTCTGTCTCTCTCTGTCTCAAAAATAAATAAACGTTAAAAAATTTTTTTAAAAAATGTGCTTATATCTTTTAATTTGTACTGGAAGAATGGGTCTTAGCTTTGACTTCTGTGGGCCCATCTTTGGGCATGCTTTGATTGTTGGTGGGCTTATTATTTCACTCTTACTGTCTTTTTTCTTGTATTAATTTTGTATAGTATTGGATTTTCTCACTTCTTAAGTAAAGTAAGTTTTCCTGAACCTTCAGAGGAGAGCATGTCTAACTTTGATTGTTATCCTGTATGTTAAACAACGGGCAGCTGCTATTGGAGACTGCCCAGGTTGTTTCCCCACCCTACCTCTGCTGTGTGGGCATCCCACTCCATTCTACTCTGTTGCCTGGTGTCCCCTCAGTGTGGGCTCTGTCCTAGAATGGAGTTGTGTAGGCCAGGGTTAAGGGTTTGGATGGCCCAGCCTGCCTGCCTTGTCTCACTGCTGACCTCTTGCCCTCCCTGGTGAATGAGATAAGCCCTTCTTGCTTCAGCTGCTCTTTTCAGATCGGCTTGCGATGCCCTCTGATCTGGTGGTGTTCTGTTCTCAGGTCTGGAAGTCTGCTTCCTGGGTCCCCACAGGTTCAGGGCTGGTAGCTCTGGGTGTCTCTCCTCCCTCCTTGTTGGGTATGGGAGCAGCTTGCCGTCTAGTTTTGCTCTAAGTGTCCACAGTGTTTGGTTCCACTGCTTAGCTGCTGTAAGAGTGTGTGGGAGTGGCCACAACAGAGTACTGTTGACTCAGGGCTTAAACAACATATTATTTACTTCCCAGAGTTCTGAGCCTAGAAGTTCAAGATCCAGGTATTGGCAGAATTTGTCTCTCCTTGGCTTGTAGATGGCTGTCTTCTCTCTATGTCCTTACACAGCTTTTCCTCTGGTATCTGTGTGCCCAGATCTCTTCTTATAAGGTCACTGGTCATATTGGATCAGGACCCACCCTAATGGCCTCCTTTTAATTCAGTCACCTCTTCAAAGGCCCCAGATATACAGTCATGCTCTGAGGTAGTGGGGTTTAGGGTTTCAACATGAATTTTACAGGGACATAATTCAACCCATTAAACTGTTGAGATTTGGAAAGACTAGACACTCTTCCACTGTTGCTTCATCTTCCCAGGGTCTCCCTTTCAAGGTTGGTTGATGTTTCTCACGACTGTGTGAGCTCAAGAAGCACCACCCAACCCATTCCCTTCATGTGGCCCTATTTGTAGTGCCCACCTCCCTCCACCTGACATCTAAGGGGCTGTCTGCCATGCTAGATGCAAGCCCCATGGCCACAGTAAGTGCTCAGTAAATAGCTATTGAGTAAATAGTCAGGAAACAGCAAGGAGTGTTGTGGAGTGGGTTCAAGTTCAGGCTCTGGACGTGGATTTGTGCCTTTGAGCAACTGGCCTGAAGGCCTCACAGGGACTGACTGCATGCCCTCCAAGGCCTATCTTAGCTTCCCTGTTCCTTACCTCAGCAAGGCTATATGGGTGCACTGCTTTAAATAAAATGGACTTCAGAGGTAGCATTTAGCCCACGAAACAAAATCAGGCTCATCTCTTTGTTTTACATTCCTTGAATTCAGAAGTGACAGTGGGAGTTGGCCAGGACACAGAAGGTTAGGAGGGTCATTGTTTTCAGGAGTCAAGGTGCTTCCCACAGGAGCGCTCTGTCCCAGGGCCTCTGACTGAGAACTGGCCTGCAACTTTTCCAAGTTCTTTGGGGAAATTTTAGAGAAGCAGTTTGCCAAAGAGAGTGGAGAACTTGTCAGAAGCAGACTGTAAGGAAGCAGCTGAGGGCTAAAAACATTGGATGGACAGATGGGAGAACAGGACTTGGCCTCTCCCACAACACTTTTCTTTCCTGTGTTTGTGTCCATCATTCAAGTATTCACTCATTCATTCAAGCATTTGGGCTTCAGTGGGTAAGAGCTTCATTGCTTTTACATATCAATCTGTGCAAAATTCACATCTGATATCATAAAAGGTCCCTTAAATTAGGAAAATCTGACTTCCAGTTCATTTTACATTCATTTGTTAAAAAGAAGGGGATCTGAACTTGGGTCTGTTAGGAACTGAGTCAGCGTTCATAGCCAAAGTTCAGAGGTGACACGCTGAATTCCAGCAAAGATGGTGGGTCTTCAGCCCCTGCCCTCAGAGACCTGACTCTGGACCACAGGATGGAGCCCCTACCTCACACATTCACTCACTCATTCAGCTGCCACCTACTGAGCACCTGTCTGTGGAGCTGCCAGATGTCCAAGCTGCCAATTAGGACAATGAACCAGACTGAGAGTAATAGTCAAGTCTCCCTTCACTCACTGGGACTAGACAGGCAAAGGGCACTGGAGAAAGGCACTGGCCCCCCCAGTATCTTGTCTGTGGAGCTGCCAGGTGTCCAAGCTGCCAATTAGGACAATGAACCAGACTGAGAGTAATAGTCAAGTCTCCCTTCACTCACTGGGACTAGACAGGCAAAGGGCACTGGAGAAAGGCACTGCCCGCCCCCCCCCCCCCCCCCAGTATCTTGTTTTCCCAGAGAACATCACTGGGGCCAGACCACATGCAATTCAGGCTGGTTGGAGGGGGGCGGGGTGCAAGGATTATCTCCTGGCCAAGCATCCTTGGATGAAAGGCCCCTGTCTTTTTATGGACCCTAGGGGCCAGGGGTGGTGTAGGAGTGAAAAAGTATTGAGTTGGGAGAAGTGCCTTAGCCAAATACCTGGATAAGGAGCCCGGAGAGGAGGTGCCTGGGCTCGGAATGCAGATGTCCCTAGTATGTACATAGGAGCACAGATGGGAGGGTGCACTTACTTCTGATCACAGCTCCCTGCAGACACTGTAATGTCCTGGCCCTGTGGAAGTAAGCTGTGGGGAGGGAAGCTGGCCTGTGAGGCCTGCCAAGCTAAACCTTGGGATTGCCTGTGGGTGTGTCTGAGAGAGCACACACAGCATCTTGGCCTGAACCCAGGCTCCTCTCTGCAGCCAGCCCTAGCCCAGGAGTTGGGACTGGTTCAGTGAAGACACAGACAGTATTGACCCTGGGGCCATGCTTGTGCCTGAATGATGGTGAACACCGACCCTGCTATACAAGAACCAGTAAATGTGGCCAGCTTGCGGAAAGCCCCCAATACAGGTTTCATTCACCACCCACCATGGGACCCACCTTCCCTCCTTCATTTATATTTTTCTCTGTCATGATCAGTTTGGCCCTTGGCAGTTTCCAAAGCATTTTGTTTTGTTTTTCTCAGCCTTCAAAACCCAGTGCTAGGTTCTCAAGCCTGGCTGCACATTAGAATAATGGGGGACCTTTAAAAACTGCTCTGTACTTAGTTCCCTTCCCTGGAAGTGCTGCTGTAATGTGCTGCCTGTATTCCCTAGGTGAGCTGCCTGTGCAACCAACATGGCTCCCCTGCCCTGAAGGGAAGGCATGTTTACTGGTTTTGGAGCTAGCAGAGAAGGGGAACTGAAAATGGGGTCAAACCACTCTTTGGGGATTTAGGGCATAAAACAATAGCTTCTCCTGCCAAGAGCATGTTTAGAAACTGGAAGAAGTATGGCCCCAAATATGACTAAGAGGCTTTAAAAATCAGGATAGATTCTTCTGGTTTCAGGACATCCTGTATGTGTCCTACCTCAAGGCCCCTTGGGGGTTTGTGCTGCACAGTTTTTCTGTAACACACACACTCACTTCTGCATCAGTTTATTTGTGATGAGGGCCAATGGAAAGACAAAGTAAAATAAACTTGCAAAGAAAAACAAGACTAACAAGGAACCAAAGTGGATTTGGCTGATGAGTGCTGGATATTGTTACACTGGGCACTTTGGTCAAGTGGCAATTGTCAAACATCAGTGTGCACAGTAATTTCCTGGAGGGCTTGTTAACACAGACTGTTGGTCCTCAACCCAGAGATTCTGACCCTTCCTTGGGGAGGTGCCTGAAATTCTGCATTTCCAACAAGCTTATACTTGGCTTCACAGGGCACACCAAAATGCTGGTCAAGATAAAGCAGCTATTCTCAGAAAGCCAGTGAGAAGATAGTGCAATCAGAAAACTTCTTGCCTGCAATCCATACTGGATATTAGATTCCTTTCATTACAATTCTGGCTCTGGTGTTTGCTAGGACTGAAACCCAAGGTTTTTGGTGTGGGCCCAGCATGCACATTTAAGGTAATCTGCAATTTTCTCTAATCTGGGAAGTACCACATAAATGCTGTTTTCCTCCTTGCCAGAGCTGGTACTTCAAGTGTGAGAACGTGGCAGCCTGGCCTCAGGTGAGTGGCCTGCAGCACTAGTGTGTCAAGGGCTGCCTCTGAAGCCAGACAGGAATTGTGAGTTTCACCAAAGGTTTTATCACAGGCTTAACTCTGGCCAAATGCAGAGTTTGTAGAGCTTTCCAAACTACATCCTAGGGAGACCCTTCTGGGAGATGTTACTAAGAATTCCCCCCAAAAATTCTGGAAAAGTTCTTCATTGCATCTTCTTCTTGTGCTTTAGCATTTTCAAGGCTCTGGAAAGCTCCAGAACAAAGAAGCTTAACTAATACAGCTGACCTTAGTGTTTTCTATGACTGGTTTGACCATGGGGCACTGTCTTCTCAGCTTCTCAGCATTTCTATTAGGATCTCCAGGAGCTCCTTCTCTACAGGGCAGCATTGTGAGAAATGTGTTCAGCCCCTGTGGTCCGGGCCTGGGGAAGAGGACACTGAGACTTCATGGTTTCAGAAAGCATATCAGAGGCTCTGTGTGCCTGTGTGGCATCACAATCTGCTCAAGGACACATGCAGGTAAATAGGGGTTCCCTGGGAGTGGCTCTTTCCCTGAAGCATCTGAAATATTCCAAGAATCCACAGGACTGGGTTCAAGCACAGAAATCAAATCAAGACGGAGACACACCTGCATCTTTGTTGTTATATACAGTACAGCTCCTTTGTCCACCCCTGCTTCTCTACAGAACATTGAAAGTTTAAAACACCCCCTACAAGTGCACCAAAACCCATAAAATACCTAAGAATAAATCTAACCAAAGAGGTGAAAAGTCTATACACTGAAATCTATATCTATACACTGAAAGAAATTGAAGAAGACACAAGGAAATGGAAAAAGATTCCATGCTCCTGGATAGGAAGAAAAAATATTGTTAAGATGTCAATACTCCCAAAGCAATCTACATATTCAATGTGATCCCTATCAGAGTAACACCAGCATTCTTCACAGAGCTAGAACAAATAATCCTAAAATTTGTATGGAACCAGAAAAGACCCCGAATAGCCAAAACAATCTTGAAAAAGAAAACAAAAGCAGGAGACATCACAATCCCAGACTTCAAGCTGTATTAAAAAGCTGTAATCATCAAGACAGTATGGCACTGGCACAAGAAAAGACACTGAGATCAATGGAACAGAATAAAGAACAAACCCAGAAATGGACCCAAAATGTATGGCCAACTAATCTTTGACAAAGCAGGAAAGAATATCCAGTGGAATAAAGACAGTCTCTTCAACAAATGGTGCTGGGAAACCTGGAGACCGACATGCAGAAGAATGAACCTGGACCACTTTCCTACACCATACACAAAAATAAACTCAAAATGGATGAAAGACCTCAATGGAAGACATAAAGCTATCAAAATCCTCAAAGAGAAAGCAGGCAAAAGCCTCTTTGATCTTGGCCACAGCAACATCTTACTCAACACATCTCTAGAGGCAAGGGAAACAAAAGCAAAAATGAACTACTGGGACCTCATCAAAATAAAAAGCTTCTGTACAGTGAAGGAAACAATCAGCAAAACTAAAAGGCAACTGACAGAATGGGAGAAGATATTTGCAAATGACTTATCAGATAAAGGGTTAGTATCCAAAATCTACAAAGAACTTATCAATCTTAACACCCAAAAACCAAATAATCCAGTGAAGAAATAGGCAAAAGACATGAATAGACACTTCTCCAAAGAAGACATCCAGATGGCCAACCGACACATGAAAATATGCTCAACATCGCTCATTATCAGGGAACTACAAATCAAAACCACAATGAGATACCACCTTACCTCTTTTAGAATGGCTAACATTAGTGGGAGAGAACCAAAGCATAAGAGACTCTTAAAAACTGAGAACAAACTGAGGGTTGATGGGGGGTGGGAGGGAGGGTAGGGTAGGTGATGGGCATTGAAGAGGGTGTCTTTTGGGATGAGCACTGGGTGTTGTATGGAAACCAGTTTGACAATAAATTTCACATATTAAAAAAAAAGAATGGCTAACATTAACAACTCAAGCAACAACAGATGTTGGCAAGGAGGTGGAGAAAGAGGATCTCTTGCATTGTTGGTGGGAATGCAAGCTGGTGCAGCCACTCTGGAAAACAGTATGGATGTTCCTCAAAAAATTAAAAATAGAACTACCCTATGAGCCAGCAATTGCACTACTAGGTATTTATCAAGGGATACAGGTGTGCTGTTTCGAAGGGACATATGCACCCCAATGTTTATAGCAGCCACTATTAACAATAGCCAAAGTATGGAAAGAGCCCAAATGTCCATCGATGGATGAATGGATAAAGAAGATGTGGTATATATATACAATGGAGTATTACTCAGCTATCAAAAGGAATGAAATCTTGCAATTTGCAACCACATGGGTGGAACTGGAGGGTATTATGTTAAGTGAAATTAGTCAGTCAGAGAAAGACAAATATCATATGACTTCACTCATATAAAGACCTTAAGAGACAAAACAGATGAACATAAGGGAAGGGAAACAAAAATAATATAAAAACAGGGAGGGGAACAAAACATAAGTGGCTCTTAAATATAGAAAACAAACAGAGGGTTACTGGAGGGGTTGTGGGAAGGGGGATGGGTTAAATTGATAAGAAGCATTAAAGAATCTACTCCTGAAATCATTGTTGCACTATGTGCTAATTTGGATGTAAATTTAAAAAAAAAATAAAGAAAATTAAATAAATGAAAGTCCCACCATGTGGTCTCAACATCTGGTCTTGTAACTTGCCAACCTTGGAAGTGCTGCCATGGAGCATTGTCATTGAAACCAAATGAGACAATAAAGTTCAGATCCACATGACCCAAAGCTCAGTTTGCAGCTTGCAGCATTGGTGCCCCCTGGGAGCTTGTTAGCCATGAAGGACCCAGGGCCCTGCTTCAGACCTGCTAAGCCAAGCCTGCCCTGAATGAGATCCCTGGGAGATTCATAGGCACATTAGAGTTTAAAGGCACTGTTTTAAAAATAACTAAAAATTTAAAATACAAGCAATGTGCAAATATGCCGGTTCTCAAGCTTGGCTGAACATTGCAATCACTGGGAGCTTTTAAAGTACTTACTCTCCCCCACCTCCATTTTAATTTTATTGGAATGGAGAGCATTCTGGGTTTTTTAAGATCCTTGGGCGATTCTAAAATTCAGCACACTGATTCCAGCGCTTCAGACCTTTAGTGGTGGAGCATTTCTCCCTTGCTTGTAACCCCAGCACCTGGACCAGTGCCTGGCACAGTGTTGACACAAAAATCACAGAAAAACATTTCGCTGCTGAGCTGAGTTTATCCTGGAATTCCAGATCATATGGAGGTGGTCCTGCCAGGAGCCTCCTTGCCTGAATAACAGATAAATTCATCCTAAGGAAGGAACTTGGGTCAAGATTGGTATATGAACAATAGATGTAGGGCCTGTGTCCTTAACATGATAGATGTCAGTCATTCACAGCCCTCCCCTTGATGCTGAACTAATGGGAAGGGGAGCCAGGCCCGTGTGATGGGTTGTTATATTTTAGGGCCTTTTTTTTTGTAATCCCTAGACTGTAGCACAGGTTATAGATGAATGAGAGGCAATAATTTCAAGACAGGATGTCAAGTGTCACTTACTCTCCAAATAACCATCTGTGTCTTTTCAAGCATGTGAGTAAAATGCTTTGAAGTTCTCAGGAGTGAAGGACTACAGCCTCCCAAGCACCTTCTTTGAAGAATGTTCTCCACACAGAGTTCTGCGTGGGCCGCAGGCTGCGGAGAAGGTTCCTGGCAGGGCCTTCTGCCTGGGCCACGGGCTTCTGGTGACAGGATGGAAGCAGCAGTGGATGGATCCCCTCCACAGCCCTCACCAGCAGGCTACCCCCTAGCACTCTGGCCCAAATGACTTTAAAAAATCAAGAAGGGCGCCTGGGTGGCTCAGTAGGTTAAGCATCCAACTTCAGCTCAGGTCATGATCTCGGGGTTCTTGAATTCAAGTCCTGCATCAGGCTCTGTGCTGACAGCTCAGAGCCTGCAGCCTGCTTCAAATTCTGTGTCTCCCTCTCTCTCTGCCCCTCTCCTGCCCACACTCTGTCTCTCTCTCAAAGTAAATAAACATTAAATTTAAAAAAAAAAAAATCAAGAAAGAACAGCAGCCTGAGGCATCTTGAGATCACTATTCAGCCAGCTTCCCGGGGCTACTGCCACAGAACTGGGAAGTGGGACAGAGAAATGACCCCATTCAGGGAAATGAGTATCCTGCCTTCCAAGCACCCCTTTGACAATAAAGTTGACAGAAAACAAAAATATATTTTCTGCTTGGAAAATGTCTGAGACGAATGTCCAAAAAGTCCTGTGTACTAGTCAGACCCGAGATCGTGGGTGTGGAGATGGCCACCAGTATGGGAGAGGCGGGGGCACCTGGATGGCTGGTAAAGCCCCTGCCACAAGCACTCACCCCAGCTGTGCCCGGAGCAGAGTGGTCTCAGGAAGCTGCAGTGGGGGAGGTGGATGCAGTCTGAGGGGACACTCGTGACAGATTTCCATCCAAGGGTGATAGGGATGCTCTCAGTATCTTTCTTCCTGGGTACCTAAGGCTGAGAGGTCTTTTTCAGCAAGTTGGGACTGTGATTTCTGGCTCTCTGTCCTCTGCAGATAAAGGTCATTCTCTATTATTATTGCACATTAAACATTACTGTTTCTCTGTTCTTCTCAGGCACAGAGGGGCTTGGAGGTGGCCATGGGGCAAAGTGGAGGCAAAACCAGTGGAGGGAGGGATGCCTGGGCCTGTCCTTTGTGGAGTGGCTGTGCCTCTACTACCCTGCTGGTCCCCTCCAGGCTGGGGCTGGTACCTCCAGCTCAGTGCTCTGCCTGTGGGCTGGGCCAGCTAGCTCTTGCCCCATATACTCCCCTGCATAGCACCCTCCTGCATGCCTACCCGCCCCCCACATACCTTCTCCCTGCATGCCCAGACACCTTTCCTTGGCTCCAGAACCTCTTCTTTCAAAATCAGAGTGACCTACTTGTGGGCCTACATGGAGAAACAAGAACTTATCAAAAGAACGCTCTCAAACTCGAGAATTATTTCCACGAATACACACTGGAGGCTTAAACTGTGTTTAGGCATTGAATGGACCTGGTAAAGGGTCTGTACTGAAGACAAAAAGGATATATGTAACCAGCTAACAATATAAATCAGGATTGTGACAGAATATCCAGGTCTAGAAAAGCTTCCAGGATGGGAACTGGGACATGCACAGCGGGACAAAAAAGCAAGGCTGAATATGGGACTATCTCTTACATAGGCAAGGTAGAGCCCACCATGGGATGGGCTGTGTCCCCTTCCAGTGTGTGTCAGTGGGGTTGGGCAAGCCTTTGCTCTTCCCTGTCTCCCACATGGGCTTGGAAGCCTGTGCTGGGAAGTAACTCCAGACAGAAACAATGTTGCCTTCTGTCCTCCTGTGTGTGCTGGTTGGGAGGTGATGTTGGTTTTTGGAAGATGTACAAAGTGATTCAGGGCAGTGGTGACCCAATTAGACAGAGGTTCAGGGATGAAATTGCTGCTTTTGTTTGCAAATGAAGTGGGGACTTTCAGGGGAGTTGTTTGAATAAAGTTGGAGGGTGTGGGGTAGGGGGAAAGCACTAGCTGGAAGTGGGGTCTGAGTCACTGGTGGGCAAGGGAAGGCTCTAGGCTCCCAGGGGGTAGCTGAGCAGAGTGAGAAGTCCCTTTACAGCACCCCTCCCCCCCTTCCCCCCCCCCCCCCCCCCCCAGCCTCCTGGCCGGGGCTTGTGGACTGGAGAGGGGACAGACTCATTCTGTCATCCTCCTGCCTCTGACCTTCTGTGGTCACACCTGGTGGCCTGGCCCTTACCTCAAGTCTCCTCTGCCCCCAGGCTCTACATCTAGCTGCGTCTAGTAACAAATCCAAATTCCTGCAAATTAGGAAGGACCCTCCTAGCTGGGTCCTGACCTCTGTCCTACAAGCCCTCCCAAATCCGTTAAGAATCCATGCTTGGTTTTAAGCACATTGCTTCTCCCAACTTCAGACTTCATACAACATCAGTAGTGAAACTGCCCACATCCCTGTGCCCCAGCCCCTCCTGTCTTACTCCAAGGAAAGGCAGCATACAGGGGTCCAAACTGCCAATGCCTTCAGGGAGCACTCTGCAGCTCCTGGCTTTGGTTTTGTAGAATTTAACTTTACTCCTTGTGGCTGCAGGTGTTCCCCCTGGGATGGAGTTGGAGGAGAACATCCTGGGCTCTCTGGCACTTTTTTTCATTCCTGTGTGACCCATAATCAGGTAAGCTGGGCAGCATTGCCCCTCCTCACAGTTCTGCATCAAGGATGCTAAGGCCAAGAGTAGTGCAGTCTCATGAATGAGAGGTGTGAGAGAATTATACTTTCCTAAGAAGAAGCAAATGGGTACTTCCTCCTGGGAGGTGGCCCTAGGCCAGGTCAAAAGGCAGGACTGTGCCTACCCATGTGTACATTTGAATGATGAGGTCGGAGACTGTCTGCCCCTGAGAAAGGGAGGAGGCAAGGAGCATTGCTTAGGAGGGACTCTGTCCTCTTCAAGGGTGGGGGAGAGTGCAGTGCCAGGTGGAGGGGAGATGGGGCATAAATGTTGGTAGCATTTACATTTCCTATGTCAAGACAATTTTCCATATGGTAAGTTATATACATCCTGCTGTGTTATGTTCCTGGGGTTGCTATAACAAATTGCCACAGATTTGGGGGCTCAGAGTGACAGATGGAGGCCAAAATCTGAAATTGGCATCACTGGCCCTAATCAGGCATCAGCAGGGTGCCCCTCTGGATGTTCTAAGGGAGAGCCTATTCCTGCCTCTTTAAGGCAGCTGGGGTGCTCCTTGGCCTATGCTCACATTGCTGTCCTCTCTGCCTCTGTCTTCATATGCTCCCTCTGACCCCTCCTCTGGGTTGGGTCTGCCTCTAGTAAGGAGGACTCATGAAGGCATTTAGGATCCACAGAAAATACAGGACTATCTCCTCATCTCAAGACCCTTAACCTAACCACACACGCAAAGTCCTTTTCTGACATATAAAACAACATTTGCAGGTTCCAAAGGTTAGGACAGGCATATCTTTGGGGGCCACTTTTCCCACTCCCCTCCTTCCACCTAGATATTTCTACTTTTAATTTTCCAGTGAGGATGATTTTCAGGAAAACAAGTATCCTTTTCCAGTTGGCTGAAATGCCTCTACCCTGAGTCAGTAATTCTCTCAGCTCTATCACATGCTTCCCCCAAATGCCTTTTCTGCCCCTCTTGGGAGTTGCAGGGGACATAGGGCTGGAAGTCAGCTGTACATAGGGCCAGAGCCCCTAAAGCCAGCCCTACAGTCAAAGACTCTGAGTGCTTGGGACCTTTGGTCCCCTCTGGCATCCTGAGAGACAGACTGTGTCTCAGGTGGCTGATGCTGCTCTCTTTGAGGTCTCCAGCCATCCCCAGGGGGTGGTGTCACCACAGCCTGGAGTTTCCTCATCTGCAAAATGGAGTAAGAATAGAACTTAGCCTGTGGAATGGCAGGTGAGGCTGTGGACCACACAGCCTTTCCACAGTGTTCCTGATCATCCCCACATCCTTCCTTCTAACAGCTGGCATGGCCCTGGCAGACCTGGATCTAACTCTTGTGGGCAGATATTCTGAGGAAGATGTCAATCCCAGCCTTGGATGTCTCAGGTCCCTCCACTTGACACATGCTAAGAGCACCTGGTGGGCCAGGCACTGTCCTGGGCACTTGGGGTACAACAGTGAGCAAAGTGACTGGTGACCCTGCCATCAGGAAGCCTATTTGCTTGTAGGAGTGAGTAGTAAACATGATGGCATGACACAGTCTATTAGAAGGGGGTCAGTGCTGTAGATGAAAAGGAAGTTGGAGGCAGTTGAGGAGCAGCAGTATGGGGCAAGGGTGTGTGGGTGTGTGGGCTAGGTTGCTTTTTTTTTTGAAGATTTTATTTTTCTAAAAGTATTCTCTATACCCAATGTGGGGTCGAACTCACAACCCTGAGATCAAGAGTCACATGCTCCACTGACTGAGCCAGAAAGGCTCCTATAGTCTCTGTTTTGAATGAGGTAGTTGCGGTAGGCCACATTGAGAAGGTGACATTGGAACAACGATTTGAAGGAGGTGAGGGAGGTAGCCCTGTGGATATCTGAAGGAAGAGCCTTCCAAGGAAAGGGCACCACCTCTGCAAAGGTCCTGAGGTCAGAGGCAGATTGAGGAACAGCAATGAGGCAAGTGTGGTCAGAGTGAGTGAGTGAGAAAGTGTGATAGCAGATGGGGTGCAGGAGACCAGAGCTGGGAATGGGGGAAGACTGTGTTGGAGCACTGTCAGGACTTCCCAGAGATTATCAGACACAGTCCTGGTACCATTAGAGCTCATAACCCCAAAGTCTTCGCCTGCTTTATGCTGAAGAAAGGGACTTGGAAAACAGACCACCTCACCTTCAGCAGGGAGAGGAGCTAGAGATGGTGCATTGCTCCCCATAGACATTCTAGCCTTCCTAGAACAAAGTTCCCTGGTCACCATGAAGTGGCAGTGTCTTTTACAGGTTCCCAGGATTCCCAGGATGAGCAGGTCCTGAATGGTTCTAACTGGGGTAACAGGAAGTCACCACGTGAGCCCCGAGCACCATGCCAGCCACTACAGTAAGAGTCACCCATTCTTATCCAATGATTAGGGCCTCTGCTCTGACTGCTGCCTCCAATCCCTTTGCTAACTCCTTTCTCCTCACCCTCAGACCCGCTGGACTCTCCTCCAGAATCTCCCACAGAGACCTCATGTATACATTCCCCCATCATGTCATTACTCTTGGCCATACCTGGCCCTTCTCACTCATATCCTGCCTCCACAGCCCACTCCCCAACTTGGCCCTCCACTTCTCTTTTATCCCTTCTTTTCTCATCTGGACCACAAATGCTGTGACTTCTGCATTCATAATGACTCTGAGTGCACAGCAGCTGCCGCCTCCTTTCTTATGTGGAGGGATTTGCTTTTACGTGTGAAGGGTTAAAACAGTTGTGCTCTCCCCTTGTTCCTGTCCCTCATCCCCCAGAAGCCTCTTCCTCAAGTGGCCACTTCTGCTGGTTGCACAAGCAGGCAGTTTTTGTTGGGAACTGGTGGGTGGCTTGGGTGGGTTTCCCCAGAAGCAGACAAGGAAGAACAGGGGTTTGAGTGTGACAGTTTATCTGGGGGCTCCAGGAGGGGAAGGGGAGTGAAATGGGGGAAGAACTAGCTTGTGCAAAGCTGTGGGCATGGAGTTCAGGCCACTGGGGCCCTCTGGATGACAGAGTGTAGTGACCCAGAGCTGTTCTGGCTAAGAGGCTGTGAATCTAGGCTCTCCCTCTCCAGCCCCCATTTCTAATCAGCTAAGGACTGCTTCTGGAGCATTAACTCTCTGTCGCTTGTGGCCTGACCCCACCATTCCAGGAAATGGCCTTTAGCAGAGTCTCCAGGACCTGCAGGATAGAGGCATTGGTGTGCATGGAGCCACAAAAACTGAGGGTTTATGGGCAGGTCACCCACAGTGCCGGCTCTGGTGAAGACCACAGGTCCATCATTTTTTATTAAAATATATGGGAAAAAGATAACTAATATAAAATGTTTTGGAATTAATGTGGAACAGTGTCTATTTAAATGAGACAAAAGCATATTATCTGTGCTTCCAGCTAATTGGACGGCTCAGGGACTAGAGGATGGGCATACAGCTCCTGTGATCTGGATTCCTGTTTAACAGAATGTATACAAACCAACATTATTCCAGCCATCGGCATTTATCTTCAAAAGTCACTTGGCAGCACTATTATCTTTAATTGCTAAGTACATGTGGTTGCTGAAAATCTAAAATAATACATTATAAACTCTGAATTTAAAGCAGTAAAAGAATTGGTGCTATTAGGAGCTGGGAGAAAATTAGCAATTTTTAAAGACCTTGGTAAACAAAGACCATATTGAACTTTTTAAGCACAAAAATTGCAAGAACTGTGAGGAGAGAACACCCACACTCAGCATTGTTTGGTGACAACGCTTTAGATGCAGTGGCATTGCATCACTGGGAAGATGAACCACAATCTCCATACTGAGGCATTCTGGGTTAGGCATTTGTGAGGTGGTGGTGTGCCTGGTGGAAAAGAACAGACCTTGGAGTCAGAAGATAATTTTTCCCCTCTCACTGTTCTATGAATTTGAAATTGTCAGCCAGCATCTATCTTCTGGTCCTACCCACACCCCGATTTCCTTTTAGGGAATGACATTTTCTCCTTTGGGTTTAGTCTGATGGGACCAGGCTGTCCCCATGCCACAGGGCAGGCATGTGAGCTGACTTAGGTCAATGCATCTGTGGTGTCTGCATCTCAAGGAAAGTGACAGAGTCAACAGTAGTTGGATTCATTCACCCTAGAGATAACAGCCTGGAGGCATCATTTCTCTCCTTGCAATTCCCTCTTTTCCATTCTGTTTGGTGGTCTACAGGGAAGCCTGCTCCAGACTGTGAGTCCAGCCATGCCATTTGAATGCATGGGCTTCTGGTATCCTTCTTTTGAATTTTTTTAAATTTTTTTCCAAAGTTTTTTTTTTTCATTGAGGGGAAACTGGTATATAACATTACATAGGTTTTGGGTGTATAAGATTATAATTTGACATCTGTATACACTACAAGTGATCACCACCAAAAGTCTAGTTACTGTGCATCACCCTGTGATTGATCTAATTCAACCATTCCACCCACCTCCAACTCCATTCTCCTCTGGTAACCATTGATCTGTTCTCTGTATCTTTGAGTTTGTTTTTATATTGTTTTGCTTTTTCATTTGCTTTTTTTTTTTTAGATTCCAAATATAAGTGAAATCATGCAGTATTTGTCTTTCTATGTCTGACTTATTTCATTTAGCAAAATGCCCTCAAGGTCCATCCAAGTTGTCTTAAATGGCAAGATTTCATTTCTTCTTTATGGCTGAGTAGTATTCCATTGTACATATTTATACACCATATCTTCTTTATTCATTCATGTATCAATGGATACCTAGGGTATTTCCCTATCTTAGCTATTGTAATTAATGATGCAGAGAACGTGGGGGTTAATATATCTGTTTGAACTGGTGTGTTTTCATATTCTTTGGATAAATACCCAGAAGTACACTAGTTGGGTCATATGGTAGATCTATTCAAAGTTTTTGAGGAATCTACATACTGTTTTCCAGAGTGTCTGCACCAACTTATATGCTCATCAACTGTTCGTAAGAATTCCTTTTCTCCACATCTTTTCTAAGACTAGTTATTTCTTATCTTTTTGAGAATAGGCATTCTAACATGTGTGAGGTGATATTTCATCGTGGTTTTTATTTGCATTCCCTAATAGCTAGTGATGTTGGACATCTTTTCACGTACCTGTTGGCTATCTGTACATCTTCCTCAGAAAAATGTCTGTTCAGATCCTCTGCCCATTTTTTAATTGGGTTGTTTGGTTTTTTTAATGGTTGAGTTGTATGACTTATTTATATATTTTGAATATTATCCCCTTATCAGATATATGATTTGCAAATATCTTCTTTCATACAGTGTGTTGCCTTTTCATTTTGATGATAGTTTTCTTCATCACGCAGAAGTTTTTTAGTTTGGTGTAGTCCCATTTGTTTATTTTTGCCTTTGTTTCCTTTGCTTTTGGTGTTAAATCCACAAATACATTGCTAAGAGCAATGCCAAGGTATTTGCCACCTACATTTTCTTCTATGAATGTTATGGTGTTAAGTCTTACATTTAAGTCTTTAGTCCAGTTTGGGTTAATTTTTGCATATGGTATAAAATAATAGTCCAGTTTCATTCTTTTGCATATAGCTGTCCAATTTTCCCAATACCACTTATTGAAAAGACTGTCCTTTCTCCATTGTGTGTTCTTGGCTCCTTTGTCATAAATTAATTGTCCATATATGTGTAGGTTTATTTCTGAGCTCTCTATTCCATTCTATTGATCTGCATGTCTGTTTTATGCCAATACCATACTGTTTTGATAACAATAGCTGTGCAATAAAGTTTGAAATCAGGGAGTATGATACCTCCAGCTTTGTTCTTCTTTCTTCAGATTGCTTTGGCAATTCAAGATCTTTTGTGGTTTCATACAAATTTTAGAATTATTTGTTCTAGTTCTGTGAAAGATGCTATTGGAATTTTGATAGGGGTTGCATTGAATCTGTAAATTGATTTGGGTATTATGGACATTTTAATAATATTAATTCTTCTAATCCATGGTCACAGAATATTTCTCTGTTTATTTATGGCTTCTTAAGTTTCTTTCATCAGAGTTTTATAATTTTCAGGTATAAGTCTTTCACCTCCTTAGTTAAATTAATTCCTAGGTCTTTTATTTTTTTTGATGTAATTATAAATTGCTTTCTTAATTTCTCTTTCTTATAGTTATTAGTATATAGAAATACCACAGATTTATGTATGCTGATTTTTTTCTGAGTTTATTAGTTATAACACATTTTTTTGGTGGAGACTATAGGATTTTCTATAGTAGTATCATGTCATTTGCAAATAGTTGCAGTTTTACTTCTTTTCTGTTTTGGATGCCTTTTATTTATTTATTTTTTTCTTGCCTTATTGCTGTGAGTAGAACTTCCAGTATAATGTTAAATAGAAGCAGTGAGAGTAGGCATCCTTGCCTTGTTCCTGAACTTAAAGAAAAGCTTTCAGGTTTTCACCACTGAGTATGTTGTTAGCTGTGGGTTTGTCATATATAATCTTTATTATGTTGAGGTAATTTCATTCATACTCACTTTGTTGAGAGTTTATTTCATAAATGGATGTTGAAGTATTTTATTAAATACTTTTTCTGCATCTATTGGAATAATAATATGATTTTTATCTTTCATTTTGTTAATGTGGTGTATCATGTTGATAGATTTGTGGATGTTAAACCATTTTGCATCCCTGGAATAAATCCCACTTGATCATGGTGTATGACCCTTTTAATGTACTATTGAATTTGGTTTGCCAATATTTTGTTGAGAGTTTTTGCATCTATGTTCATCAAGGATATTAGCCTATATTTTCTTTTCAAAAAATTTCCCTCTTCTCTTCTCTTCTCTTCTCTTCTCTTCTCGTTCTCTGTTCCCTTCCCTTCTCTTCCCATCTCTTCTCTTTTTTCTCTTCTCTCCCTCCCTGCCCTCCTCCCCTCCTCCCCACTCCCCTTCCCTCCTCCCTCCCCTCTTCTCCCCTACTCCCTTCCCCTTTCCCTCCTACATCTCTCCTCTCTCCTCCCTTCCCCTCCCTTCTACCTCTATTCTATTCTATTCTATTCTATTCTATTCTATTCTATTCTATTCTATTCTGCTGTCCTTCTCTGGTTTTGGTATCAGGATAATGCCTGCCTTGTAAAATGACTTTGGAAGCATTCCAACATCTTCAGTTTTTTGAAAGATAGATATTAAATCTTTGAATGTTTGTATGCTTAGTAGAATTCACTAATGAAGCCATCTGGTCCTGGAATTTTTGTTTTTGGGGAGGTTTTTGATTACTGATTCAGGATTCTTCATGATTCAATTTTGGAAGATAGTGTGTTTCTAGGAATTTATCTATTTTTTCCAGGTTGTCTAATTTGTTGGTGTATAATTGTTCCAGTAGTTTCTTTATATTTCTGTGGTATTAATTGTAATTTCTTTTTCATTTCTGATTTTCTTTATTTGAGCCCTCTCTGTTTTTCTCCTGGTGAGTCTAGCTAAAGGTTTGTCAATTTTGCTTATCTTTTCAAAGAATCAGCTCCTAGTTTCATTGATGTTTCAATTGTCTTTTCAGCCTCCATGTCATTTATTTCCACTCTGATCATTATTAGTTCCTTCTTTCTACTACCCTTAGAATTCAGTTGTTCCTTTGCTACTTTCACTAGGTGTAAGGTTATATTGTTTGCTTGAGATTTTTTCATGTTTCTTGAGGTAGGCCTGTGTTTCTATGAACTTCCCTTTTAGAATTCCTTTTGCTGCATCTTCTAGATTTTGGTATGTTGTATTTCTGTTTTCATTTGTCTCTAGGTGTCTTTTGACTTCTCTTAATTTCTTTGATGGCTTGTTGGTTGTTCAGTAGTATGCTGTTTAATCTCTATGTTTTTGTGGTATTTCCAGTTTTCTTATGATTGATTACTAATTTTATACCATTGTGGTCATAAAAGGTGCTTGATATGATTATAATCTTGAATTATTGAGACTTGTTTTGTGACCTGCTATGTGATCTATCCTGGAGAATGTTCCTTGTGCCCTTGAAAAGAATGTGTATTCTGCTGATTTTGGGTGGGATGATCTGAATATGTCTGTTAAGTCTATCTGGTCCAGTATTAGTTTAAGGCTGATGGATCTTTATCAATTTTCTGTTAGATAATCTATCCAATAATGTAAGTGGGGTGTTAAAGCCCTTATTGTTATCATATTGCCGTCAATTTCTCCCTTTAGCTCTGTTAATATTCGCTTTATATATTTTGGTGCTTCTATGTTGAGTGCATATACATTTAAAACGCTCTATTTTCTTGATGGATTGACCTCTTTATCATTGTGTAATGCCCTTCTTTGTCTTTTTTTTTTTTAATAAGAAATGCCCAAATGAATTTATTTATTTATTTTTTTTAATATATGAAATTTATTGTCAAATTGGTTTCCATACAACACCCAGTGCTCATCCCAAAAGGTGCCCTCCTCAATACCCATCACCCACCCCCCCCCTCCCTCCCACCCCCCATCAACCCTCAGTTTGTTCTCAGTTTTTAACCAGTCTCTTATGCTTTGGCTCTCTCCCACTCTAACCTCTTTTTTTTTTTTCCTTCCCCTCCCCCATGGATTTCTGTTAAGTTTCTCAGGATCCACATAAGAGTGAAACCATATGGTATCTGTCTTTCTCTGTATGGCTTATTTCACTTAGCATCACACTCTCCAGTTCCATCCACGTTGCTACAAAAGGCCATATTTCATTCTTTCTCATTGCCACGTAGTATTCCATTGTGTATATAAACCACAATTTCTTTATCCATTCAACAGTTGATGGGCATTTCGGCTCTTTGCATAATTTGGCTATTGTTGAGAGTGCTGCTATAAACATTGGGGTACAAGTGCCCCTATGCATCAGTACTCCTCTACCCCTTGGGTAAATTCCTAGCAGTGCTATTGCTGGGTCATAGGGTAGGTCTATTTTTAATTTTCTGAGGAACCTCCACACTGTTTTCCAGAATGGCTGCACCAATTTGCATTCCCATCAACAGTGCAAGAGGGTTCCCGTTTCTCCACATCCTCTCCAGCATCTATAGTCTCCTGAGTTGTTCATTTTAGCCACTCTGACTGGCGTGAGGTGATATCTGAGTGTGGTTTTGATTTGTATTTCCCTGATGAGGAGCGACGTTGAGCATCTTTTCATGTGCCTGTCGGCCATCTGGATGTCTTCTTTAGAGAAGTGTCTATTCATGTTTTCTGCCCATTTCTTCACTGGGTTATTTGTTTTTCGGGTGTGGAGTTTGGTGAGCTCTCTATAGATTTTGGATACTAGCCCTTTGTCCGATATGTCATTTGCAAATATCTTTTCCCATTCCGTTGGCTGCCTTTTAGTTTTATTGGTTGTTTCCTTTGCTGTGCAGAAGCTTTTTATCTTCATAAGGTCCCAGTAATTCACTTTTGCTTTTAATTCCCTTGCCTTTGGGGATGTGTCGAGTAAGAGATTGCTACGGCTGAGGTCAGAGAGGTCTTTTCCTGCTTTCTCCTCTAAGGTTTTGATGGTTTCCTGCGTCACATTCAGGTCCTTTATCCATTTTGAGTTTATTTTTGTGAATGGTGTGAGAAAGTGGTCTAGTTTCAACCTTCTGCATGTTGCTGTCCAGTTCTCCCAGCACCATTTGTTAAAGAGACTGTCTTTTTTCCATTGGATGTTCTTTCCTGCTTTGTCAAAGATGAGTTGGCCATACGTTTGTGGGTCTAGTTCTGGGGTTTCTATTCTATTCCATTGGTCTATGTGTCTGTTTTTCTGCCAATACCATGCTGTCTTCATGATTACAGCTTTGGAGTAGAGGCAAAAGTCTGGGATTGTGATGTCTTCTGCTTTGGTCTTCTTCTTCAAAATTACTTTGGCTATTCAGGGCCTTTGTGGTTCCATATGAATTTTAGGATTGTTTGTTCTAGTTTCGAGAAGAATGCTGGTGCAATTTTGATTGGGATTGCATTGAATGTGTAGATAGCTTTGGGTAGTATTGACATTTTGACAATATTTATTCTTCCAATCCATGAGCATGGAATGTCTTTCCATTTCTTTATATCTTCTTCAATTTCCTTCATAAGTTTTCTATAGTTTTCAGCCTACAGATCTTTCACATCTTTGGTTAGATTTATTCCTAGGTATTTTATGCTTCTTGGTGCAATTGTGAATGGGATCAGTTTCTTCATTTGTCTTTCTGTTGCTTCATTGTTAGTGTATAAGAATGCAACTGATTTCTGTACATTGAATTTGTATCCTGCAACTTTGCTGAATTCATGTATCAGTTCTAGCAGACTTTTGGTGGAGTCTATCGGATTTTCCATGTATAATGTCATGTCATCTGCAAAAAGCGAAAGCTTGACTTCATCTTTGCCAATTTTGATGTCTTTGATTTCCTTTTGTTGTCTGATTGCTGATGCTAGAACTTCCAGCACTATGTTAAACAACAGCGGTGAGAGTGGGCATCCCTGTCGTGTTCTTGATCTCAGGGGAAAAGCTCTCAGTTTTTCCCCGTTGAGGATGATGTTAGCTGTGGGCTTTTCATAAATGGCTTTTATAATCTTTAAGTATGTTCCTTCTATCCCGACTTTCTCAAGGGTTTTTATTAAGAAAGGGTGCTGGATTTTGTCAAAGGCCTTTTCTGCATCAATTGACAGGATCATATGGTTCTTCTCTTTTTTTTTGTTAATGTGATGTATCACATTAATTGATTTGTGAATGTTGAACCAGCCCTGCATCCCAGGAATGAATCCCACTTGATCATGGTGAATAATTCTTTTTATATGCCGTTGAATTCAATTTGCTAGTATCTTATTGAGAATTTTTGCATCCATATTCATCAGGGATATTGGCCTGTAGTTCTCTTTTTTTACTGGGTCTCTGTCTGGTTTAGGAATCAAAGTAATACTCACTTCATAGAATGAGTCTGGAAGTTTTCCTTCCCTTTCTATTTCTTGGAATAGCTTGAGAAGGATAGGTATTATCTCTGCTTTAAACGTCTGGTAGAACTCCCCTGGGAAGCCATCTGGTCCTGGACTCTTATTTGTTGGGAGATTTTTGATAACCAATTCAATTTCTTCGCTGGTTATGGGTCTGTTCAAGCTTTATATTTCCTCCTGATTGAGTTTTGAAGAGTGTGGGTGTTTAGGAATTTGTCCATTTCTTCCAGGTTGTCCAATTTGCTGGCATATAATTTTTCATAGTATTCCCTGAAAATTGTTTGTATCTCTGAGGGATTGGTTGTAATAATTCGATTTTCATTCATCATTTTATCTATTTGGGTCATCTCCCTTTTCTTTTTGAGAAGCCTGGCTAGAGGTTTCTCAATTTTGTTTATTTTTTCAAAAAAACAACTCTTGGTTTCATTGATCTGCTCTACAGTTTTTTTAGATTCTATATTTTTTATTTCTGCTCTGATCTTTATTATTTCTCTTCTTCTGCTGGGTTTAGGCTGCCTTTGCTGTTCTGCTTCTATTTCCTTTAGGTGTGCTGTTAGATTTTGTATTTGGGATTTTTCTTGTTTGTTGAGATAGGCCTGGATTGCAATGTATTTTCCTCTCAGGACTGCCTTCGCTGCATCCCAAGGCATTTGGATTGTTGTATTTTCATTTTCATTTGTTTCCATATATTTTTTAATTTCTTCTCTAATTGCCTGGTTGACACATTCATTCTTTAGTAGGGTGTTCTTTAACCTCCATGCTTTTGGAGGTTTTCCAGACTTTTTCCTGTGGTTGATTTCAAGCTTCATAGCATTGTGGTCTGAAAGTATACATGGTATAATTTCAATTCTTGTAAACTTATGAAGGGCTGTTTTGTGACCCAGTATATGATCTATCTTGGAGAAGGTTCCATGTGCACTCGAGAAGAAAGTATATTCTGTTGCTTTGCGATGCAGAGTTCTAAATATATCTGTCAAGTCCATCTGATCCAATATATCATTCAGGGCCCTTGTTTCTTTATTGACCGTGTGTCTAGATGATCTATCCATTTCTGTAAGTGGGGTGTTAAAGTCCCCTGCAATTACCACATTCTTATCAATATGGTTGCTTATGTTTGTGAGTAATTGTTTTATATATTTGGGGGCTCCAGTATTTGGCGCATAGACATTTATAATTGTTAGCTCTTCCTGATGGATAGACCCTGTAATTTTTATATAATGCCCTTCTTCATCTCTTGTTACAGCCTTTAATTTAAAGTCTAGTTTGTCTGATATAAGTATGGATACTCCAGCTTTCTTTTGGCTTCCAGCAGCATGATAAATAGTTCTCCATCCCCTCACTCTCAATCTAAAGGTGTCCTCAGATCTAAAATGAGTCTCTTGTAGACAGCAAATAGATGGGTCTTGTTTTTTTATCCATTCTGATACCCTTTGTCTTTTGGTTGGCTCATTTAATCCATTTACATTGAGTGTTATAATAGAAAGATACGTGTTTAGAGTCATTGTGATGTCTGTATTTTTTATGCTTGTAGTGATGTCTCTGGTACTTTGTCTCATAGGACCCCCCTTAGGATCTCTTGTAGGGCTGGTTTCGTGGTGACAAATTCCTTCAGTTTTTGTTTGTTTGGGAAGACCTTTATCTCTCTATTCTAAATGACAGACTTGCTGGATAAAGGATTCTCAGCTGCATATTTTTTCTGTTTAGCACACTGAAGATATCGTGCCAATCCTTTCTGGCCTGCCAAGTTTCAAAAGAGAGATCATTCACGAGTCTTATAGGTCTCCCTTTATATGTGAGGGCACGTTTATCCCTTGCTGCTTTCAGAATTTTCTCTTTATCCTTGTATTTTGCCAGTTTCACTATGATATGTCGTGCAGAAGATCGACTCAAGTTACGTCTGAAGGGAGTTCTCTGTGCCTCTTGGATTTCAATGCCTTTTTCCTTCCCCAGTTCAGGGAAGTTCTCATCTATAATTTCTTCAAGTACCCCTTCAGCACCTTTCCCTCTCTCTTCCTCCTCTGGGATACCAATTATGCGTATATTATTTCTTTTTAGTGTATCACTTAGTTCTCTAATTTTCCCCTCATACTCCTGGATTTTTTTATCTCTCTTTCTCTCAGCTTCCTCTTTTTCCATAACTTTATCTTCTAGTTCACCTATTCTCTCCTCTGCCTCTTCAATCTGAGCTGTCGTCATTTCCATTTTGTTTTGCATTTCGTTTAAAGCGCTTTTCAGCTCCTCATGACTGTTCCTTAGTCCCTTGATCTCTGTAGCAAGAGATTCTCTGCTGTCCTCTATACTGTTTTCAAGCCCAGCGATTAATTTTATGACTATTATTCTAAATTCACTTTCTGTTATATTATTTAAATCCTTTTTGATCAGTTCATTAGCTGTTGTTATTTCCTGGAGATTCTTCTGAGGGGAATTCTTCTGTTTTGTCATTTTGGATAGTCCCTGGAGTGGTGAAGGACCTGCAGGGCACTTCCCCTGTGCTGTGGTGTATAACTGGAGTTGGTGGGCGGGGCCGCAGTCCCACCTGATGTCTGCCCCCAGCCCACCGCTGGGGCCACAGTCAGACTGGTGTGTGCCTTCTCTTCCCCTCTCCTAGGGGTGGGATTCACTGTGGGGTGGCGTGGCCCGTCTGGGCTACTTGCACACTGCCAGGCTTGTGGTGCTGGGGATCTGGTGTATTAGCTGGGGTGGGTAGGCAAGGTGCACGGGGGCAGGAGGGGCAGGCTTAGCTCGCTTCTCCTTAGGTGATCCACTTCAGGAGGGGCCCTGTGGCAGCGGGAGGGAGTCAGATCCGCTGCCGGAGGTTTGGTTCTGCAGAAGCACAGAGTTGGGTGTTTGCGCGCTGAGCGAGCAAGTTCCCTGGCAGGAACTGGTTCCCTTTGGGATTTTGGCTGGGGGATGGGCGGGGGAGATGGCACTGGTGAGCGCCTTTGTTCTCCACCAAACTGAGCTCTGTCATCCAGGGGCTCAGCAGCTCTCCCTCCCTTTGTCCTCCAGCCTTCCCGCTTTCTGAGCAGAGCTGTTAACTTATGACCTCCCAGAGGCTAAGTCGCGCTTGCTGTTGGAACAGTCTGTCAGGCCCCTCTGCTTTTGCCAGCCAGACTCCGGGGCTCTGCTTGGCCGGCGAGCCGCCCCTCCGCCCCGGCTCCCTCCCGCCAGTCCGTGGAGCGCGCACCGCCTCGCCGCCCTTCCTCCCCTCTTCCGTGGGCCTCTCATCTGCACTTGGCTCCGGAGACTCCATTCTGCTAGTTTTCTGGTGGTTTTCTGGTTTATTTAGGCAGGTGTAGGTGGAATCTAACTGACCAGAAGGACGTGTTGATCCCAGCGTCCTCCTACGCCGCCATCTTCCCGCTCTCTGCCACCCTTCTTTGTCTTTTATCATAGTCTTTGAAAATCTATTTTGTATGATATGAATATAGCTACACCAGCTTTCCTTTTGATTTCATTTTCATGGAATTTCTTTCTTCATCCCTTCATTTTCAATCTTTTGTGTGCTTATTTCTGAAGGGAGTCTCTTGTAGGCAGCATATAGATGGGTTTTGTTCTTTATTATTATTATTTTTTAATCTATTCAGCTGCTGTATGTGGTCTTTATTTGGGAGAATTTAGTCCATTTGCATTTAAAGTAATTACTGACAGGTATGTAATTATTGCCATTTTGTTAAAATTTTTGGCTATTTTTGTAGTTCTTCTCTGTTCCTTTCTTCTTCTTTTTCTCTCTTCCCTTGTGGTTTCTTTCACGGTGGTTTAGATTTCTCTCTCATTTTATTTTGTGTACATACTACACATTTTTGTTTTATAGTCACTGTGAGGTTTGCATATAACGTCCTGTGTATATAATGGCCCATTTTAAGTTGATGGCAACCTAAATTTAAACACATTCCAAAACTTTACATTTTTGTATCCTCCCACATTTTATATTTTTGATGTCACATTTTACACTTTTTAATTTTATGCATCCCTTAACTAATTATTGTAGTTTTAGTTAATTTTACTACTTTTGTCTTTTAGCCTTCATACTTGCTTTATATATAATTGATCCACTATCTTTGCTCTATATTTACTTTTTCCAGTGAGATTTTTACTTTCATATATCTTGTTATTACTTAATGGCATTTCTTTTTAGCTTAAAGATGTCCCTTTAACATTTTTTGTAGTTATGTTGTAGTTATGTACTCTTGTAGTTATGTAGTCATGCCAGTTTAGTGATGAACTCCTTTAGATTTTGCTTTTTGGAAATACTGCTTCAATCCTGAATAATAACTTTGCTGGGTAGAGAATTATTGTTTGGAAGTATTTTTCTTTCAGCACTTTGAATATGTCATACCACTCCCTTTTCTTTGCAAAGCTTTAGCTTAAAAAAATCTGCTGATAGCCTTATGGGGTTTCCCTTGTATTTAGCAGGTAGTTCTTCTCTTACTGCTTAAGATTCTTTATTTATCCTTAACTTTACTATTTTAATTATAATGTGTCTTGGTGTGGATCTCTTTGGGTTCATCTTTTTTGGAACTGTTGGGCTACCCGGACCTAGATGTCTGTTTGTTTCCCCAGATTAGGGAAGTTTTCGGTCATAATTTCTCCAAATATGTTTCTTTAAATATTTTTTAATATGAAATTTATTGTCAAATTGGTTTCCATACAATACCCAGTGCTCATCCCAACAGGTGCCCTCCTTAATACCCATTTTCTGGCTTTTTTTCTCTCTCCTCCTTCTGGACCCCTATAATGTGAATGTTATTTTGCTTGATGTTGTCTCTTAGCTATCTTCAGTTTTTAAAATTATTTTTTTCTTTTTACTGCCCTGTCTGGTTGAGTTCCATTGTTTTGTTTTCCAGCTCTCTGGAAGAGAGAGCTGTTTTATCTAGTCTGCTGTTGACTAACTCCAGTGTATTTTTTTTTTTTTTTCAGTTTGGTTATTGTGTTAGTTAGCTACCTTCTTTTGGTTTTTCCTTATATTTTCTTTTTTTTTTTTTTTAATTGAAGTTCTCATTGTGTTCATCTATTCTTTTCCTGAGTCTTGTGAGTATCTTTTTTTGACCATTACTTATCTCTGTTTCATTAAGGTCTTTTTTTGAGGTTTTGTCTTATCTTTTTGTTTGGAACATATTCCTCTGTCTCCTCATTTTGCCCAACTCTCTGTTTTTGTTTCTATGTGTTCAGGAAATTAGTTGCTTTTCCCTATCACGAAGGAGTTTCTCTGTATAGGAGATGTCCCATGGGGCTCAGAAGCACTATAGCCCCTGGCCACTATCGCCAGGTGCTCAAGGGGCATCCTCTGTGTGTCTGCACAAGCCTGCTTATTGTAGTGGCAGAAGCAGAGGTTGAGTAGGACTGTCACCCAGCCTGGTTGTGATGAATGGCTGTGGAATGGAGGTGGGTTGGGTTTTCAGTGGGGTGTGCTCTCCAGTGCTAACAGGTTTGAGGGAGAGTTCCAAAATGGCATCCACCAGCACTGTATTATCAAGTTAGAATGAGATCAGAAAAACAGTGCCAGCCATTATTTGTATCCCTGGAGAGAGTCACTACAAGTTCCTGCCTTTCTGGTAGATGCTGTAAAATTAGTAAGTAAGTTGCCTTCACATATGACCTAGATGCTTTTCAAATGTACTTTTGTGTTGGGTCCAGGAGCAAATGAGTCTGTGTCAGAGCCCTTTAAGTGTGGGTTCTCCATTCACTATAGTTCCATGATTTTCCTGGATGTAATCTCTGTTGGTTTCCAAAGCCAGGCATGCTGGAGGCTTTCCTCTGTTGTGAAGGATCTAGGGGTTGGCATGCCTGATGTGGAGCACAGGCTCCTTGCTTCTCCAGAGATAGTTCTGTATTTTGGAGATGCCTCCTGATTGTGGATTACTGCATCTGAGGTGGGTTTCTTTTTTAAACAAGCATGTGTCTCTGACTCTCCTATCCATGTCAATGTTTCATTTTTATTCTTTGTTGTGGAACATCTAGTTTTCAGAGGAAATTATTCCATATACAGTTGTGAATTTGTTGTGTCTGTGGGAGGATGTGAGTTCAGGATCTTTCTATCCATCATTTTGAGCCATCTCTCAGTGAATTCTGTTAAGGCAGGATGGATTTCTTTTGCTTGCAACCCCAGCATTCGGGCTGGTACACTATACCACAGACAATTGCTTTATAATCTGTGGATATGACATTGTTTTTCAAACTTTTCATGTCTTGTTCATGTAAGGACATTGTCTATAATGTAGGTTTGAGGACTAAATCATAACAAACATTGCCAGTGGCCTGCCTTGCCTCTGTTGTGCATGCCTGTCAGAATCAGATGTGCAACACCTGCATCCCTCTGACTCCTGAACCTGAAGACCCAGACATTGTAGGACAGAGACAATTGTCCTTGTTATGTTCTTTCTGAAGTCCCAACCCACAGAGTCTGTGAGCATAATGAAACAGTGTTTCACATCATTAACTTTGGGTTGGTTTACTGTGCTTTACTAGTAACTGGAAAAGGTACAGTGAGAGCTGGGAGCGGAAAGAGCACCCCTGGTGGAGGGCCTCGAATGAGCATCACAAGGTAGCAAGGCCAAGGAAACATGGGGACAGAACAAAGGCCTTTGGATGGAAAGTGTCACAGCTGAAAACACAGCCTGCAGCCAGGATGGGCTAGGGCTCAGCAGCCACCCCAGAGAATCTAGACCTTTCCAAATATTTTTTGCAGTGAAGGATGGGAGTGGTAGTTCCAAGCTAGCTTGCCTGGCTGAGCTACATTATTTATTACAAGAATGCCAACATAAACAACTGTATCCAAGGAGCCTGTGGTTTGGTATAGCCCCTAAAGCAATTCAGTCCCTTAAGCCCAAAATCAAAAGTGACACAAATTACTCTTTCTCATATCTTTCCCTTTATTGAAATGGAAGCTGTGCATCTGTTTCTGATGGCCTCTCTGGTGTCTTAAAGTGAGGATTTTGTCCAGCAGTAGCTGAATGGAGAAACCATACTAGTATATGCCCAGCCATCTTGCATGACTGGCGTGCCATATAGGCGTCTTGCTTAGAGCTGGATGAGTGCACACTGCTCTCCTTGCATAGGCATAGTAAAGGGAGATACCCATTTATTCCCCTAGGCTGAGATCACAGATGCTGCAATCTGTCTGAGGCAGGACAAAAACTGACCCCAGAGCAGAGTCCCCGGTAGGAATGGCCCCTCACGTCAGTCAAGAGCTGTAGGACATGGAGGTTCCTGTTGGTCACAGTCATTGGTCTTGGTATTGAAGAGGAGTGACTGCAAAGTTGTCTTCCTGCATTTGGTAAGCAAGTCCTTTGAAGCCTCAGTTCTCATGACCAAATGGGGATAGTAATTGTCCTTGAGCCATAGGGTTGTTGTGGGGATTAAATGAGATGTATATAAAATGCCTCAATGTACACAGGATATTCAGTAGATTCCAGTCACATCTCTCCTCCTTTGTTTTCTTTCTAACATGTGAAGGATTGAGTGCATACTATCCAGACTCTGTTTGCCCCTCCACCTCCATGCAGTGGAAGTCCATAAAACCTCAGGGCACTTGGAATACAGTTTGTAGAACTATGGCTTTGGCTGACTTCCTTGATGACGAAGGGGGAAGCTGGAGCTCAGATGATGATTGTTCTTCCAACACCTTTGAGAGTCACCTGGATAAGTAACATTGGCCTCACACTTGACACTCTTTCATTTATATATAATTTATCAATTTATTCTACAAATATATATTGGCTAGCTCCTATGTGCAAGGAAATTTTCTTAGAGGCAAAATGGTAGGATAAATGGACAATATAGAGGATGAAACATAGAGGATGTTAGGTGCTGAGAATAAATAAAGAAGAGTCTAGGAAGTGATGATGGAGAAGGAGCGTTGGAGGAGGGAGCAATGAAGGCATTTAGAGGAAGAGCATTCCAGACGAAGCAACAGAACATGCAGATACCTACATGTCTTTAAGTGTTAATGACTTTGGTCATACTATTCTAGTGGTCATGAGTGTGAGAAGATAAGCAGCTGAGAGTTCAGGGCAGAAGACGGTGGCTCTCCATAGGAGGATGGGACCCCAGGAGGCTGGTAAAAGGAACGTGAAGGAGAATAATGTGACTCTGATGTGTTTGGATGCAGGTCCTGCCCTTAGCCATTGTGAGGGTGGTGGAGAGGGGCAGCTTTGTCCAGGAGGTGATTGCTACAGGAGAATGGGTGCAAAGAAGCACTAGGTGACTGCTGCAGATGTGTGAGTTCCCACCCAGATCCCCTCCCGTGACCACTGCATTACTCACGTCCTGGCTGTTAGTGCACTGTTGTGTAGGGGCGCCTCTGTACACTGAAGTCTGCCACATACACCCATGAGGCAGGCTATACATGCCTTTTGAGAGAGACTTCCCCATCTTACCACCCCATTCCACTCCTGGTGTGTCCTGGAGATACCTCCCAAACAAAACTCTTGTACTCAAAAGCTGTCTCAGTTCTGTTTCTGAGGAAACCCAGCCTAAGACAGGTGAATGTGTATTTCTTCAGGGTATTTCCACCAAGGCCAGGTATCTGTGATGCCCCTGTTCCATGAAGGCATACCATCATCTTTGCCTTCTCCAGGGACATGTTAGTGATGGTGATGGCAGCCCTGAGGATCGTCATCACACTCACAAGCTCCATTATTGAGGGGAAATGGGTGACCTGCTGTTCCCAGGAGGCTGGTCCTGTGATGTAGAACCTCTCTCAGCCATACCAGAGTGGGTGTTGGAGAAGCTGGTAATGCACCCAGTTACACAGAATAAAAATACCTTATGCTCTATACCAAGAACTATCTCTGAAACTGTATAGTGCACATGCTGTATGGATAATGAGTCTTGCATCTCCATCTCTCAAGTGTACAATGGCCTGTACTATTGAAATTGCTCTCGCATTGCCCTCTCTTGAGTGGGGAGTTTGTTAGTTGGACTTGTTTAAGTTAACTGCATACACTCTGTCATTTCACTATATAAACATGCATTCCTAAAGGAAACACCTCAGAACATTTCACTCTAGGCTACAGAGAATGATGGAGTTTAAGTTATATGAGGCAGGGTGTCCTTTACAATGAGAACTTTTGGTAATGGATAGATGACTTTGCTCCTTACTCCTGACATTTCTTCCATGAAAGGGGCACTCCTGGCCTCTCCCTACTCATTTCCTCCTTTCTCCTTGGGAATAAGGCATGTGTGGTTTGGCCCCTTCCTGTCTTTGATTTAGGGAAATACTTTCCTGCAAGGAGCATCTAGTGATCTCTAGATACCCTACCCCAGGCTGAGGGTTTCATGGTCAGGGCTTCCTGTCACTGGTGGGTAAAGTGGCTCTTCGAGGGAACAGAATTGGGAAGGCCCTGCTTCCATGCACCTTGCTACATTGTCCAGGGTCAGCTGCTTTGTTTATAAAGCAGACATTTGGTTTCTTTTTTAAAATATTTTTTTAATATTTATTTATTTTTGAGAGAGAGAGACCATGTGCGAGTGGGGGAGGATCAGAGAGAGAGGGAGACACAGAATCCAAAGCAGACTCCAGGCCTGAGCTGTCAGCACAGAGCCTGACACCAGGCTTGAACTCATGAGACGTGAGATCATGACCTGAGCCGAAGGGCGACTGAGCCATCCAGGCACCCCAAGGTTTCTGATGACTTGGATGAGTTGGTATGATTCCACTTGCATTTGATATATCCCAATTAGCTTTGAAATTGGTAATTAGTATGTCTCTGTTGGTTCTGAACTTGAGTATGAAACAGAGAGGCATGATTTATTGATCCTTCTCAAAACAACCCATGAGAGCTGTGGTTTCTTTTCCAGCTTTTCTTGTGGCTGATGGCATATAGTGGTGGGCTGGCTGACTTCTGAGACATACCAGCTTGTGACTGGAGAGCAGCACAGAGCAGATGATGCCAGCCCAGCAGCCACGACCTTCATTTCCACTAGCAATGTGTACTGAGGCAGAAACTAGCAGCAACATGTCCAGCCCTGCCAAGGTCAAAGCTCCTGGGGCCATTTCCCAATTATATGAGGCCGCACCCCTTCAGCAGTCACAAGAGACTCTGTTTCATAGGCTTGTGTGGAATAGCTGTATCTAACTGCCATTCCCAAGGTGTAAACAAACAGACTTCTTGGAAAATTTTCTAAGAAAGTTCTCTAGGGAATTGATGATTTTTCCCATTCAGGGGTAGATGGTGCATGAGTCACAAATCACCACAGGCATCCTTGCCTCACCCAACTCACCTGAGATTATATTGTAACAATAGGGACAGAGACCCATCAAAAGCAACCAAAATTTTGATGTAAATGCCATTTTGGAGAACTGATTAATATGTCAAAATATTCAGCTCCCAAGGCATAATAAAAATAACTTGAGTTCTCTGTAATTTTAGGATTTAACATTCAAATGATTGATTTAAATTCTATCTCATAAAATCCTCTTTAAGCCTGCTCCCTTTTTCTGGGGGTTTTGGATGACTTCTTTGCCAGGCCCTGAATTTGCATGGGCCAGAATTCATAGCAGCAAACCACATGTTTTGGAAACCTGGAGGCTCATGGGTTATTCTCATAACGACACTTGCATCTGCACAGCACCTGCCATTTTTATAACATTAAAGAAAGTAGGAGGCCAGAGATGTGTTTGGTGGGCAGTCACAGCCCCCTGCTTTGTGGTTTAAGAGAAGCACGCGTGCCACACCCAGGCAGAAGTGCTTAGTTAAACACCTTATTGCTCATTTCCTCTGCCTGTGATGGTGACCCTCTGTATAAGTTCATCCTCCCAGTCTGGTATTGCTTTTAGTCAATTCTTGACAGGGTTTATCTTAGCCTGGGCTCCCTAGCAAACAGATCCTGAGATATACAGAACATGTGCTCACCTTTTACTGTGAGTACCATCCAGGGAAATGAGGAAATTGGGAGGTTAGGCAGGAAAGGGGAGAGTGAATAGGACAATGTCAGCTGATTTTTGGGTGTGGCTGGCAAGTTCAGAGAGGCCTTAGGAAGCCTCTGTGCCTCTGCACTGTTGACTCTGAAGAGGGACAGGAGAGGAATGTACCCATATCTCCCATCACCCATGGGTCAAAATCCCTCTGTCCAGCCCCAACCTTTCTATGCATTGTCATTCCAAACTTTCAAAGAGAGATGTTTGAATGGCATCAGATGGCCTCACCCCTCATCAACAATTGGGAATTTTTGGAGAGAGTGGCTGAGGAGCAAATTGTGGGTGGAAGTGGCATGCTGCCCTTTTGTGCTCCCCCCAAAAAAGGTACTGAAGCCACTGCTACAGCCTGCAGCAACTATGGCAGCAGGGACCCAGCATCATGACCCCAGGGTTTCACAGGCTGGGGTCAGTTCCTGAGACTGGGTCTGGGGAGTAGTCTGGCTCAGTATTGTTTTGACATAAGTGTTTATAAAGACATCACTGAAGACTAATTGGGAAGTACTCAAGCCACATGATTGAATAAACTACTTAAAATCAATTGTTAATGGATATGGCACAAAAAGGCATCATGCAGATCTCATTAAGAAGGTCCTGTGTGAACCTGACAAATCCCTGCACATGGAACTGTGAGTGTGGGGCAGGTAAGGGAAGTGTCTTCATCGTGGCCCTTTCATTTTTATTTTTTCCATTTTTCTCCAACTTTATTAAGGAATAATTAGAATATTTAAAGTGTTCGTCCTCTTATGGCTCTGCTTCCAGGAAGTCCATGGGCTATAACACCTCACAGGGTCTGTTTCTGCCATATTTGAGATGAGTCATGAATTTTGGGGATGAGAACACACAACCCACACATGCACACACTCTCTTATACACACATACATTCTCACTTACACTCATACACACAGGAGTGTTAGATTAAAGTCCTTATTTAATTAGCCAAGGATACAACACTTTATCAGAGGTGAGGCAGCCATGGGATGGAGGATGTAGTCTGTGTGTCTCCACATACCTTTGCTTGGACCCAGAATCCTTGGAGGCACATAGCTGCACATGGCTCTCCAGTCGTGGTAAGGTCTTTCCAGATTTGGATAACCCAATTCTTTTTTCTTTTGTAGATTTTAACCTTGACAAAATGTCAAACTTACATAAAATTACAGGTTTAGGGTGGTGAACTCCTTTAAAACCTCTTACCCTGATTCACCAATTGTTTACATTTGCCACTCCATCATTTTCTGTATGCATATTTAATGTTATTTTTCTGACCCACATGAGAGAAGGATGGAATTATTGTGTGATTTACCTCTACATATTTCTGTATATGTTCTCAAGAGCCAAAGCATACACATTGTTACTCACAGTATAGTTATAAAAAATGAGGAATTAAAAAAATTTTATTCAAGTATAACTAACATCCAGCATTTTATTAGTCTCAGGTATATAATATAAAGATTCAACAGCTGTATACATTACTCGGTGCTCATCAAGATAAGTGTACTCTTAATTCTCTTTATTTTAGCATGCCTTGCCAGGTTTTGTGTGATAACATGGGCCAGGAAGAGGAACTGCTGAGTATTGCCAGAAATCTTGGAGAAGGTTGTGGCCAGAAAGAACACAGAAGGGGTCCTTGACCTTCTGAAGAACTGAACTGCTGTCAGATGTCCATCCACCTATTCCAGACAACCAGGATTGGAATCGCTGCTAATAGGGTCCACAAGCACTGCTCAGACAAAAAGGTGGTGTCCTTTGTCAGAGTCCTCATCAGAAACTGGAGCTATTGAACTCCCCTGGACCTCCCAAAGAAGAAAAAGGAGAAGAAAGAGACAAAGCAAAGAAAGAAAAAGGGCTTGACTGTTCCCATCAGAAACCAGAGGCAGGACTTTTTCCACCAAGGAAAAAAACAAGGACAAGAGCCCAAAGACAGGAGAGACTCTGTGGACTCCAAATCTTCAGCCACCTCCTCTACAAAAAGGCCATCGACGAAAAGATCAAACAGCAGCAAATCAAAAGCAGAGACTCCAAAAACACCCAGCAGCACCTCAATCCTTACTTTTGCCCCCTCCATCTATCTCCTGGCACCCTACTATCCCATAGGGTACTCTGTGCAGGATAAGTGTGTGGAAATGCCCTCAGCAGCCCTGAAGGCTGATGACAATTGCAAGGACTATGGAGCCAACTGTGACAAGAAGTCATCAGAAATTGAAGATCATATCTATTAGGAGCTCAAGAGCACTGACATGAAGTACTGGAACCAAGTTCACAGACAAATAAGCAAACTTGTGGACTCCAGGAATCCAGTCTGAGGAATAATGTGCTCAGTGGGGCCATCTCTGTTGTGCTTATTGCCAGGATGATGACAGAGGAAATGGCCAGTGATGAGCTGAGAGAATTGAGAAATTCCATGACCCAGAAGGTTACCTGTGAGCATCAGATGGCCAAGATGGGTGGCACCACCACTGACCTCTTCCAGTGCAGTAGATGGAAGAACTGTACCCAAAACTAGGTGCAGACATGCAGTGCTGAGCCCATGAATACCTTTGTCTTATGTAATGAATATGGCAGTCACTGGAGTTTCTGATGGAACTGCCAGCCACAATTTCACTGAACAAGATGAGGAAGAACAAACAGAAAGTATTTCACTTAGCATTATACCTATAGATCTCTCTATGCCATTTCAAATGGCAAGATATTATCCTTTTTATGGCTGAATAATATTCCATTGTATTTATATACCACGTCTTCTTTATCCATTCATTTGTCAATGGACACATGGGTTGCTTCCATATCTTTGCTATTGTAACTGTTGCTGCAATAAACATAGAGGTGCATATATCTTTTCAAATTAGTGTTTTAATTTTCTTTGAGAAAATACCCAATAGTATGGTAACTAAATTTAATTTTTAATATTTTGGAAAAACTCCATACTATTTTTTTGTATGTGTATGTTTAATTTATTAGATTGCCAAATTTCTCCAAAGTGGCTGTACAGTTTGCATTTCCGTTAGCAATTTATGAGAGCCCCAAGTACATATTTGTCATCACTTGGCATTTTATCTCATTACGTTGTTTTTGTATTTTATTGATATAATTGACATACAACCTGTTAATTTCAGGTGTACAACCTAAATATTTGATGTATGCATATATCATAAAATTATTACCACAATAAGTCTAGTTAACATCCCTCACAACACGAAGTTACAAATTTATTTCTTCTTGAGATGAGAACTTCTAAGATCTATTCTCTAAGCAGCTTTAAAATATCAGTATAGTGTTATTAACTACAGTCACCATGCTGTACAATATATTCATGGGCTTATTTATTTTGTAACTGGAAGTTTATACATTTTTATCACCTTCACCCATTTCTTTTATCCTCCATTTCCCACATTTGGCAGCCACCAGTTTGTTCTCTGTATCTATGAGTTTATTTTTTGATTGATTGTTTTGGAGATTCCATATGTAAGTGAAATCATATAATATTTGTCTCTCTGACTTATTTTTACTTAGAATAATGCTCTGAAGTTACATCCATTTTCTGGCAAATGACAATATTTCTTTTTGTGGCCAAATAATATTCCTTTATGTATAAAATATTTATGCATTCATCAAACCATGGCCTCTTAGGTCACTTTCTTGTCTTGGCTATTGTAAATAATGCTGCAATGAACATGGAGATGAAAAGATCTGAGTTAGTGTTTTCCTCTCCTTTGGATAAATGCCCAGAGGTAAAATTCCTAGAATCTTTAGAGTTCTAATTTTTTGAGAACCTCTCTACTGTTTTACATAGTGGCTGCACCAATTTACACTTCCACAAACAATGCACGAACATTATCTTTTCTCCACATCCTTGTCTGATATTTCTGGTCTATCTGATAATAGCCATTTTAGCAGGTGTGAGGTGACTCATTATGTTTTTAATTTGTATTTTCATAATGACTAATAACATTGGGCACATTTAGAGATTTATTTTCTGTCTTATATCTTCTTTAGTGAAGTGTCTGTTCATATCTTCTATAATTTTTCTGTTGTGTTTGCCTTTTTGAATTTTGAGAATTCTTTATATATTCTGGTTATGTATTCTGGAAGCAAGTACTTTTACAGATGTATCTTCTGCAAACATTTGCTCTTGGTCTGTGGCTTGCCTGTTCACTCTCTTAACTGTGTCTTTTATAAAGAAGTCTAAAATTTTGACTAATCCAATTTCATAATTTATTAATTTTTTAAATGGATGAATGAATTACAACATGAACTGAACTTAGTGTTGCTAAGATGTTTTTGCCTAACCCAAGATCATAAATATTTTCTCTTTTCATTCTAAAAATTTTATAGTTTTGGGGTTTATATTTAGGTGTCTGACAAATTTTGTGTTTACCACAGTTTGTTTATTTACCCACTGAAAAACATCTTGGTTGCTTCCTGCTATTTGGAATGATCAATAAAACTATGATAAACATAAGTGTCCAGGTTTTGTGTGGACATTTTTTCAATCCCTTTGAGTAAATACCAGTGAGCCTGATTGCTGAATCATATGGTAAGACTATTATTAGCTTTGTAAGAAACTGGCCAACTAATCTTTGATAAAGCAGGAAAGAATATCCAATGGAATAAAGACAATCTCTTCAGCAAGTGGTGTGGGAAAACTGGACAGCGACATGCAGAAGAATGAACCTAGACCACTTTCTTACACCATACACAAAAATAAACTCAAAGTGAATGAAAGACCTCAATGTAAGACAGGAAGCCATCAAAATCTTCAAGGAGAAAGCACGCAAAAACCTCTTTGATCTTGGCCGCAGCAAATTCTTACTCAACACATCTCAACACAAAAGCAAAAATGAACTACTGGGACCTCATCAAAATAAAAAGCTTCTGCACAGCGAAGGAAACAACCAGCAAAAGTAAAAGACAACCAATAGAATGGGAGAAGATATTTGCAAATGACTTATCAGATAAAGGGTTAGTATCCAAAATCTACAAAGAACTTATCGAACTCAACACCCAAAACCCAAATAATACAGTGAAGAAATGGGCAAAAGACATGAATAGACACTTCTCCAAAGAAGACATCCAGATGGCCAACCGACACATGAAAAAATGCTCAACATCATTCATCATCAGGGAACTACAAATCAAAACCACAATGAGATACCACCTTATCCCTGTCAGAATAGCTAACATTAACAACTCAGGCAACAGCAGATGTTGGTGAGGATGCAGAGAAAGAGGATCTCTTTTGCATTGTTGGTGGGAATGCAAGCTGGTGCAGCCACTCTGGAAAACAGTATGGAGGTTTCTCAAAAAACTAAAAATAGAACTACCCTATGACCCTGCAATTGCACTACTAGGCATTTATCCAAGAGACACAGGTGTGCTGTTTCGAAGGGACCCATGCACCCCCATATTTATAGCAGCACTATCAACAGTAGCCAAAGTATGGAAAGCGCCCAAATGTCCATCGATGGATGAATGGATAAAGAAGAAGTGGTATGTATATGTATATATATATATATATATATATATATATATATATATATATGATGGAGTATTACTCAGCGATGAAAAAGAATGAAATCTTGCCATTTGCAACCACATGGATGGAACTGGAGGGGATTATGCTAAGTGAAATTAGTCAGTCAGAGAAATACAAAAATCATATATCTTCACTCATATGAGGACTTTAAGAGACAAAAAAGATGAACATAAGGGAAGGGAAATGAAAATAATATAATAGCAGGGAGGGGGACAAAAGGGAAGAGACTCATAAATATGGAGAACAAACTGAGCGTTAAGGGAGGGTTTGTAGGAGGGGGATGGGCTAAATGGGTTAGTGGCATTAAGGAATGTACTGAAATCATTGCTTCACTATATACTAATTTGGATATAAATTTTAAAAAATAAAAAATAAAGTTAAATTAAAAAAAGTAAATCAGTTGAGTATGACATTTCTAAAGGAGTAACCTGCTGTCATAATATTGAGTGCTAGATGATTGTAGAAACATACTTTCAAAGTTCTGATGAAAATGATTTTTAACTTAGAATTCTACACTCTGCCAAAATATAAAACAAATGTGAGATCAAAGTAAAGATATTTTCAGATACGAAAGACAGAAATCTGTTTCTCACAATGATATATTCTTTTATTCTATCTCAGCAATAGAAAATAATTTTTTCTTACACTCATTCCAATTAAGCTTAAAAAATACATTCTCTGCCTCCTTTGCAGCTATGGATGGCTATATGATCGCGTTCTGCCAGTGATTTGTAGTGGATGTGTTGTGAGGGGAGTTTCATGGAGATATCTTTAAAAGAAAGAGAATTTTCTTATTCTTCCAATTTGTAGATCTAGTGGCTGGAGCTCTAACATTTATTTTTGCTTCTTTGGCTTTCTTAAGAATGAAAGCCATAGATGGAGGACAGTGGGAAAGAAAGATGACAAACTATGTCCTAGTTGTAAATATGAACCCACCATACATCTTTGTATTGCCTACCTCCAAAATTCTGTTTGTAATAGAGAAATAAAATTTTATCTTGCTTAAAAAAATGTCCTTTTGTTGTCTTCTAGTTAATATAGCTTTTGATAAGAAGCTCTTTTGTAATTAATATCTTTTTTTCCTTTTATGTAATATGTCTTTTTTCCTCTGGTTCCTTCAAGATTTTCATATTATATTTGGTGTCTAGCAGTCTGAATATGGTGTTTGTTTGTTTGTTTATTATTATTATTTTAATTTACATCCAAATTAGTTAGCATATAGTGCAACAAAGATTTCAGGAGTAGATTCCTTAGTGCCCCTTTCCCATTTAGCCCATAACCTCCCAGAACCCCTCCAATAACTCAGTTTGTTCTCTATATTTATGAGTCTCTTATGTTTTGTCCCTCTCCCTGTTATTATATTATTTTTGTTTCCCTTCCCTTATGTTCATCTTTTTTGTCTCTTAAAGTCCTCATATGAGTGAAGATATATGATTTTTGTATTTCTCTAATTCCACTTAGCATATACCCTCCAGTTCCATCCATGTCATTGCAAATGGCAAGATTTCATTCTTTTCCATTGCTGAGTAATACTCCATCATATATACATATACCACATCTTCTTTATCCATTCATCCATTGATGGACATTTGGGCTCTTTCCATACTTTGGCTATTGTTGACAGTGCTGCTATAAACATGGGGGTGCATGTGTCCCTTTGAAACAGCACACCTGTGTCTCTCGGATAAATGCCTAGTAGTGCAATTGCAGGGTCATAGGGTAGTTCTATTTTTAGTTTTTTGAGAAACCTCCATACTGTTTTCCAGAGTGGCTGCACTAGCTTGCATTCCCACCTCCGTATTATTTTTTGCATAGATTGCCTCATATTGTGTTCCCACCATCCATGCATGAGGGTTCCCCTTTATCCACCTCTTTCTCAACCCTGTTATTTTTTGTCTTTTTTATAATAGTCACTCTGATAGTTGTGAGGTGATATCTCATTGTAGTTTTGACTTGCATTTCCCTGATGATTAGTGAAGCTGAGCATCTTTTCATAAGTCTGTTGACCATGTGTATGTCTTTGGATAAATGTCTATTCAGGTCTCCTGCCGGTTTTTTTTCTTCTGCTCATTTTAATCAGATTATTTCCTGCCACCCCCACTCATGTTGAGTTGTATAAGTTTTCTTTTTATAAATTTTGGATATTAACCTCTTGTATTGAATATATCATTTGCAAACATTTCCCATTCAATATGTCGCCTTTTCTTGTTTTGTTGATAGTTTCCTTTGCTGTGCAAAAGGTTTTTATTTTGCTCTAATCTCAATAGTTTAATTTTGCTTTTGTTTCCTTTGCCTGAGGAGACATATCTAGAAAAATGTTTCTACTGCCAATGTCAAAGAAATTACTGCTTATGTTTTCTTGTAGGAATATTATGGTTTCAGGTCTCACATTTAGGTCTTTAATTCATCTGGAGTTTATTTTTGTGTAGGGTATAAGAAAGTGGTGCAAGGGGTGCCTGGGTGGCTCAGTCGGTTAAGCGTCCGACTTTGGCTCAGGTCACGATCTCGCGGTCCGTGAGTTCGAGCGCCACGTCGGGCTCTGGGCTGATGGCTCGGAGCCTGGAGCCTGCTTCTGATTCTGTGTCTCCCTCTCTCTCTGCCCCTCCCCCGTTCATGCTCTGTCTCTCTCTGTCTCAAAAATAAATAAACGTTAAGAAAAAAGTGGTGCAGTTTCTTTCTTCTAGGTGTAGCTGTTCAGTTTTTCCAGCAACATTTGTTGAAGAGAATCTTTTCCCCCATTGTATATTCTTGCCTACTTTGTCATAGATAAATCAACTATATATGCATGGGTTCACTCTCACAAAATAGACACATAGATCAATGGGAAAAATAGGAAATTTAATATTAATACCATTGTCTAGTAAATGTCAATGTCTTCAACACTACTCATTATCAGTCTTTATCCTCCATCTGGATCCAAGCATGGGGGATGTGTTACATTTACTTGTCATGCTGCTCTCTCTCTTACTCTGGAGCAGCTTTTCAGTCTTTGTCTTTCATCACCTTGACATTTTTTAAGAGAACAGGCTAGTTATTTGAACAATGTCTTACACATTTAGATCGCCCTGACACATTATGTGGCAGGGACACCCTGGAAGTCTTACAAGTTAGGAGGGAGAGCCCAATGGATGCAGCACCTTCCAAGAGATGCTACACTACCTGGCCATGCATGTAAGTGTTAGGGGTTGTTCACCAAATGCTGGTACTCACAGTTTTAGAACAAAAGACAACATCTAGAAGAAAATATCCAGTGGAAGGTGGGACAGGGGTAAAGCAGAGCCGGGACATAGGAGCCCTGATGACTGTCTCTGCCTCCCACCTTTCACCCCCACAAAGCCCATACCTTCACATTCTACTGAACTCAGACTTCATCCCTCTTCTTCCAAGGTATTCTGAAACAGAATTTGCTCCAATGGCTGCAATGAAAACCCGTTCCTCTGCAGCATCAAGGCAGCTCACTTGAGACTGATCACTGCCCTGGGTTAGTTCTGACAAACCAAGAATCCCTTTCCAACATTTCTCCTGGTTCAGACTATAACACTCTGAGCCTTCTGCAGTCATCTTCAGAGTTCTAGATATTTCTACTCCCATTTGCCACCATGGGGTGCTATGCAAATGCAGACACTTTTGGACACAAAGCTATCCCCCATGAGCTCTATGAAATCATTTTCTTTTGGAAGGAAAATAACCTTTCCTGGTCTGAACGTGTTGTCCCTTCTTCATATTTGGATGCTCGTCATTTCATGTCATATCACGTCCTCCCCAATGCCAGGATCACAGGAAGATTAAGACCAGGGCACTGCTACCTCAGTAGGTTTCTTGCTTGATGTCTTAATGACCATTTGTTTTTCTGTCTTTCTTCCCCAAGTCTTGATTTTCTATATTCTAGCTCTGTTTTACTGACATCATTAGTTTTAAGTGACCTCATTCTTTTGGGAAGGATAGTGCATTTTAAAATGTTTCACACTCATTATGTACATTGATTTCCTCAGTTCCCCTGGAGGCAGACACTCTCACTCTTATTTCCAAGAGAGAAGACAGATGGGAGAAGCCAATGCGAGCCCAGTTCTCACAAAGCAGGTTGAAGGGAGAACCAATCTTACCACTTCATGTCTTTTCCACCTCACGTAAGGTGAGAACCAATCTTACCACTTCATGTCTTTTCCACCTCACGTAAATTGCTATTAAGAATAAAGCTAAAAGTCTAAAGAAGCAAATAGTAAATAACCTATAAAGGTTTGATGGCTGATGTGCTGACTGATCACCTGTTTTCAGGTTTCTCACTTAGGTCACTGCATATTAGTGAATCAGTTAGTGCTCCTGTTTATTACTCCCTAGGCTGCGGGCTTTCTGTCATGCTCACCACGGTATTCTCCGCACTGAGAACAGTGTCTGGCACATTATAATCCAAGGCTGTCAAGTGATGTTGAGCAAACATCCATGATCGGTAATTGTGCTCATTTTCCTTGAACTCTTCGTCAAAGATTTTCTATGATGTAAACATATCTATATTGAGGACACCACCTGAGGCCAGGTGGAAAGGCTCTCTGGGGTCACACACTTTTCTCTGAGTCCATGCACCTCACTGTGCATTATCCTTTGACAACAAAGAAGCATCCTTTGCATAACAAAGGCCAAGAAGAACACTGGTCAGAGCTGTGCACAGGTTCCCACTAGGTGGGGCCCCTTGTGGTTAAGTCCATTTTGGAGCCTCATTCAACCTTCTTGTGGTTATGAAACAGGAAGAGACATGGACAATTACTAAACCCTGGTTGGAAAGTATCTCTCTCAGATTTTCTGTGGTGGCGTGAAATGCTAGGTTGTGTTGTTCAGGCTGTTGGTGCATTGAGTGCTGTGATTGTCTAGGGATGTATGCTTTAAGAAGGAGAGAGCCAGGGATGAAAAGATGAGTGTAACATAATTGGCAGCTGAAACTTGATTCCAAACATTTCATAGTAAAAGTTATGGAATTATCACCTGGAGAGATACCTTTCTTCCTTCTAGAAATATTTAACAGACACATACTGACTGCTAAAGAGAAAGCATTGAACAAAGCAAAGTCCCTCTCTTCATGATGCTTTTGTTGTAGTGTGGTGCCCAGTTTTGGCCAAACTCAGGTCTCCCCAGGCATTGTTCCCATGCAGGTGTCTGAGCCATGCTGCTTAGATATTCTGAGATTGTCTTGGAAATGCCCCACCATCTTCACTTTTGTAGTAACCTGAGTGTTTCTCAGATGGTCTGAAAGGGCCAGCCAGTGGGGCAACACTGAAAGAGGAAGTCTGAGGGTTGAATGAGGCCACACTTGTGGAGACCTTTGAATTCCAAAATAAAGAATTTTGACCTTTCCTTTTGGACCCAAGCTGGCAGACAACCTCATGTGGGCACCTCACCTAACTCACAGTCTGAGGATTGCTAATTTACCACTCTATTTCCTATTGTCACACAGCCTGCTTCAGAACCCTTTCCAACAGTGCTCAAGACAGCTGCTTCCAGTTGGTTGGTATTGGTGTGGGAATGTCATCATGTTCCTGCCCTACTATCACTCAGGTGGAGCCTTTGTTGGTTTCTCTGCTGAGAAAAAAAATAGAAAAAGCATCCATGAGCCAGAAATAGAAGTTGAAGCCATTAAGCAAATGTCCAATTATCTTTCTTGATGGTGCCTAAATGTGCTTTCTGCCTGCTTATCTGCTGCTTTTCTGAGCAGCAGGCTGCCTGCCTTTGGAAGTTGACTATATGAAGATGGCCAGTACAGAGCACATGAGGGCTTTATTTTGCTGTCATGAGTATTTAATATTTAGTATTTTAATATGGATAAAGGGAATTTGCTTCCATGTACAGTCAAAACTATTTTATCGGGCATCTTTCTTTTCCAGGACAGGAAAGTCTCTGTGTTTCATTGCATCCCAGCCCCTCCAGCCGGAATGTCATTGTGACATGATCACATAGAGGAGCTGGTTAAAATTCTGCCTGAAATGCCCAGAACCCTCCCAGTGACTTGTCCTCCCCAATCTGTGATGGCTACTAGTCTCCTTTAGCCAGTCATTAAATTACCATTTTTGCAGTGAGGAAGTTATGTCTCAGGAAGGTTAGCAGCAGAAAGTAGGCAACATTATCCTCACTACATTTGTGAGATGAGAGATGATAAGGCAGCATGGACAGGTGCAGGCAGAAAAATCAGTGCACATGATTAAAGGATATGGGAACTCAGGTGTTGGCCTGTGGCTGGCCCTGCAGTTAGGCCTGCCTTGGCCATCATAGCACTGTGGACCCTGCCAGTAACAACAGACTGTCACTCAGCAGCACTGGCCACCTTGAGGGATGTGGACCTTTCTTGTGCTCCTCATGTTAATACTGACAGATGTCTTACAGAAGACTTTTATTTTGTTTTAAGATCATTCAAGAGCCTGTATTAAAGATGATATTTGGACCTCAAAATATTGGATTAAAATTTCTGGGACAGCAAAGGGGAGTATTTGATGTGCTGCACGTTTTTAAAAGTCTGAGCTGACTGCTGCTCTGGGTGCATGATCCTTGTCATCTTTGTTGCTACAAGTAATTGGTCAAGTGAATAGCCAATCTTTATGAGGCACATTTGGGCCTACTAGGGTCACATAACTGGCTGAAGTGACCTCATCTGGCTCCACCAGGCAACTCTCTGAGCAAGACATGTTACTCCTGCTGCAAGGATAGTGAGGCTGAGCCTCAGAGATGTCAAGCCATGTTCGAGAAGATGGAAGAGGACAAACTGGAATTTACAGCAAGTCTCTGGGGATGCTCAGCTGGCTCAGTTGGTGGGGTGTGCAAATCTTGATCTACGGGCCGTGAGTTCAAGCTTCAAGTTGGGTGTGGAACTTACTTAAAACAATTTTTTTTTTTAAATTTAAAACAAGTCTCTGGCTCTTATTCCTGACTCCTATTCACCACATTGTATGCCTCCCTTTCCCTTCCAAGAGCTAACCGCCTACTCCCTCTTTTATCTCTGGTTTTCCCTTTGTTCTTTCAGTTCTGGAGCAAACAGAGCTTTGTTTTGTTTTGTTTTGTTTTTGTAAATAATTTCATTGAAAAATAACCAGTGTATGCCAGAGCCAGCTTGTATAAATTCCTGAGGCTTGATTGTTAAATTTTTAGGAATCTTAGGACCTGGTTGTTAACAACTATTATTAAATATTAAATTGTGTAAAACTTACAATTAAATGTTATAGTAAAAATAAAGTAATAAACACTCAAAACTTGTCACTTCCTATTTGTTTTACTACATTTGCTGATATCTTTTCTCTTGAGGGTACTTACATCTATTGTATTTACTCCTCCTCCTAACTCTGTGTTTGTGGGCACCTTATTAGTAGCTTGAAAGTAGCCTTCGTTGGGGATATTTATCCACAGAATTTGGCAAATACTGCAAATTAGAGCTTTTCTGCCCAGACAGCTGGTTGTTAAACATTTGCCAGCACACCATGGGGAATGACAAACGTGGAGTGTACAAAACTTCAGTGCTGTACCCCTGTGTGACCATTGCCCAGCTCGAGATGTAGAGTGTTTTCTGCAGGCCCCAAGAGAATCCCTCATGCCCTTACCTAACCTATACCACCTACTTCCCATAAGGTAGCTACTGCTCTGACGTTTCTCACCTTAGTGTAGACTGGCTTTGGTCTTCATATAAATAGAATAATACAATAAGTTCTTGTTAGTGTACAACTTATTTTGCTCCACTAGTATCAGTGAGATTCATAATGTGGCAGTGTGTAGAGTGGCTTATTTCTTTTTATTGCTGGACAGTATTCCATTGTATAAAATACCCTATAATGTATTTGTCCATTCCCTTGTAGATGGACATTTAAGTTGGTTCCAGTTTGTAGTGCTTATGACTACAACCTCTGCAGATGTTCTTGTCCATTGCTTTCAGCAAACAAAAGGCCCTTATTTCTCTCAGGCACACTGGAGCAGAGTGTCTGGGTTGGAGGGTAGTGCACATTTATCTGCTGCAGATGTGAGCAGGCAGCTCTTGAATGCCTACTGTAGTAAGTCTCTGGAATTGAGATTGTAGCTGTTAGAAGAATAATTTGGAGACATCCCCTGCCCTCAAGGCCTATCACTATCTGAGGAAGATAGATATGTGTGTGTGTATGATCTATAGCCCAACAGCATTTTGAGAGTTCAGTGAAGAAAGAAAATGTTTCTTTTGGGGGGCGAGAGGGTGGGAAAAAGAGAGGAGGAGATTGAAAAAGGGCACAAGGACAGGGAGTATGAGGAAGTGCACTTGAACATGTCCTTGCATAATAGGACAGACTAGGCTTGGAGAATATGGGGGCACAAGGTGGAAGGGCACTGTGAGCAAAGCTGTGGGGCCAGTGCATGTGGCACCACAGTGAGCTTTACATCAGCTCACACTTGTGGTCCATGTCTGGGTTAATGTGCTTTGGTCCTTATCCCTTGGGAAAGAAAGGAGAGGATGTTTCTCAGGTTCAGTAGACAGTGTATTTTTATTGATACGTAAGGGCCACCAAATGAAATTCTGATTCAAAAATTTCTTTGCTGAAAGATTCTTTGGTCAAAGCTAATGCACAATTTGATAAACCTAATAAGCTAGTCTCATTTCCCTAGTAAATCCTCCTCTCCTTGTCCTCCACTTGCCTACCTGTATCCAATTCCCCCTCTGCCCCTCTCCTTCTGATCCCTGTCCCTCCGCACCTTCCACCACTCATCTCTCTCCTTCCTTTGTCCAGACTCCCTACTTTTACTCAGGACTCTCCTAAGACTTCAGAATGCCTGTTGCCTCTAAAAATCCATCCCTCCCATAAGCCAGAGATGCAGGCAATGACAGAGTTTAAACTTTGGACCCAGGTTGAATTAAGATGTATAATTAAAACAAGTTTTTTGATGTTTATTTATTTTTGAGAGAGAGAGAGAGAGAGAGCACAAGTGGAGGAGGGACAGTGAAAGGGGGAGGGACAGAGAGAGCGGGAGACACAGAATCCAAAGCAGGCTCCAGGCTCTGAGCTGTCAGCACAGATACCGTCATGGGGCTTGAACTCACGAACTGTGAGATCATGACCTGAGCCGAAGTCGAATGCTTAACTGACCGAGCCACCCAGGCACCCCAAGAGCTATAATTAAGGATTTATGTAATCCCAGACAAGGCCAGTTATTTATAGAATAATTTAGAATTCTTTTGGGTCATATGTACCCAAAAGAATTTGGGTACATATGACCCAAAAGAATGATTTTGTGATTTTATGTGTCAACCTGACTGGCCCAACTTGCCCAGATATGTGATTAAACATTATTCTGGACATGTCTATGAGGGTGTTTATGGGTGTGATTAACATTTAAATTGGTGGACTTTGAATAAAGCAGAGTGCTGACTGCTGCCCATAATGTGGGTGAACCTCACACAATAAGCTAAAGGCTTGAATAGAACATAAAATCTACTACTCCCATCAAGAAGAATGCTACAGCAGATGGTCTTGAAGTACAACATTGGTTCTTCCTGGGGTCTCCAGCCTGCTGGTCCACCCTGCAGATTTTGGACTTGCCCACCCCCATTATTATATGAGTCTATTCCTTAAGCTAAATGTCTACACACACACACACACACACACACACACAATTGTTTCTGTTTCCCTAAAGAATGCTGACTAATACAGTTACTTGACCTATATGAATGTGTGCTCATATTAATCAGAACTTCAGATGCTAAACCCTGTATGGCAAAAGCTGATTGGACTAATCTGGAAAGGGACCCACAAAAATCCTTCTTTCCACACTAAATCAGAGGGTCAACAAAAAGCCTATTAATTAGGGCAAATCCTCCTAAAAGCCATGCCTGAAATGTTTTCAGTAAAAGTCTATTGGACCATAACTGTACAATGCAAACAAAGAGAAGATAAAAGTACAGGAGATTTTAAGGATAGACTAGGAAATACATTGCTTCAACATTTGAGAATTAAAGAAGGTGCCGATTTGAAAGGGCAAGACTTTCACTTCATTTTGTCAGTGGAGTTAAACTGAAATTGGAGGCCTAATTAAAAAAAAAAAACAAAAAATAGAATAGGAAGCAAACCTTCACCTGAGATATAGCACCTGGCAGAGCATGTGGGAAGGGCTTCAGAACAAACACAACAGAACCCTAAATAAACGTATTATCCTAGGACCCAACAGCTACAACCAAGCACTAGCTGACAAAGACACTGTAGATTTGTAAACAGAAGGGACACTGGAATAACGATTGTTCTGTTTTACAAAGGAAAAACTGAGACAAAGAAAAATCATAAAACGCAAAGCACCCAATATCCTGCCATACACTTAAACACTTAAAGTGTTTATACTAGAAATATAGATGGTCCACCTCATTGCTCCTGGTAGATGTGGGTGCTATTCCTTTTGTGTTCAACCTTGCCACCTTTGCTCAACCTCCTAAGAGTAAACAACACAAGGTGGTAGAAATTTTAGATAACTCAAAGACTTTCCCTGTTTCCCGGGCTTAACTGTAACCCTTGGGCATCTGACCAATAAAGGTTTCTTCCTGTTGCATGATTCTACCTCTGCCAATTTAATAGGGAGAGACTTAGTATGCTATGGAATTGTGATATTAAATACACACCAAAGGGACTATTTGTTGAGATTTCAGAGGACTCCTTTATTCATAGACAAGTGTCTTCTCTGGATACACCTTTGCCTCTTCTATCATGTTTGATGCATGACCCTGATAAAGATCTTGGCACTGTGCCTGACACTCTATGGGCTATAAGTTCCACTGACAAAAGGAAATGAATTTGAGTAGAACCTACTAAAATTCGTATGTATTCTACAGAATGGTTCCCCAAATTTATCCAATGTCACATGAAGCAAGAAACAAAGGAAAGGCTCAAAACTAGGGTTGAAAGAAAGTTGATATATAAAGCCTTCTTGTACACTGCACTAGCCTTAAACACTCCTGTACACCAGTAAATAAACCAAATGGATGAGGATATCAATTTGTTCAAGATCTCAGGGTCATCAACAAAGCTGTTATCACTTGCTTCCTTGTGGTACCTAACCAAACCCTGTGGTACCTAACTTAAATACCATCCTGCCATCAATTCCTCCTGAAGTAACTTGCTTGCTTCACTGAAGTGGATCTTTGCTCTGCCTTTTTCAGTTGCCTCTAGGTTGGGAACTGGGGAGGAAAACAGTTCCCCTGATAGTCATGTGCCAGGGGCTCACTGAAGCCCCCGCCCCCCTACTTTTCTCAGGTCCTCAATCAAGAATTTAAAGATATAAATTTTTCTTGTAATTTAGGTCTGATACAATATGTGGATAATTTCCTGTTTTGTTTCTTTTTTGTTTTCAGAGAAAAGAAAAGAAGAGAAGCCTATAAAAGCTTCCATTTATTTGTTCTAGCCATGGCAGAAAAGGGACATAAAGTTCCAAAAGCTAAATTACAATTTTGCTATATCACAGTCCATTATTTAGGACATGACCTATCTAAAGAGGGAAAAACACTCTGTGATAGACAAAAGGCCATCCAAGTTTATCATAAACCTGTTACAAAATGGCAGTTGGGGGGATTTCTAGTCTAACTGAACACTGCTGACACTGGAAGACAATTTTTTTCTGAGATTGCAACACCTCTTCATCAATTGGCTAAGTCCCCCATGAGAGAATTCTGCTCAGAGACCCAAAACATGAACAAGCTCTGGAACGTGAAGGCTCCTCAACAGCCTCCTTCATGAGGCATCCTCAACTACAAAAATCCACTTCATCTATTTGTGCATAAGTAATCTGGACAGGCCTCTTGTTGGCTAGCGCCCTTATGAGCTTCCTAGGTGGAATCTGAAACTGGCTTCTATGCACGGAGGGCAAGGAGAGGTAGATGAAAGAGACAGGCACTCTGGGTTGGTAGGTGGTAAGTCTAATAAGTAAAGGAACTTATATAAGAGGCTTGTTTTGCGTGGTAGCACATGCTCGCCAAATATTAAGGCCTTAACTGGGTTTAGTCATGTATACTTCCAGATGGTCTCAACATCACATCACTATCTCAGAGCTTTGTCCTATAAAACAGCTCTCATTCTGGAATGCAAACTGGTGAGGCCACTGTGGAAAATAGTATGAAGTTTCCTCAAAAAATTAAAAATAGAGCTACTCTATGAACCACCACTTCCACTGCTGGAAATTTACCCAAATAATTAAAAAAACCCTAATTTAAAAGATATATGTACCCTTATGTTTACTGCAGCATTATTTATAATAGCCAAATTATGGGAGCAGCCCAGATATCCATCAACTGATGAATGGATAAAGAAGATGTGAGTTATAAATATGGTGGAATATAGCTCAACCATAAAAAAGAATGAAATCTTGCCATTTGCAGATTGGATGGATCCATAGAGTATAATGCTAGATAAATAAGTTAGAAAAACACAAGTAGCATATGATTTCACTCATGTGTGGAATTTAAGAAACAAAACAAATGAACAAAGAAAAAACAACAAAAAACATACTTTTAATTATAAAGAATAAACTGATGGTTACCAGAAGGGAGGTGGGTGTGGGGATGGGTGAAATAGATGAAGGAGGGAAAATCTCCTATTGTGGGAAAGGTGGGATTCCAAGGACAGAATTCCAAGGACAGAAATGGGGTGGCCTTGGGCCAGCTCTCAGGTGAATTGATGGTCATGGCTTCTTAGTGACCTCCCTCAGCATTCCACCTCTGGTGACCTTACAATCTTTTATGACCCTCTTTTCCCCACTGGGCCTTTAGTGGTCAGCAAGGGATTCCACTAGCATGGAGGTGGTCCTTTGGCAGCTATCTGGCTGCATAAGATACCACAGCAATAGTATATATACATGGAAAAAAAAGATTTAGCTAATGATCCCAAAATAAGTAGCAATTTTTTCAGCCGAGAGCCCCATGATCTGAACCACCAATTTAATAAGTCTCCTAGCCTAGGTGTCGTGTCACTCATGGTGTTCCTTTGTGTCCTCATGTGATTTCATAAAGATGGCACATTATGAGACTCATCATGTATGAACACACAAATTTGGCTGATAATGGCACAGGTGTCTCTCTGACTCAATAATCATGTCCAAGGCCATTCTATTCTGAAGTATGGCTTATCTCATTAGAGACATGTCAAAGTTCAGTTAAGACAGGCTTTATCAGCTTGTTGGCTTTAAGCCTTTCTGGGTGAATTTAGTAAGAGCTTCTCTATGTGCTATATTCTCCTCCAGGCCAATGGAGGGAACAAACATGGTGGTCAGATGACTGTACAAGTGGAAAACAGAATGTGTCATTCTGGCTTTGAGGAGAGGGAGGTTGCAGCTTTAGCAAGTTAACCTGTTTGTACATACCACACACGTTGGCCAAGGGGAGGCAGCACTGTCAGGTCTGAGGAGATGGAGTGGGGTCAGGTTATGCCAGACCAGAACGCCCACTGCCTCCCCTCTTTCGGTGGTGCATGTTCCATTCCAAGGATAGTGCATTTCAACGGGTCTGGCTTTCAGCAGAACAATGGGATCTCAATGGAGATTGAGTAGTTCCCCCTCAGGGTGCGAAGTAACTTAACAGCTGGGTGGGATGTCCCATTGCAAGCTCTGGATCAGTATTTCATTGAAAGTTCCAGTAGATAATCTGTTTCCCAAGTGTGATGGGACTTGGTGTTCTCAGCAGCCTAGCATGTTGACACACAATGAGAGTTTGGGCAAAGGCTATTTCCCATGACTTCCATACCTTATGGCATTGGGTGTTTTGGCAGGGGTCTCTGGTCTGGCATATGGGGCAGTAAGCCCTTGGTTGGTCATTGAAATGCATTACTGTCTGGGACAGTAAGGCAGTTCACCTGGCCAAGGTGCTTTTGTCTGTTAGTAATTTAATCTGCTGCTTTAATCTCCCATTGTTCCTTTCCACAAATCTTGCTTATTACGGGTTAGAGGGGAGATGGGACCTCCATTCAATGTCATATTTTTTTGTGCCTAGTCTTGCACATCATGACCTATGAAATATGACCCCCACTCACTCTCTATTTGATGAGGGTATCTGTACATGATACTCAACCTCTCTAATCCCCTAATGATGGAGCTTTGTTTTCTTGGGAACAGGGATAACTTGGTTTAGGACAGAAGCAGTATCCACACAAACCAAGGCATGTTTAGAATCCTCACTTGAGGGAGGGGACAAATATGAGCAATTTGCCATTTGCTCCTGGTTGGTAACTAGAGTGAATGTTCCCAGATTTCTTTGGCAGTGTCCCTAGGCACTGTTTAAAACACACAGGATGTTCTCAGTATTTGAGTCTCTTATGGTCTGCCTCCTTCCCTCTCTGTAACTCCCCCACTTCCACTCCCCCATGGTCTTCTGTTAAGTTTCTCAGGATCCACATATGTGTGAAAACATACGGTATCTGTCTTTCTCTGCCTGACTTATTTCACTTAGCATAATACCCTCCAGTTCCATCCACATTGATACAAATAGCCAGATTTCATTTTTTTCAGTGGCAAGTAGTATTCCATTGTATATACAAACCACATCTTCTTTATCCATTTGTCAGTTGAAGGACATTTAAGCTCTTTCCATAATTTGGCTATTGTTGGAAGTTCTGATGAGTACTGGGTGTTGTATGGAAACCAATTTGACAATAATTTATATTTAATATAAAAAATGTAAATGAAGCTTCCACCAAAAAACAAAAAACAAAAACAAAAACACAGGGTGTGTTGTTACTGCATTCACCAAGTCACTGTATTTCAAAGGCAGTCCACCATCTTCACTAATAGGCCATCCCACCTGGACACTCATTCTCTTTTTCCACTGAAGGATCAGTTATAAAAGCATATACCTGACTGGGGGCATCAGTTTCCTGATTGCCAGAGGATGTTAGCACATTATGAACAATTATGTGGAAAACAGTGAAAATTACCTCAGACTTTTGCAGGTGAACGCAAATGTCTTTCCACCTATCTTGACCCCATGAAGGTTTATTTATGATTATGCACCTTCTTACTGTCTAAGCTGTAGGGGTAATCCTGTTAGAACAGCCCAGATATCAAAACAAAGGTTTGATGGCCAGGGCTCATGAGTCGTCACCAGCCAAACCACCCTGAGTTCAGTCTACTGACTTCTGTGGTTCCTTCCTGTTTCCAGCATCTGCATACCAGGCATCAGCGGGCATTTACCCTACTCCTTCCCTACAGGCCACAGGGGTCATCACAGGAATAGGGGTGGACTCATTTGAAGAATCTATATGCTCTTCAGGGCTTGGTAGCACCCACACTTTTAGAGACAGTAAGGTAGACAGTGTGCTCCTCTGCCCCTAATAGCCATACCACTTAATCAATATGGGAGTTTGAGCCATACCAAAGATGGGCCAATGTTCTCACAACCCCTTGTTAGAAGGGAAGCTCTTACCACGGTATGCTATTCCTCTGTGAGAGCTTCTACCTGGAGGAGCACTGTGTATACTACTAGAAAAATCATTCTTTAATCTCATTGGAAGAGACCGTATCAGGAACTGTTGAAAACAAATACAGCTGGAAATTCCAGGGAGTCCATCCTTGGATTCAGGTTTCACAACTAAAGAAGCAATTGAAAATCCCACACAATTTGGAAGACTACTCAAATAAGGGACCTCAAACCAAAGATTCTCAGAAGCAGTTGATAATTGGAAGCTGGCAGAAGACCCAAGAACTTTAGAACCAACTGATGACTTCAGATAATGGGCAGCTTCTGCCTGAGACATAAGATCAGGATCTCTGTCTAATTCCTGTTTTTTTTTTAATCTTCTTGCTTATAATCATTTTCATTTTCTATTGATTTCCTGGCTGTTACCATAGTGTCCTACTTCTGTATTCTTCCCTTCTTGTTACAATGTTAGGTCAGGACATACTCATTCTAATACCATTCTTAGGTTATCCCAAACAGCACAGCCCTAAATCCTACCTATTGTTGAATATGCCATCCATCACAGACCCCATGATGAAAACTTTGGCAATTATGACCTCATTAAATAAGACTATAGGAAATTACAGCCAATGGTGTTTCAGATTGTACCCATCTGGACAAATAACCTTGACAAAATAAACCTGTGACTTTGCTAGGATCCCTCTGTCCCTTACAATATATAGATCAGAGCCTGGATAATCCTAAATCTGAATTCAACAACCTTGATGTGGTGATTGGAAAATACTTTCATTCTATAAATTACCAAGCCTGCAAATTCCAACTCACATGCAACTTCAAAATAAGGCCTCCTTGATTATTCAGGCACCTTACTAATTGCTTATGCAAAAAATCAGAGTAAAGTTCCAACAGTGGGGATTATACAAATAGAAGTCACTAACTCTAGCAGTTATAAATGGTGCCACCTCTGCCCTACATGGAATACTGATCAGTCTCAACTCATAGGCATGCACACTGGTAGCAATCACAATCACATTGTTCTAGATTCATATATATATATATATATATATACACACACATATATATATACACATATATACACATATATATATATACATATACACACACATATATATATGTATACATATATATATACACATATATATATGTATATATATTCACACACATATATATATGTGTATATATATATGTATATATATGTATATATACATATATACACACACACACACATATATACATATATATATATTTAATTTTTTTAACACTTATTTTTTTTTGAGATAGAGAGAGCACAAGCCAGGGAGGGGCAGAGAGAGACACAGAATCCCAAGCAGGCTCCAGGCTTGGAGCTGCCAGCACAGAGTCTAACATGGGGCTCGAACCCACAAACTGTGAGATCATGACCTGAGCCGAAGTCGGATGCTTAATGCACTGAGCCACCCAGGCACCCAACAGATACCTTTTCATGTTAGTGTTTTTGTTTCCTTTAGATATATTCCCAGAAGTGGAATAGCTGGATCATATGGTAGTTCTGTGTTTAATTTTTTGAGGATCTTCCATACTATTTTCCACAGTGGCCGCACCAAATTACAATCTCACCAATGGTGCACAAGAGCTCCCTTTCTCCACAGTCATGCCAGCATTTACTATCTCTTATCTTTTTTGATGATGGTCATTCTAACAGGCTTGAGGTTTTAGTTTGCTTTTCCTTAATGACCAGTGATATTGAGCAGCTTTTCATGTACCTATTGATCTTTTGTAGGTCTTCTTTGGTCCTCTGACCATTTTTTAATGCCTGAGCAATCAAAAGTTAAGTCAGTAACTTGCATTAAAAAGAAAAAAAGAAAAGAACGAAAGGAGGAAGGAATGAAGGAAGGTGGGAGGGAAAGAAAGAAAGTAGATCAGGAATTGCACTATAATATGAGAAAAAATATTTGCAATAGGTGGTGATTATTAATCTACCTATTTATTTATTTATTTATTTGTTATTTTTTTAATGTTTATTTTTTCAATATATGAAGTTTATTGTCAAATTGGTTTTCATACAACACCCAGTGCTCATCCCAAAAGGTGACCTCCTCAATATCCATCACCCACCCTCCCCTCCCTCCTACCCCCCATCAACGCTCAGTTTGTTCTCAGTTTTTAAGAGTCTCTTATGCTTTGGCTTTCTCCCACTCTAACCTCCTTTTTTTTTCCTTCCCCTCCTCCATGGGTGTCTGTTAAGTTTCTCAGGATCAACATCAGAGTGAACACATATGGTATCTGTCTTTCTCTGTATCACTTATTTCACTTAGCATAACACTCTCCAGTTCCATCCATGTTGCTACAAAGGGCCATATTTCATTCTTTCTCATTGCCACGTAGTACTCCATTGTGTATATAAACCACGATTTCTTTATCCATTCATCAATTGATGGACATTTTGGCTCTTTCCATAATTTGGCTATTGTTGAGAGTGCTGCTATAAACATTGGGGTACAAGTGCCCCTATGCATCAGTACTCCTGTATCCCTTGGGTAAATTCCTAGCAGTGCTATTGCTGGGTCATAGGGTAGGTCTAGTTTTAATTTTATGAGGAACCTCCACACGGTTTTCCAGAGTGGCTGCACAAATTTGCATTCCGACCAACAGTGCAAGAGAGTTCCCATTTCTCCACATCCTCTCCAGCATCTATACTCTCCGGATTTGTTCATTTTGGCCACTCTGACTGGCATGAGGTGATATCTGAGTGTGGTTTTGATTTGTATTTCCCTGATGAGGAGCGACGTTGAGCATCTTTTCATGTGCCTGTTGGCCATCCAGATGTCTTCTTTTGAGAAGTGTCTATTCATGTCTTCTGCCCATTTATTCACTGGGTTATTTGTTTTTCAGGTGTGGAGTTTGGTGAGCTCTTTATAGGCTTTGGACACTAGCCCTTTGTCCGATATGTCATTTGCAAATATGTTTTCCCATTCCGTTGGTTGCCTTTTAGTTTTGTTGGTTGTTTCCTTTGCTGTGCAGAAGCTTTTTATCTTCATAAGGTCCCAGTAGTTCATTTTTGCTTTTAACTCCCTTGCCTTTGGGGATGTGTCAAGTAAGAAATTGCTGTGGCTGAGGTCAGAGAGGTCTTTTCCTGCTTTCTCCTCTAAGGTTTTGATGGTTTCCTGTCTCACATTCAGGTCCTTTATCCATGTTGAGTTTATTTTTGTGAATGGTGTGAGAAAGTTGTCTAGTTTCAATCTTCTGCATGTTGCTGTCCAGTTCTCCCAGCACCATTTGTTAAAGAGACTGTCTTTTTTTCCATTGGATGTTCTTTCCTGCTTTGTCAAAGATTAGTTGGCCATACATTTGTGGGTCTACTTCTGGGGTTTCTATTCTATTCCATTGGTCTATGTGTCTGTTTTTGTGCCAATACCATGCTGTCTTGATGATTACAGCTTTGTAGTAGAGGCAAAAGTCTGGGATTGTGATGCCTCCTGCTTTGGTCTTCTTCTTCGAAATTACTTTGGCTATTCGGGACCTTTGTAGTTCCATACAAATTTTAGGATTGCTTGTTCTAGCTTTGAGAAGAATGCTGGTGCAATTTTGATTGGGATTGCGTTGAATGTGTAGATAGCTTTGGGTAGTATTGACATTTTAACAATATTTATTCTTCCAATCCATGAGCATGGAATGTTTTTCCATTTCTTTATATCTTCTTCAATTTCCTTCATAAGCTTTCTCTAGTTTTCAGCATACAGATCTTTTACATCCTTGGTTAGATTGATTCCTAGGTATTTTATGGTTCTTGGTGCAATTGTGAATGGGATCAGTTTCTTTATTTGTCTTTCTGTTGCTTCGTTGTTAGTGTGTAAGAATGCAACTGATTTCTGTACATTGATTTTGTATCCTGCAACTTTGCTGAATTCATGTATCAGTTCTGGCAGACTTCTGGTGGAGTCTATCGGATTTTCCATGTATAATATCATGTCATCTGCAAAAAGTGAAAGCTTAACTTCATCTTTGCCAATTTTGATGCCTTTGATTTCCTTTTGTTGTCTGATTGCTGATGCTAGAAATTCCAACACTATGTTAAACAACAGCGGTGAGAGGGACATCCCTGTCGTGTTCCTGATCTCAGGGAAAAAGTTCTGTTTTTCCCCATTGAGGATGATGTTAGCTGTGGGCTTTTAATAAATGGCTTTTATGATGTTTAAGTATGTTCCTTCTATCCGACTTTCTCAAGGATTTTTATTAAGAAAGCTTGCTGAATTTATCAAAGACCTTTTCTGCATCGATTGACAGGATCATATGGTTCTTATCTTTTCTTTTATTAATGTGATGTATCACAGTGATTTATTTGAGAATGTTGAACCAGCCCTGCAGCCCAGGAATGAATCCCACTTGATCATGGTGAATAATTCTTTTTATATGGTGTTGAATTCGATTTGCTAGTATCTTATTGAGAATTTTTGCATCCATATTCATCAGGGATATTGGCCTGTAGTTCTCTTTTTTTACTGGGTCTCTGTCTGGTGTAGGAATCAAAGTAATACTGGCTTCATAGAATGAGTCTGGAAGTTTTCCTTCCCTTTCTATTTCTTGGAATAGCTTGAGAAGGATACGTATTATCTATGCTTTAAACGTCTGGTAGAACTCCCCTGGGAAGCCATCTGGTCCTGGACTCTTATTTGTTGGGAGATTTTTGATGACTGATTCAATTTCTTTGCTGGTTATGGTCTGTTCAAGCTTTCTATTTCCTCCTGATTGAGTTTTGGAAGTGTGTGGGTGTTTAGGAATTTGTCCATTTCTTCCAGGTTGTCCAGTTTGTTGGCATATAATTTTTCATAGTATTCATAGTATTCCCTGATAATTGTTTGTATCTCTGAGGGATTGGTTGTAATCATTCCATTTTCATTCATGATTTTATCTATTTGGGTCATCTCCCTTTTCTTTTTGAGAAGCCTGGCTAGAGGTTTATCAATTCTGTTTATTTTTTCAAAAAACCAACTCTTGGTTTCATTGATCTGCTCTACAGTTTTTTTAGAGTCTATATTGTTTATTTCTGCTTTGATCTTTATTATTTGTCTTCTTCTGCTGGGTTTAGGCCGTCTTTGCTGGTCTGCTTCTGTTTCCTTTAGGTGTGCTGTTAGATTTTGTATTTGGGATTTTTCTTGTTTCTTGAGATAGGCCTGGATTGTAATGTATTTTCCTCTCAGGACTGCCTTCGCTGCTTCCCAAAGCATTTGAATTGTTGTATTTTTATTTTCGTTTGTTTCCATATATTTTTTTATTTCTTCTCTAATTGCCTGGTTGACACATTCATTCTTTAGTAGGGTGTTCTTTAACCTCCATGCTTTTGGAGGTTTTCCAGACTTTTTCCTGTGGTTGATTTAAAGCTTCATAGCATTGTGGACTGAAAGTATGCATGGTATGATTTCAATTCTTGTATACTTATGAAGGGCTGTTTTGTGACCCAGTATGTGATCTATCTTGGAGAATGTTCCATGTGCACTCGAGAAGAAAGTATATTCTGTTGCTTTGCGATGCAGAGTTCTACATATATCTGTCAAGTCCATCTGATCCAATGTATCATTCAGGGCCCTTGTTTCTTTATTGACCGTGTGTCTAGATGATCTATCCATTTCTGTAAGTGGAGTGTTAAAGTCCCCTGCAATTACCACATTCTTATCAATAAGGCTGTTTTTGTTTGTGAGCAATTGTTTTATATATTTGGGGGCTCCTGTATTCGGTGCATAGACATTTATAATTGTTAGCTCTTCCTGATGGATAGACCCTGTGATTATTATATAATGCCCTCCTTCATCTCTTGTTACAGCCTTTAACTTAAAGTCTAGGTTGTCTGATATAAGTATGGCTACTCCAGCTTTCTTTTGACTTCCAGTGGCATGATAAATAGTTCTCCATACCCTCACTCTCAATCTAAAGGTGTCCTCAGATCTAAAATGAGTCTCTTGTAGACAGCAAATAGATGGGTCTTGTTTTTTTGTCCATTCTGATACCCTATGACTTTTGTTTGGCACATTTAGTCCATTTACATTCAGTGTTATTATAGAAAGATATGGGTGTAGAGTCATTGTGATGTCCGTAGGTTTCATGCTTGTAGCGATGTCTCTGGTACTTTGTCTCACAGGATCCCCTTTAGGATCTCTTGTAGAGTTGGTTTAGTGGTGACGAATTCCTTCAGTTTTTGTTTGTTTGGGAAGACCTTTATCTCTCCTTCTGTTCTAAATGACAGACGTGCTGGATGAAAGATTCTCAGCTGCATATTTTTTCTGTTCATCACATTGAAGATCTCCTGCCATTCCTTTCTGGCCTGCCAAGTTTCAGTAGAGAGACCAGTCACGAGTCTTATCAGTCTCCCTTTATATGTTAGAGCATGTTTATCTCTAGCTGCTTTCAGAATTTTCTCTTTATCCTTGTATTTTGCCAGTTTCACTATGATATGTCTTGCAGAAATCGATTCAAGTTATGTCTGAAGGGAGTTCTCTGTGCCTCTTGGATTTCAATGCCTTTTTCCTTCCCCAGATCAGGGAAGTTCTCAGGTATTATTTTTTCAAGTACACCTTCAGCACCTTTCCCTCTCTCTTCCTCCTCTGGAATACCAATTATGAGTATGTTATTTCTCTTTAGTGCATCACTTTGTTCTCTAATTTTCCCCTCATACTCCTGGATTTTTTATCTCTCTTTTTCTCAGCTTCTTATTTTTCCATAATTTTATCTTCTAGTTCACCTATTCTCTCCTCTGCCTCTTCAATCCGAGCCGTGGCTGTCTCCATTTTATTTTGTTGTTCATTGATAGCATTTTTTAGCTCCTCCTGGCTGTTCCTTAGTCCCTTGATCTCTGTAGCAAGAGATTCTCTGCTGTCCTTTATACTGTTTTCAAGCCCAGCGATTACTTTTATGACTATTATTCTAAATTTACTTTCTGTTATATTGTTTAAATAGTTTTTGATCAGTTCGTTAGCTGTTATTTCCTGGACGTTTTTTTGAGGGGAATTCTTCTGTTTCGTCCCTTTGGATAGTTCCTGGAGTTGTGCGGAACTCTGTTCTAGATTCTTTTTGACTATAATGTGGTGATTGCTACTGCTAATACTTCTTTCTGTTCTTGAATCAATAAAAAAGTCTGATGGAATAGGCTACATGCTCCAAAGAAGAAGTACTTGACTCTGTAAGGTTGAACCTCATGGCCTATGGGATTTGTTTTCTTTCCCTGAGTTGGGCAGTTGAGTTTCCTGGTGTACTGACCAGGTTTCTAGCTCCTGTAAAGTTGATGCTTTAACATATGCCCTGCATGCATATACCAGATACTCCTTTTTCTGAACAACACCACAATATGACTCAGTCATCTCTCCTTTTGAGTATCATGCCTTGGTCCACCCCCACTCCCTGAGTATTCTTCTCCCAGAGGTGCACTTTTCAAATACAAACTATCCCACCCAGTATCTACACCACCCCCAACAACCAATAAGGGTAATTTCTCCTCTCCTATGCTATGTGCAGAAACCACAGGAAAGGCTTGAACTCACATGTCCTCTCTCTCTTGTCCCCTGGCTCTGTGTCCTCACTCTTGGTGGGTGATTCCCTATGTGAGTTCTTGTGGTGTGATGTTTACTCCCTCTCTTGAGAACTATAAGTATAATGAACTATCTTTTTAGTAGTAGTCATATCCTGGCCTGTGGCCTTGCCATAACTACATAATAATAGAACACATTAAAACACCTGGTTCTTAAGCATCTTACAGACACTATTCATTGTTTTTAGTTTTGTTTTACTGGTCACAGCACTGATTCATTTTGTTCTGTTCAGAATATTAAGCCTCTGCGCAGTCCAGCTCTCATTAGATGATGACCTTTATGATACAGCAACAAAAAGGTTGAGAAGGTCTTGAAATACAATTCATGATGGAGAGGACTGGACACCCCCAGGCAGCACAGCTCTTGATCTCTAACCTCTCAGAATTGGTCAACCACTTGCAAGTGAGAGAATAGCTTAAGGGGGGACTGAGGGACTGATTATGCAAATGAACAATGTCCAGACCATACATAACAACAGAACCTGACCCACGCTCTGCAGCAACCACAACCTGGGGCAACAATCAGTGCCAGGGTGGTCAGAATTTGGCAAATACCTGCCAGCTTCACTGAATCTTGTCTTTGCTTCTGACTCATGACCAACCAGAGAAACCTAAACATGATACCCAAATAAACCACCTATCAGAAATAGATACCCTGTTTCTACTTACCCAGCATCCAGCCCTCCCTGAAGCCAACAACTTTTAATCTAACTGTACCTGAAATCTTCTCCTTTTTCCCACCATAAATCTTTCCTGCCCCCTGACTGCTTTTGAGTATCTGCCAAATGCAAGTGATGCCAAACTCCTGACATAGGAAAGGAAAGATTTTATTTGAAGTGATTACTTCAAGAAGACTATTGGAATACTGGGAGGAGGACCATGGTAATAGGGGGTGAAGGATGACTGCCTTAGGGAGACCACTGTGACCTGAGGCTGCAGCATGTCCATGTCTTCCTTTCATAGGGAGAAGTGGACAAGGCTGGGAAGAAACAGCAATGCAGTAGGGTGAATAAGTGGAGGTGGCAAGAGGTGACCCAATGGCACAGCCAGGAATATGTCACCCCAACATCTGCCTGTTCTCAGAAGGGGCCTCATAGTGGGCTGTATGCTGGCTCAGGCTGGAGGTGGGCAAAGTTTAAGGTCTGAGTGAAGGAGTGACTGCTAATCTGAGTTTGACTGATGAACAATTTGTTCAGAGTGGTTAGTAAGTACCACACAGTTCAGCTAACAAGTGAAGAGGCAAAGAATGGGGATCTGGAGGGCCAGTGCTGTCTTTGTCACAGGTAAGAGGGGGGCAAAATGGGTCTTATCTAAACTGTCCAAGGAAGTAGTCCTTTGTAGTAAACCCTTTCGAGAACACAAATTGTGGGGGATTCTTTACCTTCCCTGTTTTCCAGGAGCATTGGGCTCAGGTAAAGGTCAATATTGTCAGTAATACATAACAAGTTGTGGGTAAATCACCTCTACTTGTTCTCCTTTTCTTTTACTTCCACAGTTAGGAGAGCTCAGGACCCAGGCTGTGTCCTTGGTTTCTTATTCACCCTCTGTTTCCATGCCCTGTTTCCTGCTTCTCAATCTTCCCCTGTCTTGGTTCACAAGCTCATTTTCCTGAAGGCTATGCTCTAGTAACTTCCTTAGACACATAATCTAGGGGCACCTGGATGGCTCAGTCGGTTAAGCATCTGACTCTTGACTTTGGCTCAGGACATGATCTCACAGTTTGGAGACTGAGACGCACATCAGGCTCTGTGCTGACAGCATGGATCCTGCTTGGGATTCTCTCTCTCCCTCTCTCTCTCTCCCTCCCTCCCCCGCTGGTTCTCTCTCTCTTTCTCTCTTTCTCAAAATGAAGAAATAAATACTAGATTAAGTGTAAGTTTCCCTCCAGTTCCTCAATTTTTGTTCTTGGTCTTCTTACCTTCTGGAGGTGGCTGCGACATTCTAATGACATTCAAATAGCTGGTCTTATGTGTGGACCTGGGCTTTTTTATTCCTCTTTGAAACTTAAGTTATTTCTTTATATCCGAATTATGAAATGTAATGAGAATTCACAAGACTCATGTAAAATGCTTTGAAGCTATTCTTAGCTCATTTAATTATTAGTCTTTGAGTTCATTTTTGTGGTTTTCCTCCAATGTCTGGTGACCCTCGCTATCTTTTTATGAATGTAAAAAGAAGTGCTGTTGGCTTGTGTTGGCCTTTCACTGATGGCTTCCTGAGGGTGCAGCAGACAGAGGCTGTTTCCCTGGGGTCCCAGCGTCTGCATCTACAGGCTGCACTCTTCAGCCAGCTTCCAAAGGACTAAACCCATATTTCTCTTATTACTGGGGGGCTTATGTATGTTTATTCTCTTTGTGTCACCTATTGTACTTTGGGAAAAGAGCAGAGATAAACTATGCATTCAGTTCATCGTTTTTAATTGGATGATCAGCCAACAATTTAAGAAAATAAGTGTTCTGCTGACCTTATTTTTCTGGCCATCTTATTTCCTTATGTATGTATGTATGTATGTATTCCCATCATCCCATTTTATTATGTGAATATCTTGAGACGAACCTTGCCAGACCTACTCTATTCTACTTGTCTTCCAAACTTCTTTTTGGCACCTGTGTTTTCTGCCTTACGTTTCTTCCTAGCACTTAAACTAGCCTGGAAGACCAAGAGTGCTCCATACATTGGACTTCAGCTTCAGTGGTAAAGCTTTGTCAGAACCTGAAAAAGGCATGCTTTAAAAAAAAACACATTTATTTAGGATGAGCACACATCAGCATCTTAGGAGGTAAAGCCCACAATACACATTTAAATGAGTGCCCAATGTGTGGAGGGAAGCGGTGAGTGTTCATGAACTCTCTGGATGCAGGAAGCAAGGCAGATGTTGCTTTCTCTGAGACTGAGTCTGGGATCCAAGCAGCAGCTCTGAGAGATAGGTACCATGTGGTTTAGTGCACATATTCATGTTTTAAGGCATGAAACAAACAGCCCAAGGTGAAGCTAATTCATAGAAGTCTCTTTCCTTCAGGACTTTTTGGTTGTTAAAGATAACTTCCCCTCCACTGACCCCACTCCCCAGAAGCATCTAGAGGCCAGACAGCTTTTACTGTTTTCCCTGCAGTCTTCCATAGGACAGCACACGCCATTGAAGACACAGATGGTCTCTTTTATGTCAGTTTATGGGGCTCAGCCACTGGGGCCTTTATCTGGCTTCTAGTGTAATTAACTTATTTTTTAAATTACCAAATCATGATAAATGCCCATAAAGCATTTAGAAAGTATCAAAACACCAGAAATCTCGACACAAAGAAGCAATGATGATTTTCACTTGGCATACTTCTCACTTCCTTTCCTATCCATTGTTAAATGTTTGCCCCAGAGATAATACTCTTATATGCCATGATGTATCCTGCTCTGCTAAAAATAACAAAATCAAGAACAAGAACAAACAGAAAACAAACTTTAAAAACTTTAAACTGAAGTTGTATGAAGTCCAAATCATAAATGAACAGCTCATAAACTTTTTACAAGCTGATTCACCTCTCACCTTGTAAGTAGCACATAGATCAAGACGCAGAATGTCTCCAGCCCCCTGAAGCTCCTACATATGAGGTCCCCCAGGCTGCCTTGTCCAACAGCATCAGTGACTCAGGGCAATGAGACATGTTTCAATTCTCCTGTAGAAGCAGGACCATGAGTCAAGTTACTGACAAAATCTTGGCCATGTTGGTTTTCCTTTCTTTCTTCTTTTTCTATTTTCACTTTTTTGTTGTTCGGAATAAGGTGCTGTTGTTGAACCTTTAATGGGGTTGGGTGTAGCTGCAGCCAGCGGGTTTGTGTCATGATTCTAGCCTTGCAGGACAAGCAGAGCCTTGGTACTGGCTTGTCCATGAAAGAGCTTTGAGGTCAGCTTTTATGGTCAGAGCCACCTGGAGTGTCTGCCTGTTGCTAGAATTCTGTTTCTCAGATGCTGCTGAACCTTGGTCACTAGCTGTGCTTCATATTCCCTGCAGTCCAGCCCAGGGCCAGGTGCACCTTCGCTGGCCTCCTGTACACTCTGGCTCTGGGCACAGGGCCCCAACCTCACTGGCAGCAGGCATATTCCTCCTTGGAAGCCCTGGGGAGAAGGTTGTCAATCAGCTCAACGTTCCCTGACCACCCTGAACCAACAATGTAGAAATACCACCTCTCAGCTTGGCATAAATGCATTTTCAAGTCTCCCCAATGGTGTTATATGAACAAACAGGACTTTGTGTTGAGTGACTTATTTTTACCTGGCACACAAGTTCTTACACATGCACACTTGATTGTACATCCATAAACCTCAAAGGTCTTAGAAGCTATCTATGTCCAAGTTCGTTTTGAGGGGAGCCAAACCCCTGAGCACAGAGCAAGATCCTTGGCTGGTGGTGAGCAGAGTATGGAGCAGGTTGCAGCCTGAGCATCACAGAGCCTCATCCTTTCCAACAATTCTAGTGCGCTAGGGCCACACTTTACCTTTGCCCACATGCACCCCAAGTGGTGCCAGCACACCGGGGTCTGTAGGAAAGTCAAGTGAAGGAGGAGCCTGGTGGATCAGACCTTCTAGGGAATCCTGAGTATGAATGTGGAGGAAGAGGTCCCAGGGCATGTGAGTGAAGCCTCCCTTCCAAGCGTGGTAATGTGAACAAACCATGCTGTAACTCTGCACCTTGTGGCTTCATCTGAAGGTGGGCCTCATGTCTACCATGAGTGATGTCAGAGCCCCTAGTGACCAGGACCAGACTCTACCCTGACAGCACATCTAAGACAGCTGGCTAGCCCTCCAGGTACTCTTCCTAGCTCCCTATTCAGTCTTTTCCCATGGACCAGAATGCTGGGGACACCTTCCTATTGTCTCCTTAGGGCCCTCTGGAAGTGACCCACACGCTGTTGTTCTGAAAGCCAATGTCTCCTTGGCTGTCTGCCTGAAAGCACTCTCTTTCCTTGGGTACACACAGGCGGGCCAGAAGTGGCCGAGAGTGACTGTCATAGGGACCTATTTATATACCTTTATTTACCTTCATGGCTGTAGGGATAAAGATGGGGTCTGCATCTTTCATGTCCTCCACAGCGGATAGCATGTAGTCCCACATAAGGTAGGTCTTCAATAAATGCTGACACACAAACATCAATGTGGTTATCTGGGAATTGCTCTTAAATTACCAAATCCCAAGACATCAGTGTTTTCCTTATTTGCTGTTCCAGACCCTAGAAACATAGCCAGATTAGTCAAGGGGGCACAGTTCATGCTTCCTCAGCTGATGAGAACATAACATACAATTTAAGCATCTGATTCAGAGCCAAAAATGTTAACCTCCAGTTAACTTATATCCTCCTGACACCTATAATGTTAGGATTATGCTAATGCATGAGGTTATTAATCATGTCTAATTATTCAATTACGGAAGAGCAAATACCAGTGGAGACACAAGCTTGTGAGTGATTTACTAGAAAAGTACAGTTTGGTAAGCCTACAGCCTGCAACGTGGTGGTAAGAAAAGAGGATTTCTGGGGCACTGAGTGGCTTTCAGGGAGGAGTGAGGGATATCACCCAGCCTCCCTGGAGAATTGGGCCTTGGAAACCAGATTCTATTTGTGGGGTCAGAGCTTGTCCTGACAGAAAAGTATGTCTACCTTTTTTCCTTAGAGCTGAAGTGACTTCTAGCCTCCAGCCCATACCTCTGCCCATGGCTAGGTGGGCCTGTCTTGGCCTCTTAGCAAGGGGCGACCTGTTTAATATGTATCAATTCAACACAGGTCTTGAATGTTGGCTGAGTAGTGGGTCAGACATTGAGACAATCATGGCCTGGAGAGAAATATGGACTCCAAATTAATTTGGAAAACAGATGATGTGACTTTTCACTTGGACACCTGAGCCCTGGGGTACACAGACTTTGCCGGGGTTCTTGGCAACAGTTACACATGCCTAGAGTCTACATGATCTCCTCACTAAGTCATATTGGGACACATGCAGGTTCCCTCTGCCATTCCCTGTCAGCGATGCCCACAGATTCCTCATGTCTCCTATTCTGGAAAGCAGGACCATTGGAAGATTGCAGGTGAATGTGGGATCCAAGCCCAACAGAGCTTTTCCCTGCATCAAACCTTCAGTGTTGGGGTGAAGTGTTGGAATGCTCTGAATCTAGAGGTGTCACAGAGTGCAGCAGAGGGATTGGTAAATTTTTCACTTAATGTTCATTTAATGACCATGTCCCTTCCATGCCCAGACTGTAGCCAAAGACTGCAATGCTCTTGGCAGACAGCCCTGTGGGAGCAGAGAGAACATCAATAAGAAACATTGCAATCAATTTTTTTCATGAGTTTAAAAGTAACAGCTTTCTCTCTAATCTTGCCAATGCTTATCTGGATATGTCATTTTGCCAGAAAGAAAGTATCTCTGAACAGCCAGAGTAGTACTGCTTACAGCTTAATAAAAATTACAGTTTAAACATAATTCAAAATTTGGGAGGAATCACCAGTTTTTTTTCAAGATACACAAACAAAAATTTGTTGATTAGAATATTGTGTGCCTTATTCAAAAGGATGTTAAAACCCATTTTATCAAATCAAAGAGTGAAATATTTGTTCAAATTACAGTCAGTCCTTATCTTTATCAAAATAAATATTTACTACTTTCTTATTTTCATTAACAAAAAATTATATGCAACTGCCATACCCTTAGGTTTTTACCACTTTTACCATCTCTTTTCTTGAATACAAGAGAAACTTCAATTATTGTGACTCATAAAGCTGATGAGGCCATTTATGATTTTAATAGTGGGTTCTTAATTATTCACAAGGCTTTTATCTTATATTTCATTTTGTAAATAATCTTTCCTACATATCATATTACACTATAACAAGTTCTACAATGAGAAACAGCATTTATACTTATCTTGTTTTTGGGGCGCCGGGTGGCGCAGTCGGTTAAGCGTCCGACTTCAGCCAGGTCACGATCTCGCGGTCTGTGAGTTCGAGCCCCGCGTCAGGCTCTGGGCTGATGGCTCGTAGCCTGTTTCCGATTCTGTGTCTCCCTCTCTCTCTGCCCCTCCCCCGTTCATGCTCTGTCTCTCTCTGTCCCCCCCCAAAAAAAATCTTGTTTTTATAATGTTATAGCATAAATATGGAATTAACTGTATCAATTTTTGTCTTCTTTGTTTTTTAATGTACCTTAAAGTATTATACATTATACTTTAAGAATATGCATTAATATTTTATTGTGGTAAGATACACATCACACAAAATGTACCATCCTAAATATTTTTAAAGTGTACAGTTTTGTGGCATTTGCACCATCCTAAATATTGTTAAGGTGTACAGTTCTGGGGCATTAAATACATTTACACTGTTGTGCAGCCACCACCACCATCCGCCCTTCTTTTCATTTTGTAAAGCTGAAACTCTGTATCTGTTAAATGATAACTCCCTATTCTCTCCTCCTCCAAGCCACTGGAATTTGACTACTCCAAGTACCTCATAGAAGAAGAATCACACAGTATTAATCTTTCTGTGATGGATTTATTTCACTTACTGTTATGTCCTCATTAATATTGTAGCTTATCACAGACATTCCTTCCTTTTGAAGGCTGAACGATAGTCCATTGACTGTAATGCTACAGTTTGCTTATTCATTCATCCATCAGTGGACACTTGGGCTGCTTCTACATTTTAGCCATTGTGAATGAGGATAGGAGCAGGTGTGTACAGATATCTCTTAAAGAGTCTGCTTTCAAATTTTTGGGGGAAAGCATACATCCAGAAGTAAAGTTGCCAGATCATGTGGTAATTCTATTTTCAAGTTTTTGAGGACTCTTTGTATTGTTTTTTGACAGTGGCTGTCCATTTGGCATTCTGACTAGCAGTGTTAATTCCCATTTCTCCACATCCTGGCCAACACCTGTTTTCTGTTGTTTTTTTTTTTTTCTTTGAAAGTAGCTGTCCTAAATGGTGTGTAGCGTTACCTCATAATTTTGATTTGTATTTCCCTGATGACAAGTGATGTTGAACATCTTTTCATGTGCTAATTGGCCATTTGTATGTCTTCTTTGGATAAATGTCTATTCAATGTCTTTTGCTCATTTTTGAATTGGGTTGTTTTTGTTGTTATTGCTGAGTTTTAGGACTTCTGTATATATTTTGGATACTGATCTTTTATTAGATTAAGAGTATCATCTAAGTTTAATCTTGATTGTACAAGATACATATCCAAATTTATTTGTCAGTGATTTTTATACTATTTCTTGAAACTCACATGCACATGTTTGGTTGAGCTGAGAAATGGCATGTGCCTTCACCCAGCAGGAAGTCCCATCTGGCAGTTAATTCAAGTCCGTGGAAGCTGCCATGCCCAGCTTTCTAGGCACGCCATCAGTGGCTCTCTGTCATTTGGGCTGGCTAAGCCTCAGCCTCAAGATCTTGATAAACATATATTTAAAGCATATGATAAAATAAAATCTAATTCTTTCTTTTCATAGGTTGAACCCAGTGCCTCTGAATGGAAGCAGTCAGGCCTGTTTGATGGTCTTCTGCAAGTTTTGTAATGGGGCCTTTGTGAAGATGTCCCAGACACTGACTAGTATGATCTGAACGACTTGATGACATATCCCCTTTTTAAGGCAGGTTGTTTCTAATTCTTTGTTTTCAACAAAGTGAAAAGGAGATATAACTGCTATACCTCAGAAGGAGTTCTAAGAACTGAGTAATAGTTGTTGGTATAACAAAATCCTCACCTACTCTCAGAAGTGAACAAAGTTTCTATGTGCTTACAGGTATAAAACAAAAAACACAAAAAACAAAAGGTGACAATAAAATTCAGGCCAAATCTGCCTTGCTGAATTCTAGAAATAAGCAAAGTTTATCCATGGCAAGCCCCGCTCCACCTCCCCCCTCACCCCCGGTTGAAAAGACAAGTTACCCCAGCAAGGTGAATTTGTTTCTGTATGAAACCCAGGAGGAGGGCCTGCAATGACCTCTGGACAGGTGGACCAGTCATGCTGTACCTCCTTTTTCTTTCCTGATCTAGGGGACAGATACAAAGGACAGATCCTCAGGAAACAGAACAACTCGAAAATCATCTCCTTAAGAGAAGCATTCCCAATATAATTTCGCTTTATACATATATAATAATTTATCAACATCTCTATTCTATTATCTTGAATTGATCAATTATATATCAAGAATAATTGCAATAACTCAACCTAGAAAAAAATTTCAAACACCCAGAGCCTTTAGTTCATAAGAAATAAAATAATTTCACTTTATATACATGTTTCTGTTGCAGAGTTTTATGAGGATAATAAAGCACTTTCAAGCATAAAATTTTATGACATTAGAATAAAATTCTATGAAATAAGTAGAGTGAAACTATGTTCAAGAAGAAAATAAAGTGGTAAGATTTCTGTTAAAGTGGATATTATCCATGTTATTTTTGTTGTTGTTCATGTATTTTTAAAAAATTAAGGGGCACCTGGGTAGCTCAGTTGGGTAAGCACCTGATTCTTGATTTCAACTCAGGTCATTACCTCATGGTTTGCGGGATGGAGCCCTATGTCAGGCTCCATGCTAATGGTGTGGAGCCTTCTTGGGACTCTCTCTCTCTCTCTGCCCCTCACATTTTCTCTCAAAATAAATAAACATTTTAAAAATGGATAATAGTGGGTTTTAACTTGTTTTGGTAGTTTTTTTCCTATTGCATAAATTCTAAAGAGAGACCTAAGAGTTTCTTTTTTAGGTGTCAGTATTTACAATATATAAGAAATTGTATATTTGTGTGAAAAAGTTAGATGCAACTTTAAAACTATGTGAGAGGAACATCACACTTGTGTTAAAATTCTGTTGAGTGTGTGAAATGGTGGGGGAGCTGCTGAGACAGAAGTTGGGGAGAGCCCACTGTTTCCAGAAAACTGCTTGAAGCTGTCTATTTAGGTACAGTGGAATGACTGAGTCAGGAGAGGGAAATGTAGTGAGCTTGTGGGTGGAGAGGCATCTAATCACAGAGGTCTTGGGTGAGAAGCCAAGGATTCTGGAGTTTCAAAGGATATTTAAATAGCAGGCTAGGGATGGTGAGGGCCATTTTAGAAAGTTTGTTTGGTGCTGTGACAGTGCATTATCTGGCATATGGAGAGGACAGAGGGACAGGAAGCAGGGATGTGAGAAATTAGGATCTGAGAACTGAGAAAGGCAGACATTAGGCAGGGGTGGCAGCAGGGAGGAAAGGAGGTGGGAGGACACATATTTGGCAAGTAGAAATGACAGGTGTTTGTGACTCACCAAAATGGGGTGCAGATAAAAGAAAGGGGGATCCAGTCTCAGGTTTCTGACTGATTCTCTGGGCACAAATACTGTGTGTGTGTGTATGGGGGGGTGGGTGGGTGGATATTAGAAGTAACATGAGGTCATTAGATGATACCTTAAACTATTTTGGGATTAAAGGAAAACAAAATCTCATCCTTGTTACCCTTATTTTTCCAAAGATGGAAAAAAAATTGCTTTTCAGTCTCTCAACTGACTCTAAGTTATGGAACCAGGGGAAGAAGTCTAGAATTTGGCTCCTCTATGGACAGGTGTGCAGTGTGCTATTTTCATGTTGGGTGTCGAAAGAATAGTAAAAGTCTGTATTATTTTATAGATGAGGAAGCTGAGACAGAGAGAGAATGTGATGGACAAAATTAATAACCATTTGGTTGGCAGTTTTCTTCAAGATGCCTTGGCAAGGAGTAGAATGGATAATGGTTCATACTGTGTGGGTAGAAGGTAAAATAAGTGCTTTGCTCCTGTTATCTCTATTGAAGAAGGCAAGTTTCAACTGGTTCAAACTTTCTAATTAAAAGGCAGAGAATGGAAGAATAGATAAAGAAGCATGATGCGGCCATATGATAACTAAGAGACACATTCGAGATTCAGAGACATAAATAGGTTGAAAATAAAGTATGGGAAAAGACATTCCATGCAAATAGTAACCTAAAGAGAGATGAAATGGTTGTACTAATATCAGACAAAATGGAATTTAAAACAAGAAAAGATTAGAAACAAAGGACATTTTATAATAATAAAATAGAAAATCCTCCAAGAAGTTGTAACTATAAACGTAACAACAGAGTCCCAAAATACATGAACCAAAACTGACAGAGAGAAATAGAAAATTCAAAATAATAGTTGGAAACTTTAATACCCCATTTTCACTGATGGATAGAAGATGGATAGACAGAAGATCAGCAAATAGAAAAGACTCACAACACTATAAAAGCTGATACCTAATAAGACAATCTAACAGCAGAAAACATTCTTCCCAAGTGCACATGAAACATTTTCTGGGATAGACCACATACTAAGTTGTGAAATAAGTCTTAATAAATTTAAAAGGATTGAAATCATACAAAGTCTGTTCTCTGGCCACAGTAAGATAAGTTAGGAATTAATATATCACAAAGGAATCTGAAAATTTGAAAATTGAAAATTTGAAATTCACATATATAAAAAGTAAATATTACACTCCTAAGTGATCAATAGGTCAGAAGAAAATCACAAGGAATTCAAAAATATTTTGAGATAAATGAAAATGAAAACACAACATATCAGAATATATGGGACACAGTGAAAGCAGTGCTCACAGGGAAATTTATAGCTGTAAATGATTACATTTAAAATGAAGAAATATCTAAAGTCAATAATGTAGCTATCTACCTTAAGAAACTAGGCACAAAAGAGCACTAAACTCAAAGCAATAGTAGGAAATACAGAAAAAATGGAAATAAATGAAACAGCAGGAAAACAACAAAACCAAATGTTGGTTCTTTGAAAAGATTAACAAAATTGACAAACCTGTACCTAGACTGATTAAGGAAGAAAGAGAATTGACTCAATTACTAAATCAGGAATGGAAAGGGGGACATTACTATGTACCACACAGAAGTAAAATAGGTGATAAGGAAATACCATGAAATGATTGAGGGCCAACATTTAGATTACCTATATAAAATGGAAAAATTGCCAGAAAGACACAATGTAATGTAACCTACTTAAGAGTAAATAGAAAATCTGAATATATTTATAACAAAGATATTATGTTAGCAATAAAAAAACTTCCCACAAAGAACAACCCAGAACCAGATAGATTCACTGATAAATTATATCAAACCCTTAAAGAAGTAACACCAATTCTTCACAAAATCTTCCAAAAAGTAGAGGAGGGAAAAAGAAATCTCAACTCATTATACAAAGCCAGTATTACCCTGATATCAAAACCAAATATACCACAAAAAACAAAATACTAGCAAACCAAATCTAGCAGCACCTAAAAATTATCATTCACCATGTGTGATTTGTCCCAAGAATGCCAGGTTGGTTAATATACAAAAATCAATCAACATAATACGTAATATTGATAGAAAAAAAAGTGTAATAATCACATGATCTTCTCAATGATACAAACTCTTGACAGAATCCAAAATCCTTTCATGATAAAAAAAAAACAAAAAAACAAAAAAAACAACACTCAATAGACTAGGAATGGAAGAGAATTTCCTCAAGCTGATGACAGCATCTATGAAAAACACACAGCCAACTTCATACTTAAAGGCAAAGGATTGAAAACTTTCCCCTAAGATTAGCGATAAGGATGTCTCCTTTCACCACTTCTCAACATTGTAATAGAAGTTCTATCCAGGCCCATTAGGCCAGAAGAAGAAATTAAAAAAAAAAAATGCAGATTGGAAATGAAGATGTAAAACTACATGCATTTGCAGCTGACATGATCTTTTACATAGAAAATCCTAAAGAATGCACAAAGAAAGTATTAGAGCTAATGAGAGACTTCAGCCAAGTTTCAGGATACAAAATCAATGTACAAAATCAGTTGTATTCCCGTATATTGCTAATAAACAATCTGAAAATAAAGTTAAGTAAACAGTTTCATTTGTGATATCATCAAAACTAATGAATTTAACCAAAGAACTGTAAGGCTTGTATGCTGAAAACTACAAAACATTGCTGAAAGAAATTAAAGAATACCTAAGTAAATGAAAAGGCATCCCATATCATGGATTGGATAAATATGTTAAGATGGCAATACTGTTCAAATTGATTTGCAGATTATATGCCTTCTTAATCAAAATTTTTTTTAGAAATGAACAAACTGATCTAAAATATTTATGGAAACAGGACCTAGAATCGTCAAAACAGTCTTGAAAAAGAACAAAATTAGAAGATTCATACTTTCTTAATTCAAAACTTACCACAAACATAGTAATCAAGATAATGTGGTATTGGCATAAGACAAATCTATAGATCAGTGGAATAGAATTGGGGTCCAGAAATAAACCTATGCATCTATGATCAATTGATTGCAATAAAAGTGCCACAATGATTGAATGAAGAAAGAATAGTCTTTACCACAAATAGTACTGGGACAATTGGATTTAGGCAAAAGAATGAAGTTAGACTTTACTTCAAACAATATAGAAAAAAATAGCTCAAAATGGACCAAAGATCCTGATGTAAGAGCCAAATCCATAAAATGTACAGAAGAAAATATAGCTATAAATCATTGTGACCTTAGATTAAGCAATAGTTTTTTTAGATATGATATAAAAATCATAAAAAAAGACAAACAAAAAATAAACTGGACTTTATAAAAATTAAGAATTATGGGCATCACAAGACACTACCTATAAAGTGGAAAGACAACCCACAAAATGGGAGAAAATATTTGCAAATTATATATCTGATAAGGATCTAGTATCTGGAATATAAAAAGATCAAGTAAAAAGACAATAATTTAAAAAATGGGCAAAGGGCTTAAATAGCCATTTCTCCAAGAAGATCTACAAATAGCCAACAAGCATATGCAAAGATACTCAACATCATTAGCCATCATGGAAATGCAAATCAAAACCATGTTAAGATACCACTTCCTACACACTAGAATGGATATTATCAGAAAGACAATGACAAGTATTGATAAAGATGTGGAGAAATTAGAACCCTCACACGCTGGTGGTAGGAACGTAAAAAAATTCAACTTCTGTGGAAGACAGTTTGGAAGTCCCTGAAAAAGTTATACATGGGGTTATCTATGACTCAGGTATTCCACTTGAAAGTATATATCCAAAAGATTTGAAAACACATATTTCCCCAAATGCTTTGTAAACAAATGTTTATAACAGCATTATTCACAATATAAAGAAGGTTGAAACAACCCAAAGACCTTCAAGTGTAATGGACACACAGAATGTGGTATGCCCGTTCAATGAAGTATTATTTAGCTACAAAAGGAGGAGAGTATTGATACATGCTATCATGGATGAACCTTGAAAATACTATGCTAAATTAAAGATGGCAGATACAAGAGGCCACCATTATGTAAAACTCACAATATCTATGGCATTTATATAAAATGTCCACAAGGTAAATCCATAAAGACAGAAAGTAGATGAGTGGTTGCCAGAGACTGGGGTAAGGGAGCAATAGAAATGACAGGTAATGAGTATGTGTTTCTTTGGAGGTGAAGTGATGAAAATATTCTGGAATTGGGTAGTGACTCTGGTTATAAAATATTGTGAATATACTGAAACCACCTGAATTTTACACTTCAAGTGAATTTTATGTTGCATAAAATTTTATACCACCAAAAGAAAATCTCTGCATGTTGTGATGATGCCAAATTACATATCCTGAGTTGCTTTTCTCAGTAAGGAGCTTGGCTTGCCTAGGCTCCAGAAGGATATATAATAGAAAGATTTATGATTACTTTTCTCTTTGACCATATGTCATTTTCTCTTGAAAGGGCTCTAAGCCCAACGCTGGGAAATCATCCTACGCTTCTGTGAGTAAACCACTTTGTCTCAGACCTGAGAGAATATTCTTTATTTTGAAAAAGGAGGACATGCCCATCTCTATTTCTCCTTTAAGCAGTACCCTGCATGTTATCTGGCACAGAGTGCGTGCTTAATTGCAGGTAACTTACCAGATGTCTTCACAGCATTCATTCATTTACTCATTTGCTCCATCCTTCCTCACTCATATATTTCGTGTCTTTAACACACATTATGTGCCAAGCACTGCCATTTTAATTAAATTCGGCCAAAATTTATTGAAGCACCCACTATATACCAGATAAAACATCTGGTGGGGGTGGTCAGGGAGTACAATGAAAGCAGAAATGAGACCCTCTAGTGGCTCATAACTAAAGAAGGGTAGGCAGTTACAGACTAAAGATATTTGTCTGTTAAAATGAGTAAAGTTAAAGTGAGTAAAAATCATGATCATGGTGGACATTAAAATACATGTCCTGGGACCTGGGCAAGTATAGCTCAGACTCATTGGGCCAATACGAAGAAGAAGGGATTCCAGAAGAACCTGTGGGCCTCTACCATTGAAGTACATAAGCCAACAGTTACCAATTGATTACTGAGGACTCAGACCTCCTAAGTTCAATGGCTCTGTTGACTATGACTCCTGTAAGAACTTTGTCCATTCTGCATAAAGGTAAAGTTTCATATTCCATCATGTGCACACCAGCATGGGTGGGAATGGTGACATTTTCTAATCTGGGGAAAGGACAGGAAATATATACAAGCACACAACTCCCCACAACATCCTATGAGGAAGATATCATTACTCATTATCACTCTACAAGTGAGGGCTGGAAGACTCAGGGTGACTTGCAGACCTTCACAAGACCACCCGGCCATAGGTTTCAGTCCCAGTGCAGCAAGTGGCACTCACTAGTCCTGGCCAAGCAGAGGAAGGTGCACAAAACAAAGCTCATCAGTGTCACTTTCCCTGCACCTGGCCTAATCTTTCCCCAAAATGCCTAAAATGCTACTACTGAGAAACCTAATTAGCAGTGGGGGACCCTCTTAGAAAAATGTCTGGAGAATTCATTTAAATGCTGCAGCATGATATCCACATCTGAACTAATTGATCCTATTGAATTTTAAAAATTATCATTTATACATTATCTGCTTGCAGACAGAATTTCAAGTGGCATAGAGAGAGACTTCAAGTAGATATCTACATCATAAAGGAATCGAAAGAAGCATTTAGAGAGTGAATATAAAAACTAGAGTTACTAAAATTGACCTTTATATATTGTTTTGAGTTTCTTAAGAGCCAAGTTAGTAAAAAGGAAGCATAATGAGTTACAGAAGAACAGCAGTCTTTTTTTGAACTCAAATTCAAAGTGTTTAATTACAATGGACCTTGAACAACTATGATGCATAATGGCTTCAATACTAATTTTATGGTTTCTAGTTGAAAATACCAATGTAAAGTTATTTATATTTTATTACTTACCAACCAAAAAGATCCCAAAGGAAGGAAAAAATGGAGAGGAAGTCTCCATGTTCAACTAAGCTAGAAAAAAAAGCCACTACCTCAAACCACACACTGTGAAGAATGGCTGGAAAATAAGGTATAATTTGTACCTAATCAAAAATAAAAAAGTACAAAGTAATGATGACTACCCAGGTGGGGTAAAGTGGGAGCACACACAACCATCAATAGATCAGATTAGCTAAAGTTAAGTAAAAACTAAGTGACCATAACATGAAACAATGCACTTGTGTAAGATGTTTTACCAGCCCAGTTTATTTCCTTTCCCTTCAGTTGGTAACACTCAGACAGGAACCAGCAACTAATGCAGTGATACTACCCCCAAAAGAGGAAAGAACTTAAAAAACAATACATGTCTGAAGGCTTGAGCTATAAATAGAAAGGAATTTTCGACAAACATTTGTGAAGTATGTTGGCTACAAAGCTGTCTCCTCCTGGCTGTTGCCCTCCTACTCTCTGCTCTTTGATACAAGGGCTGGGACTCTGCAGACACATCCTGATCTCTTAATGGCTCCCCACTGGGCTTTTCCAAGAGGGGGATGTTAGAGGGAGACTTCAAGGCTGTAAGAGGGACAAGAACCCACTCTTTCCCTCCTGAACACTTCCTGTTCCTGTCAGCATTACTGGAGTAACTCTTCACTCCAGCGGTGGCAATTTCTTCTTATAGCAGCAGCTGAATCCTATTTACAGTTTTCTCACATTCATAGAACCCAGTCACCTCCTGTCATTCAGAGACACAGGCAGCATTCAGCTGGGACCCCTCCTTTGAGTCTGGGTCATAGTACTATGAGACCCCTCCTTGAGATCCTGATGTATCATGACCAGCCAAGCATTGCCTCTTCTCTTGTTCTTGGTCTCAACTCCTTGGACCTCTCCCTCTGAGGTTAGAGAGACAAGTATTGGACAGGTAGCATCCCCTCATCAGGAGTCTTAGCTCCAGTATATTCCTCTCAGTTCCTGATATACTATCACTGGCCAATTAGTCCCACCCAGAGATATTTGGGCCACAGACCCTTGGGAAACTTCCACGGAGCTTGGAAACACCAGCATAACCAAGCAGCAACCCCTATTCAAAAGTCTAGTTTCCAGCTTGAGGATGTCCATTTGCCAAAGTTATATACCTTAATATTCCCACATTTTACTTTGATTCTCTGGCCTAAGGATGGTAGTGGCTTTCAACGGTCATTATCTTCATGGTACCTCAGTGTTTCTCTTTTTCCTTTTCAGTTCTCCAATACTTGATTGATCATGTTTTACATTAATTCTTTCTGTTAACATTCCTGAGGAGGCTTATTTTTAAATTGGACACTGGCTGATGAAATAAGTTGTAAGGAAAAATAACACAAAGAAAATATACTAGAAATAAGAGAAGAGGTAAGATAATGGAGGGATAATATTGGACTGGATGAGTTAAGGAAGAAAATAAAAGTAAAATGGTAAAAATAAAGTCTCATTAGAAGCACAAACTGTAAAAAAAAAAGCCAACATTAAAAGTATAAGCAGAGGTATGGATCATACACTTGGAAAATAACAAAGAGATACAAATAATTAGGGGAAAAATTAAAAAAGATACAACCATATATACATATAAATGGTGGTCAAGAACACGAGAATTCAAGAAGTGGAAGAGAAAAAAATATTAAAGTAGAACACAAGAAAATACTCCTAGAATAAAGTAACCTGATTGAACAGAATGAGAAGGAATGTCATGACTTAAGAAAAACCGATATAGAAAGAATATCTTCCAAAAAGTATCTTGGTGAACATTTCAGTATTTGAAGATAAAGAAATAATTTTTCAGGGTCTTACACAAAATATACAGTTAATAGAAAATGGGTAAAATCAGTTTTGTTCCAGTCTTCCCTAAAGGAAGAGTGAATGCAAGTAGATTACAATGCAATATGTTTGAATTTATTAGATGAAAAAAACCCAAGAGTTAAATTTCTGGAAAATTTTTCTGATATAAATTTAAAAGTAGACGTTTTCAAATATACCAAAACTTGAACAGCATTCATACATCAACCACTCCTGAAAAAGTAACCTTCAACTAAAAGTGGAAGCTTTTATAAAAATGATACAATAAGACAAGATAACATGAATGAAATACAACAATAACAATAATATTCACAAAACAATAGGATCAGATCCACAGGGGACCCAGATATTGGAGTTATTAGATATAGACTTTAAAATAAAATTATTTGCTATGTTACAGAAGATAAAAGAATAGCATGAGACTTTTAATTTTTTAATGTTTATTTGTTATTGAGAGACATACAGAGACAAAGCATGATCAAGGGAGGGTCAGAGAGAGGAGACACAGAGTCTGAAGCAGGCTCCAGGCTCTGAGCTGTTAGCACAGAGCCTGATGCAGGGCTCAAACTCACAAACCACAAGATCATGACCTAAGCCGAAGTCAGATGCTTAACTAACTGAGCCACCCAGGTGCCCTTAGCATGAAACTTTTAGCCAAAAATCAGAAGTTATAAAAGGAATCAAATTCAAATTTTATTATTGTAACATTAAAATAACTAAAATTAAGATCTTAATGATTGAGTTTAATGGCAGACTAGACACAGTTAAAAGAGAATTAGTCAATTGAAAGATAAATTCAAGGAAAATATCTAGACTGATACATAGAGTGAAAGGAATTAAAAATAGAGAAAAGATTTTAGGAGACAGGGCATATGGAAAAGATCTAACACATGTTTAATTAGAGACTGCAACAAAGAACAAAAAAATAGGGTAAAAATAATATTAAAGAGATAATTGTTGAAAACTTTGCAGAATTGGTTAGTCATCAACCCACAGATTCAAGAAGTATAAACAATATGTAAGATCTATATAAAGAAAACCACATCTAGGCAGATAATAGTAAAACTATTGAGAAACTAAAACTAAGACAAAACCTTTAAAGTATTCAGAGAAAAAAGAAATACTTCAATCTGACTTCCCAACAGACACGAAGAAAGTTAGTATGCAATGTAACAATAAAATTTAAGGTACTGAAATAAAATTTACAGTATTTAATTCTACGCTTAGTGAAAATATCATTCAAAAATTAGTGTGAAAAATGCATTCAGAAACACCCACACACAAGTGAGAGAATAAGTCAAGTGCAGACCTACAGTAAGATATATACTGAAGGGAAGAGAAAATTAATCCCTGGAGAAGATTTATAAATTTGATGAGGAACAAACACAGAATAGGTAAATTTATGGAAATTTAAATAAGTATTGACTGCATAAGAATGTCTTGTGGGGTTTAAAATATATAGTGAATTAATATACATAGTGAGTATAATTATAGGTTGGGGTAACTAAAATTAAAATGTTCAAGTTCCTAGAATTTTCTGGGAAGAAGTAAAAACAACAAAAATATGAGAATTTGCTATTGTAATTTCTATGGTAATCATTACACATAGCAAAAAATATATAATTAATTAACAAACTAATAAAAATATGATAGTGGAATGATAAACATAATCCCAAAAAAGCAAGAAATTAACATAGAACAGACAGGCAATACAGAGACGAGAAATGTGTAGATCACATCCAAACATATCAATTATTTCATTAAATATAAATGGAAAAATTCTCTAATTGGAAGATGAATAATTTTATGTTGTGTGAGGAAAATATAGCACACATTGCTTATAATAGACTGATTTTAAATATAGAGAAAGAAAAAGTTGAAAACAAAAGGATATAAAGTATATAAATGAAATCATAACCAGAAGAAATCTTGTATAGTAATATTTACATCAGTCAATATGCGCTTTAAGGCACAAAACACTTATAAAAGAGAATCTTTTCATAATAATAATAATGGACATAATGATAATATGGGAATATATACTTATTCTAAATTTATATTCACCTAATAATGTAACATCAAAATATAGGGCAAAATTGATAGAACTAAAAGGAAAAAAATACAAACCCACAATTTAGTGGGAGAATTCAATATCCTTCTCTCAACTGTTGATAGAATAAGCAGACAACAACAACAAAAAAAGGCAGTAGGGAAATAGAAGGTTTGAACAACATTGAGAAACCTGACCTAAATTGTATGTCTAGATGTTGAACTAAACTTTTCAGATACAATTAACATTCATATTCACAGAGAGCATTAACATGGTTTGCTGCTGAGGCACAGCATGCCTCCTAAGTTTGAGGGATTGAGATCATTCAAAGTATGTTTTATGACAGCAGCTGAATTAAGATAGAAAACAAAAAAAAAATGACATATAGAGAATCCCCATATGTATGGAAGTTAATCTATTTCTAAAACAATCCATAGGAACAAGAAGAAATCAAAATAAAAATTTAGAAATATTTTAAAATAATTTAAAATTTATAACATATTAAAACTTGTGAGGTAAAGCTAAAAATATGATTAGCGGGGAATTTATAGCTTTAATTGTATATGTTAAAAAGGAAGAAAGGCTGAAATTTATGATATAAATATCAAGAAATTATAAAAGGAATAGAAACTAAACCCAAAATAAATGAAAGGGACAAAATAACTAAAAATGCAGCAACTACTGAAGTAGGAAACATATATATAATAGAAATAGTCAACAAAATTGAAGTTGTCTTGTTGCAAGTTTAATAAAATTTATAAACCCTGGTGAGATTGATCAAAAAATAAACCAATATCAGGAATAGCAAAGAATGTGCAGGTTTTAGAAACTTTATATATTGAAAACAGAGAAGACCATTATTTCCAATTATTTGTGAAGGATTTACAAAATCCTTCTGTCTATTAAACTACTAGAAAAGCACTGTATATATCAAAAGTTCTGTCTTCCTTTCTACCTTTTTGTTCTTTTTTTTTTTAAATTAATGTTTATTTATTTTTGAGAGCACAAGAAAGAGACAGAGCATGAGCAGGGGAGAGGCAGAGAGAGGGAGACATGTTCAAAGCAGGCTCCAGGCTCTGAGCTGTCAGTACAGAGCCCAATGGGGGCTTGAATTCACAGGCTGTGAGATCATGACCTGAGCTTAAGTTAGATGCTTAACCGACTGAGCCACCCAGGTCCCCCCCTTTTTGTTCTTTAAAAAATCAAAAACCACATTCTTTTAACATAATTCAATAAAATCAACTTTGATGACTATCTAGATAATAGTAAAAATAATGTCATTTAGCTGAAGCTGTGCTCAGATAAATTTATTTTAGCCTTCAATATATGTATTGTTCACAAAAGTAAAGAAAATAAACTAAGCATTCAATTTGGACAAAGAAAAAAATCCAACAATGTTAGGCTTAGAAAAGATAAGGTGGGAAATTTAGTAAAATGAAAGCAGAAATTGTTGAAAACAGAATATGAGAAGTAGAAAATAATCTCAGGAGCTGATTTGAATTTACACGTACGTGCACATTCATAATGTGAGCACGTATGCTATATGTATGTATATATGTATGTATATATGTATGTAACTACATGCATAGACACACAATCAATTCAGCAGATTAAAATAAGGGCAATTCAAAAGGAGGAAGTGGAAGAAGCCACAGATAGAGAAAACATGTTTCAAATTCAAATTCAAAAGAATACTTTGCTTAACTCTATATGAATACATTTGAAAATTCGTATAAACTAGATGATTGATTCCAGAAGACCCAAGAAATCTAAACAGATCAATGGCCAATGGCCATGTCTGCAGCTGAGAAATTGCTCAGATTATCTTCAAGAAGCATCACCAATGAGAAAGGAGATTATGACCAGGAAGGAGTTGCACGCATCAACATGGAAAGGTCTCCAAGGTGCTTTGTCAAGTTGATCCTTCAAGGGCATGCAGGTGCACTCCCACATTTACGGTGGGCTGCCATTGGTGCAAATCATGAACATGTGCACACAAATGAGCATTGTTGTGTTACATGCACATTTTTTGAGCACCCAAGAACCTGGACTCTGGAAGATTGAGGTTTGGCACTTAAGCATGTGAGGTAAGAAGAAGCTGATTTTTCATTTCATTCTTTCCATCCATCTGAGTCATTTTTACTTTGTAGTGAAAAATATTATTATTTTGTAATAAAAAAAAAGTGAGCACAAAATGGGTTTTATGGAAAATGCCAGAGGGATCTCCCCACACCTATTCCTTATAACTACAGAACATTGAAATGCAAGCCAAGGATGCTGACAGCTACTTACAGGTGCTATGACTGTTGGTCTCCTGTGATGACCTCTGAGTGTCCCACTAGTCACGTCCCCTGTTGGTAATAATAATAACCCTAGCTGTGAGGCCCTGATTCTCTTTTTGCCAGTGGCAATGCTAACCCATTCTTTCACCACAAAGTAATAAAATTGGGTTGGCAGGATGGTTTCTGAAATGAGAACAGTGATTAATACTCACATCTGTCAGTCTTTAGCAGAAATTTGTCATATTATAGAAAGAATTAAATTCATCTTCCATTAAAAAATATGACTAAAAGAATTAATTAATTTTCAATGTAATAACTTAAGCAAGCAAATCTTGCATGACAATGAGAGTTTCTGAACTTGTAATGAACTGTTTAAAATGTTAAAATGAAGCTGAATTCAAAAAGCAGCTCTCTAATGATAATTGCTAAGATCCAATACTCCCCTAAGTGAGCTATTTGGTGAGATAATTATTAAGGGAACTGTTTTTTGAGATAAGGATTGATGAATGAGGATGAATGAAGAAGGGAATCAGAGGTCAGAGGTGATGGCAGACTGTTGCATTTGTGGCTCAAGAACCACCCTGCCTGGTGACTTTGCCCTTGCATGGCCCACCTCCCCTTGGCCCTGGGCTTGCGAATCTGACTTGTTCAAGATGGGTTATTAGCAAATGTGATGCCAGCAGAGGTTTGATAAATACTTGCACATTAGGGTTTGTCTTCTTGGAACACTCTCTCATGGAAGCCAGCTGCCATGTAAGAGGTCCAAGTGGACTGAAGCCACTGTGTTGTCAAAGAGCCTAAGCTAGTGGGAGGTAAGGTCACCTAGAGAGAGAGCTATGCGTGCTCACTTCCTAGTGGTTCTCTCTCTCCTAACTGCAGTATCAGATAGATGAACATCAGGTGCCACAGCTCTAGCATAAACTATCAGCACAGGAGAACTGCCCAGATGAGCCCAGCTCAAATTTGTTATTATGACTTAAGCTGAGAAGTTTTGAAGTACGCAGCAACAGATAACTGAAACAGAGGACTAGGGGTCTGAGCTGAGACACCATGAGAAAAAGGTAGCAAGCACCAACAATTAATACATAAAGAGTGATAATACTTTTATCAGTAATGGGGTTGGAACACCAACTACCTACTTCACGAAGATTCTGTGGGTTATAGTGTAGCACAGATCCTTACCATGAAAGTGTCATCCCCACACCAGCAGCATCAACATGCTCTGGTGGCTTGTTTATTTCAATGAATAAATGAATGAATGAATGAATGAATGAATATTTCAGGCCCTACCCCAGACCTGCCAAATCAGAACTTGCCTCTTCACAAAATTTCCAGGTGTTTCATGTACATGTTCAGGTCTGAGACATGCTGGTCTGGATAAAAGCATAGCAGTGTGGGCCTGGATCCCCCATCTGTGAGCCCCCAGGAATGCCTTGTTCTGAGCAGCACGCAGGCAGAAGGTTGTGACTCCCTGCACACACATGTTTTTGACATGTCTGTCTCCTTTGGAGGCCTTTGAAAGGGAGTGAGTCATCTGCTGAAGGTCTCACTGCCACCTATACATCAAACAATCAGCTTTTTACATTTTAAACTTATAATCATTAACATACCAGGCCACTGTGGCCATCCTTAGACAAAATCAGTAAATGGGGCTCTTTATTAACTGTTCAAACAGAGACACTGTATTGAGCATGAAAAGGAGGTGAAGGCAAAAGTGACCCCACCTGAGCAGAGGCTTGAGGAGAGTGGAAAGGAGTCTTCACAGTCTTCAAGCCCCTGGAGGTGTGGAGTGGAACCTGAGAATCTACATGTTAATAGACACACAGTGACAAAGTCCATGCAGGTGACTCCAGGACCATCTTTTCTAATTTAATTTGAGAAGTAAAGAAATTTGACTATACCAGGCAGTGGTGTGCCAATAAACCAGCAATCCAGAAGGAAAATAACTGACAAAGAAACCCTGACCTGTAGTGTCTTCTGACTTCTGTGGTTGATGTAAACACCTATTCCAACAGTTTAACAATGAGCTCCCCAAAATTGCTGCCTATGTAACAGTTGGCTCTCAGACTTACCCAAATAAAACATGTGTAAGAGCCATTTTTCTTATTGTAATATTAATGCTGATAGTAACCCTAATGTTACCAACCTGCTCACTGTGGGCTAGGCAGCTTACACACCTCCTCTCCCTCCCCTGTCCCTGACAACAGCCTAGGCGGGGCAGGGAGAATGAAGGAAGTTTAGGCTTAATTCATGCTCCCAGGATTGGCCCCCCCACTCAGTGACTGAGTCCTGGCCTTGGTTTTCCTCTCTATGGCACTGCTAACCCTCCAGGAAGATCACCTGGCTCCAACCTCATCTTTGTAGACCTCAGAATGGAGGTCTCTATCTGGAGCTCCCTTGCCTCCTGGTGGTGGGGCTGTAGTGTCCAAGGCTCAGCGGAGGGCCCAGAGTTTTCTTGGGATTTGGTTTCCCTCCCTGGTGGCTGCTAGCGATGGCCAGATGATGCAGCCTATATGTATGAGAGGGTGGCTGTGTCATGGCATGACTTTTGATCAATGGGATATAGAAGCAAGCCAGAGGATGATTTCTCCTTTCCTCTGTGTCTGTCCCACCTCTATAAACTCTTCTAAGACAGCAGATCAGGTGTCTCCCTGAGGAAGTCCAGAGACCTGTGACCTGTGACCAGCCCAGTAATACAGCCCCTTGGTTCTGACCTTCCCTACCTCACTGTCCTCCCTGCTCATGCCTGTTTCCATCAGGTTGGATTTCCCAGGGAAGTGTTAGCAGGGACACTTGTTTCAGGCTCTGCTTTATAGGGACAGAGATTAAGATCAATTCCAGTTCCAAATCAGTGTGGTTTTACTGGGGGCATAAATTTGTGCCTGCTGGGTCATCAGCCTCCCTTCTCCCTGGTAATGATGTAGGGACTTCACAGAGTTAGCGAACCTGCTCTGGACAGTCACCCCTTGTCAAGCAGCCTGATCCCACCTCTGGCAGGACCGAGCTTCAGGAGCTGGGAAAGTAACAATCCAGCCCACTCCCGAAAGTCCCAGACTGGGAAACTGACTGAGGCAAAGAAGTCTTTCTTCTAAGAGACTTTTTAAAACTTTTCAATATCCCAGCTATCCAAATATATTTACTATATAAATCTATATAATTATATAATAACATATGATATTTAATTTTATAACACATTAAGGTATAGTATATATTTATGTAGTATATAACATGGTATATATTATATAGTTCCAGTTTCCCAAATACATACATATAATTATTATTTATGTATGTATTTGGGAAACTGGGATTTTGAGATGATATTAAAAGGTTCTTAGGAAGAAAGACCTCCCTGCTTAGGAAGAAAGTTCTTAAGTTGTACGAAAAATGTTCTCTATAATTTTGCCTAGAGAGAATCACACTGGTGGTATAGTACATGTTTTGCTACAGCTGTTCTCAATAATTTATGTATGCCTATATAATATGAAGTGATCAGACATTTGCAGCCTCAGATTTCCTTAGCCGCTAGTCTCAGAGAGTTTTCCAGAGGCATTTGAGCATGTGCACCCTAAGGCTTTCAAGGGCCAATGGTGTTCCCTTGAATGAATGCCTGTGGTTTATTTCCAGTGTGTTTAATCAGTCCCTACTGGGAGACCTCTTGCATCTCACTTCCCACTTGCAGGTACTGTGCTGCTTTTCAAGCCAGTACACCTCAAATCCAGAAGTCCATATGGAGAGTTAGTAGGAGATCCCAGGACCCAAGGCTGGCTCCTTGCTGGCATCTATGTCCCCCAGGGGCAAACCCCACCTTGAGGAGAATCTGAGGGGATAGCACACAGGTGCAAACTTGCTCCCATTATTTGCTACAAGCCACACACATAATGCCATGAATTTCTTGTTCAGTTTTGCACATTTGCTGTTTTGCTGTTATTGACCATTGAGGACTCAGTGACCCAAAGAAGAGCCCAGTCACATTTGGATTCAGAGATGTGAAACAAGGACTGACAGAGCTGCCTGAGAGAGGAGCTGCTGCCTCCCCTCAACCCCTATGAGAATCCACTACAACCCCATCCTCGCTCACCACCCAGTGCTTCCCCACAGGCCACAGGCCCAAGCAAAGATGTCCTTGGAAACACACACATTGTTGGAGTTACTTTCTCTGCAAAGAACAACCCACCCTCCTGGAGCCATGGGGGCTGCTCCCTGGCCTGAGTCTCTGCACACTTCCACCCCAGGGTCCCCACATGCCCATGCTTACTATAGTCATCTGTGGCTTCTTCATGAGGTTTGGCTTTTGTTCCAACTTCTAGGATGTCACATGTCCTCTTGTTACTAGAAGTTACTCTGAAACTCTGCACAATTTTTGTTCGAACAAAGCAGCAACCCTTGATCATGATGTAGAAAAGGGAAGGTGGCTCCAGCGCAAGTCTACCAGTGACAGCTTTGTGAGGGAAGCAGGTGAATGGTGTGGGTAAAGGACGCTGGTGGCTCACTTAGAAGACTTGGCAGTAGGAAGCAGGGAGGCAGGAGCATGTCAACACATGTTTCTGAGAATCCCCACGTCCCCAGCTGAGGAGCCTGGGGAGCAAAGCCAGAGCTCTGCCTGCAGACCCAGCAGCCTTGCCCAGAGCTGAGCCAAATTGTAGGATAGAGGCCTGTTAAAACCATGTCCCTGCCTGGACACGGAAATGTTCGTACTCTTAATTAATTTAAGTGTTCTTTACTCATCCTCAAATGGAGCTGTTGATAAGATTGCCCTGACCACTGGGTCATGAGTGAAGAACGCTTCATGCTTTCACATAGTCACTCCATACTCACATGGAGTTCAGGAAGTTCACGCTCTGAGCACTGGCCACCTACAGCAGTTACTGCAAGTGCCTGTGCTTTCTGACATCCTGAGAATTGCCCTGGTGTCCCATGGCTAGGAATCAGTGACAGAAGGTGGTCATGGCGCATTTGTAGCCGGTTTCTGTGCATCCTGTGTGCTTCACTGCACCACCACCAGGGACAGCAGGGCAGAGGCTCTTCCATCACCCAGCAGAAAATAAAACGGAGTTTCACAGAAGCTCTGTGACTCACATGAGCTCAGCTATGATTTGTCAAGGCTTCATGCCTCATGAGGATGCTGATGATATGGGCAGTTCTATGGCATCGGTGCTGAGCTGGAGCACATTGTCCACCTGGTATCCCAGCAACGTGTGAAATAAGTGCAAATTGCATGGTTGCTTTTCAGCTGAGGAGAGAGGCCCAGGAATGCTGAATATCTTGCCTCAGGCCACAGAGCAAGTGAATGGCTGAGCTGGGATTCCATGTGCCCATGCTAGAGAACAGGGCGGGGCCCAGGGTGTGGTGTTTCCTGTCTGTGGTTTAGTCACCTGCATGCCCCCCCTCCCACCTGCAGTGTGTTGCAGTGCTATGACTCTGGCACTGGAGCAGGAAGGCAGGGAAAGGAGGGGAGGGAGATTTTACCATGTTCCATGCACAGGTGTGTCTGGGCTTTGAGAGCACATCCTGGAGCATGTTCCAGTCAGTTAAATATCCCAACCAGGAGTCCCCTGGTTCAGAAGTGAATTCTGTCCAGAAGTTTGCCATGTCTCCTTCCAAAAGGAGAGTTTTTCTGGCTTGTTCCAGCACATGGGGACTACACAAGAGCCAGGCCAGATGTGTGATGGGTCTTGCACCAGCTGCAGATATGCTGAGGGACATGCAGGGGAGCAGCAAGTGGCCTGCAGCTGTTAGGAGTGGCAACGACAGCTGGGTCTGGGTCCCTATAACAAATGTTGCTTGTCCTGCTGTTCTAGCCTCCTAATTAGAGCATTATGCTGCTGCTTTTTCAGATTTTTTCTTCATCAGGCTAAGTAGGGCTGTTAGACCTAATCACATTAGATGATTATGGGTTACATGTGGTCAGACATTTATTCTGGGAAGTTAGATCTTCAGAGTGTGGATCTATGGCTTACTGCCCTGCCTCTGTGTTATGGGCTGAACCTGCCAATCTTAAGGAAAGGCCATGAGCCCTGGGCTGAGCAGGCACAGGGCTTGTTCTCTTGTCTGAGGCATGTGCTTGTCTCGGACTTGACCAGATCTTAGAAGCACAGCATTTTATTCTTTTCTGAATCCCCTTGCTTTGTTCTCACAGATCTTCCATATGCCACTCTACTTCTAAGAAGTTCTGCAGATAATTTGGGTCTGCCTCAGTTAGGGTTGCTGGCTGCTATAGAAAAAAGAACCACAAATGTCCAAAGTCTCAAAGACAGAAGTTTATTGCCTCTTCATTGAAAAGTTCACGATGGTGACTTCCTGGTTGGCAGTTAGCTCACCTCCATCTGAAGATTCCTCCCAGGGGTCTGTCATCAATGTACTCCATTCCCTAGAGGTTCATTGTCCATACCTGTATCCAGCTGCAGAAAGGGAAGGAGTATGGAGAAGACATAGCCACTTCTTAAGTCCTGGACCAGAAATTGGCTCACCTCCCTCACCCACATCCCATTGGCAGGAACTCTGTGGTCACCTGGCTGCACCTGTCTGCAAGAACGGCAGCATTCAGTTTGCTAGGCACTCAGGAAGAAGGAAAACACCTGACAGACAGGTGGGCAGGCCCTCAAGAGCGCCTCACAGCACAGGTGTGAGTGAAGAAGAGCAGGAGGGAGGAAGGTGCCTCATTGATGCCTGATGGGGACAAGCTGCTCTCAGCTCTTTGCCTTGCACCTCCTCCTTTCTTCACAACCCGCTAGACAGGAACTCAGAATGTCTCTCTGTCCACGGAAGACACAAAGTTCAGAGAGCTGTCTGAGATCATAGAGCTAGAAGTGGCAGAGTGGGATTTGGATGTCCTCTTTCTGGACTGTGACAGCCTATAGGTTCAGGGCACCTGTCCACTTGTGGGGGCAGGACAGTCCCCTTGTTCAGCCTGTATCCCTTGTACAACCAAAAGTCTGAATCACCGAAGTTAGCACAAATCCAGTTCGTTGCTTCTGGTGCCTAAATAATGCAAGATAGGCAAACGGATCTCCCTGGGTGGCCCATCTCGAAGGTGGGAAGTCCCTGAGAGCAGGATGTTGGAGGTGGGCAACCAGGCTGATTGTTCCAGAGGCTGAGCTGATGTGGCTCCCTCCCTGAGCCCTTCAGTCCCTCTGCCTCCTCAGAATGTCCCTGTGAGGCCATGAGGCTGTCTGCAGGGGTGAGGCCCACACAGCACTGCCTCTTCCCAGTTCAGACACTGAGTGGAAAGGGAACATGTGCCTGACTGTCTGTCTGCTCTCCCACCCCCGGACTTCTTCCTGTGCCTGAGAACCACTTTGCCCTCACCACTCCCTCCATTGCACTGCACATGGCCCTCACCTTCTTGGGAGTCCAGCTTAGAACCATTGCTCATGCTCCAGGCCTCCCCTCCTCCCCCCTTCCCCCTGTGTCTCCCACTTCATCCCTGCATTTCCCCCATGCTTCTCCCATCCTGGCAAGTACCCCACATTAACCACCCCCATCTCTCACCACTAGTCAGTTCTGATTCCCTTCTTTCCTCCTCCATGAAGCCTGCCCTGGACTTCCCCTTAGGAGGGTCTCCTGCCCTACTAAGCCCCTACTACTCACCTGCCCCCTTCCCATGGGCCCTGTCACTTCTTTCAGCTGAGAGTGGGTCAGGACCATATGTTCACTACATGTATGCCCCAGAATACAGGCCACACTGCATGTTCAGCACATGCAGGAACATAGCCGCTGATCTGCAGAATCCAATTACTGTGGCTTCCATTAAACCATACCATAGGGCTCTGGTTCCAGCTCTAGGACATTTGGGGGCAAGATAAATGGCTAATGGTTAAGGCTTAATTTGGAGGACTGATGGTGGTTACTGATGGACTATTTCCTGCCTCTGGTTTCTGCTCCTGGCTGTTCCCATCATTCTACTTTGGGCATCCACCATGTTTGTCTTGGGGACTGCTTAGAGTCCTTCTGAACCGTTTCCATTTCCCACAGAACATCCCAAGCATATCTCTTAAGAAACAATCTCTTTTGGCCTAGATAGTCCTTCATGTTTGCTTCACCATGTATATATTATATAATTCATATATAATCATGCCACACACACTCACTCATACACAAAAGACTGACCATTCCTCCTCTTTCCTCTCTGGTGGAATCCACCTAGCACAGTGCCTGGGACATGGCAGGTGCTCTGTAATGTTTGTTGAATGAGACGATATAAGAATGAATGAATGAATGAATGAATGAATGAATGAACTTGCCAAAAATCAATGTGTTTTTAACTCTATTTTAATATCCAACTGTGACTCAGCCATCAGAGGTATATTTAAACTGTTATTCACTATACATTTTGTGCATTTTCCTATGCTTGGCTTTAGAGGAAAATACAATTTTGGCCATTGAGTTGGCATCTGAGTTAAATTATGTTACAGCCAGCAGACCATGCCTGATTACATCAATGCTTAGCACTGCATCATATAGTGATCTCAGTGCTGGTTGGGTGTGGGGGATGAGTTTAAGAATTCTCTGAGCTTGCACCAATGAGTTAACAAGGCTTAGGGTGGAAAGCCAGCAAAAGCACCCAGGATAGAACAAAGCATAGAGCACAAAGCCACTTCCACAGGATGAAAACTTCTGAGAACAGGAAAGCCATAGCTGCAGGTTGAAAACATCCAGGGTTAGTCATTAAGTAAAACAAAGCATAGGGTAGAAAGCCACCACAGGGTGAAAGCACCCCAGATTAGCTAGTGAGGAAAATGCCTTATTAACCCTGAGGTGGCATGCCCCATTCTTCTTAGTCCCCAGAAAAGTTAAGATAAACAGATACCATGCCTGCATTAAATGGCTGTGCCTGCAGTAAACACTGCCTGCTTGGCACGGTGATTTTGATTTGTCTTGACTCTAACCCCTAACACCGCATGTCTTTGGAAACCCCTTTTCTCTCACACACATGAGTTAATGGTTACTGTTTTATTGTTTCTTTCTGCACATCCATCATGTATGTAAGCCTTCTGATCCTAATAAATACAGAGAAAGGATGCTTACTCAGGGCTCTTGTCTCCTCCCAGACGTTAGCCTCTCTCATATTCATTTCTGCATCCACTCTCTTGCTGGGCAAGAAAGAACTCCAGACTCAAAGTCTGTGACAGTTGGGGAACTGGAACAAGCCAGTCATGTAAGGAATTTTTATGAAAATCAAAGATTAGAGACAGAAGTAACAAGGTCAGGCCTTAAGTCTTATTATTAGGAAATGAAAATTGCTTTAGCTCTTGCTTGGTTTTGTTTTAACCTCAGCAACATTCATGTGAAGCAGAAAGAGGAAGATGCCATTTCTCATTCCCACCCCCACTCCATCATCCTCATGATGAACATCATTCTTGCAGGCAGAGAGGTCAGCTGTTTGATAACATCCACATATCAGACTCAAGGACTTACATTTGACTCCTTCCCTGTGTCCTCACTGCCCAAGAAAGTCAACCAGGACGTATGCTTCTGGGAACAGCTGTGTTGGAGAAGTTTGCTCATTTCTGCTTTAGTTCCAGTGAAGATACTTTTATTTTTCCTGTATACTAAAGGAAGAAGTTTGTTATAGTAAAGTCATAAAGCAAAGCACCTCCAAGGAGACTTTTCTTTTTAGTTTTTAAGCAAAGTATTTTCTAAGTGAAGCTAATATCTGCAGTTCCCCTTTTAGGAAACTGAGGTTTCTGATGCTGCTGAAGGGTTGGCTTTCATGGTGGGTGGACAGCAATGCTGGACTATCTCCCCCAACACTTTGAACCTGTTTTTTTTTTTTTTTTAAGTTTGTGGTTGAATTTTCAGATGCAGAGAAAATACATACTCTTTAAAGTAGGCTTCCTGTTTCTACATTTTCCCTTTTCATGAGAGGAACTGACTTGTCTGCTGAGAGGAGCCTCCATTTGGCCTCTCTGAGTCTCAATTTCCCCACTCATAATTTAAAGAATTAATGCCCCGTCTGCTTCACAAGGGCATTTTTTGAGAGGATTAAATTTAGTCAGATTCAAATATATATGTAGAATACTTCATTTACCAAATGACAAATGCAGAGCAAAATAAAGAAATGCATAAAATAAGACATCTGTTCTCAAAAAAAAAAGTCAAAATACAGAGTAGTTACAGTCATGTCAACAACCACGATGTAGGGCTGAGTTAGTAATCATAATGACAACAATGATAGCATGATACCTGCTTTCTCCCTAAAGTCTGTGCTGCACTGGGCCTGTTACCTGCCTCACCTCATCAGCAACTCACAGCAATTCTGTGCAAGACCATAGGTCCCCCACCTTAGTGATGAGGAAATTGAGGCTCAGGGGTGTTCAAGACCATGCCACCCAGGACCCCAGCACATTCTGCTGACCCTGACACCTATTAGTGGAAGTTCATGGGAGTGGAGACAGGGAGCTCTTGAGCAGAGGGGCTTTGCCTTCTTAACCTCTTCATGCCTCAAACCAGCAATATGGCAGGCACAAACTAGATCTGTGACTTTTTAAAAAAAATATGAATCATACCATATATACAAGCAATATATGTAATGTAGATTCACAACTAAAGAGCAATCACCCATGCAACCCCAGCCAGCCTGAGAAATAGATTTGTGCCCATTCCCTCTGCTGACCGTCCCCCACCCCACCATGAGAATTACCACTACCATGAATTGTGTGATTTTATGCTCGAACTTTTCGTTTTATCACTTAGGTATCCTTCATTATGGTTGGTTTTCCCTTTGAACCAGATCTAAATGAAATACAACCTGTATCTTCTGTGACTTGCTTTTTTTGCTTACTGTCATGTTTTGAGATTTGTTAAACTGTTGTTCCTTTGTTTTCAGGGCCCCAGAGTCCCTCCAGGGCAGTGAGTCTGCAATAAACAGCTGTTGAGTAAATGAATGGATAAAAGTCTACCTGTGCTGTTCAAAGAGGAAGGAGAGAGAAGTTCTGAGTCCACAGACAGCCTGAAGGCAAGGCTTGGTGGGGATCAGCATTTGCCTGGACCTGTGGCCCATCTCTGATGTGTACCTGTGTGGGCTGGGGGTGAGATGAGGGGATGGTGGGAGACCTGGGTGGGACAGGGTGTGCCACACTTGGGGATCAGCATGACCAAGGGCAGAGATAGGGAAAAGCTCAGTGATAGGAGACTCCTGGGGGCCAAAGTTAGGATTTCAGTTCCCTGCACAGACACTGGTCCTCACCCTCACCTGGGAGAAGTCTCCTAGATGCACACTACAAGGGGAGAAAAGCTAGGCCCTGAATACATCCTGATTCCACAGTCTCTCTTACCTCAGAACAGGAGGGATGAGGTGCATACTTACTGCTCACTGATGAGCTCTGAGTCACCAATTGCCACTATTGGTAGGTGGGACCCCTGATGTGCCCATTCACAAGGCATAGAGAGACTCTTCCTGCATGCTCTCTGGGTCCCCAGCCTTTTGCCAATCCATGACTTTCCCCAGGACACCTGTCCACAGATACAAACTGACAAAAATTCAGTGTGGCCCTGGTCAGTGCTAGCAGGTGAGGTCCTTTGGAATACAGACTCCTGAGCCACACGTCCCCAAACTCTGTGGCTCTCTCTGTTTTTCCTATGGGGTGGTTTCTGCTTTAGGCTCCATTCCAGCTTGGTGTTTCTGAGGTCAGAGTATGTCCTAGAAAGGGTAAGCCACAGACTGGCTTAAGGTCGGATGGGATGGACTTGCCCCTCAGGCTGAGGAGATAGGACTCCACTCTGCAGGAACAGTAGAAGGTTTTCAGGCAGAAATGTGATACCTACATGCATAATTCTATTATTTTGTGTGTGCCTGTCAGGGAGAGAAAGAGAGGCAGTTTGGTTCTGGGCGTCAGGGAAATATCCACTTTTGAGTCACTTATTAAGTAAAAAAGAATTAACCTCAAACTTGACTAAAGTTAAGGAACACATTGGTGGCTCAGTGAGCTGGCTGCAAGGGTTTATCAACCAAAAAGTCAGAGGAGGTCAAAGTCACTTTCCTTTGTTCTCACTGTTCAAGCTCAACAAAACTTGGAGAGAACGGCTCTTGGGAGATGTGAGAGGAGGCAGGAAAGACATGTGATGCACATTTAGGAGGGGTGTTCAGGTGTTGGGCATCCTCATCACCTATTTTCACATGCACGTACAGAGTAGAGCTGCGGTCACAGGCAGAATCCACACACAGTGGCAGGAAATTAATCTCACTGTATTGTGGTCCCATCTTGCCCACCTTCCTCCATAATTATATTACATCCTCTCTCCCCAATGTGTGCACATCAGAAAGAGAAATGTAAAAAAGCCATACCTCTGCACTCGCCCTCACAATGTCCCTTGTTCTCTGAGTTTCTCAGCCAGGTAGGATCACATTCACATGCTCTACTTTTGCCAAAGAGCCACTCAGGTTGGTGAAGAGCTGCCTTGGAGAGCCTGAAACGGAGTCCCTTCCTAGAGGTCTTAGAAGAAGTTTATGTTATTGTAATCAAAGGGCTTGGAAGTACCAGGATTCAAACTCTGACAAACCAGGGCTGAAGGTGGGACCCTAGGATAACCCCAGAGCATAGGGTGCTCCCAGCTGACCCCCCAGCATTCTGACTAGAAGATGTTGGCCCAGGGGACTAACTTTCATGACAGGGATGATGGAAAGGGCCATGGAGACAGCCCGGGTGATTGATGATCCAGTGACATTTCACACAATCTTCTATTACCGAGATCCGTGACCTTCATTCTTGAGCTCCCAGCTCTTACTCACTTTAAGATGGGCCTCTCATTTTGGGTTAGACAGGCTTAGCACATCATTCACCTGGAGAGGATGGGTATGCATAAAATCACAAATTCAGTTTAATTAAATTCAACAAACGTTTAAAGGAAGGCTTCCCTCCACATCATTCTAGACATTACAGCAGACTTCTATCATCAAGGTATTTAATTGACCTGCAATCCACGAATGCAAAGAAATAGAGAGCTCTGAAGGCAGGGCAGAGGGAGGGACACTCCTTAAATAAGTGTTTCCATCAATGAGCATTTATCTAGAGGCCACAAATGCAATCAAGCCTGAAAAAAAATCAACGCATTTAAAGCCAACTCAGGCGAAGAATACATGAGTGATTGTAAGGTTTTCTGCCACTGATGAAGGGTTGAAAGAGGTTCCTGAGGGGATGGACAGTGTATGTGAGGTGATGGTTATTTTAATATTCTCAAGGAATAATCAAAGAAGCAACTGGTGGTCTGACAGAAGACTGGCTAAGGGACACTCAGAGGACCTTCTGATACACTGTCTCCAGGTGAAGGCCAGTGACCAACAGGAAAGGCTGGCAAGTTGAAATCTTCATGTACTTGCTGCACTGTTACCAGCAGTGACACACATGATAACCCCTTTGATGAATGGGGTCCCTCTGTGTGATGAGATAAACCAAGTGACCATGTAGTGCACACAGTACTGGAGTGTTGCTATGCAGGGCTGGGAACCCCAGTTCACAGTATCAATTAAAATAATGGAAACCTCTTACATTACATTCTTAATGTATAGGATGTTTACATTTTGCATCACAAAATTTCAAGAGTAATTTTAACTGCATGAGATTTTCACTTTATGCTCTTTCAGAAACTATTTTAAGATGCATCTCCAGGGCATCACCTGAGATCTTGTAACACACAAATAGAGCCATCTTCATCATCTATGTTATCAGTGATTATTAGCAGAGCTGGCATTTGTCACCGCTCTGGTGTGACAACCGGAACTCACCCCTCATCCTTGCCATCCTATCTCTTCTCCACAAGCCTCCCACATCCTTTGCTGATGATTACAGAAAGAGGAACAGGGACAGTGAGTTATGTCCATGACTTTGTACACCAGGAAGGACACCAGCCTGGGTCAGAGGCTGTGAATGAACCTGAGCTGACCTCAGGCACATCTGTGTGATGTCCTCATAACTGATGACACATGAGGTTCAAGAACAGGTTGGAGTATGCCAGTCACCAGGCTCTAAGCCTCTCACTATCCCAGGACTTCTGTGTATGTGGTGGCACCTGACCTGGCTTCAGGGCATCTCAGTGTCACCCCCTTGGATTGACCATCCCTGACATCCTTGACCACCTCTGCTTGGCCCCCTTCATGCCCATTCTGTCCCCTGCCTTTGTTTCTTCATGACGTCCACATGTCCTTCAGTTACTTTATCAGCTGTTGGTTTGCTTGATCATTGTCTGTCCCCTGCAAAGACTGGGTCTTTCTCTTACTGAACACCATAACCTATGAGCTCAAAATAGCACTGCGGACTGGAATGAAAAGGGTTTTGGATGAATGCATGCACAGATAGTTATATACACCAATCATTTGGGAATGAGTTCTGGGGACTAATTTAAATGTTCTGCAGTTCACATAGGGTGGGATCTCTGTGGGCTATGGGAGTGGTCAGAGAAGGCTTTTGGAGAAGGTGGGACTTGGCTGGCCTTGAAAGATGGGCAGAATGGTTCATGGGCATTGGATGAGCCAGGAAGATGCTTCAGGTGTACCAAAGGCCAGTGTGGCTGGACCACCATCAGACACCTTCCAGCTGTGTCTGGGATGGGAAGAATTCTGAGTTGACTTTTGGCTTCAGGGCAGTGGTATGCAGGGTGCTACCTGGGTTGGTGCAAAGCTTTGTATTTTTAAATATGGGCCAGAGTACAAAATCTCTACTGGAAGTTTGGGTCAGGAGAGGCCCCATTGGATCCTAAGGGAAAACCCCAACATTTGTTTGTGGGGGTGGGCATTATCCAGAGGACCAACGTGGGGCTCCTTGCATTTCAGGTTGCTCAATGAAGGTGCAGAAAATGCTCTTGGGCTGCTGGGGAGGTGTGGGAAACAGAGGCCAGGGCAGTCCACTTGCTCATGGCTTCTCTGTTTTTGCACGTTCCCCAAGGTCCATCCTCCAGGCTCTGTGGCTCAACTGTGGGTGGAACATCTGGTCTGGTTCATTTTCCAAAAATCAAATTTGCTTTTCTAACTTTTAAGCTGAAAAGCATATTTATTTTTCTCTTTGGCACACAACTTAGAGAGGATGAGGGTTTTCCTGGCTGTACCACGGTAATCTAGCTCTGCTCCCAGAACATTGAGCTGGGTTTTAGTCCAGGAGGGGATCTCCTTCATGTTGATAAGTAAGTGAAAATTGAGTCAGTTTAATTGCACAAGGAACCATAGAAAGAAAAACAGTATAAACTGCCATGGCTCTGCAAATCATGGTTCAGCAAACATTTACACTGAACATTGGCTGCACCCTTTCTTCAGTTCTGCTAATAGCGGCCTCTGCAAAGAAACACAGGCCTGCTGTCTTGGGGATAGAGAGACAGAAGCTTGAATTTTGCTGTGGAGTCTGAGTAGATTTGCTAAGTCTGTCAAACTTGTGTCAATCAAAGTGAATGTGTGTGTGGTGAACACTGACTACAGCTGCTAGCAGCATAGTGCGGCAGGAGCCCAGGAGAAGGTAGGGCACACCATGGAGTCCTGGAGCAATTATCACCAGCTCATCACCTGAGTCTCATTTGTGGCAAGAGCGGAGCCTGGGCTGTGGGGGGGGGGGGGCAAGGCAAGGGATGTGAAGTCACTTCACAAATGGCAGTGTGGATTGGGAGTATGATGGTGGGAAGAGAGAGGCACCTGTGGTTAGTCTGTGATGGCTCATGAATTCTGGGCATACCATTTCACTTCTTTAGGCTTCAGCTTCCTAAAATTTGTGTTGTTTCCCATAACTCAGCAGTAGGGATTGCTGCAGGCTGGATTCTCCTGGAAGTGATTCTAAGGTGGGGGGTAAAGATGTTTATTGGGGGAGTGAACGTTTGTGTGTGAATAATGGAGGAAGTTGGACTGGGCATCCATCAGGCACATGTGGCCATGTCAAGTGCTGGTAGGGGACATGGGTGTTGGGTGGAAATGGCCAGGCTCTCTGCCACCACCTGGCTCAGCTGTTGGCCAGGGCTGTCCTGGGAATCACATGGCCATAGCTCCACTGCCACAGGCTGCCAGCCAGCCACGCTCCTCACAGCAGGCAGCCAGGGTCTTGGTATAACATCTGTGTCACACACAGGGTCATGTAAGAGCAGCTGAAGGAGACTTGGCTCCTACTCTCAGAAGGTTCAGGTAGGACTTCATCACTCTGAAACTTTGGCTTGCAAAATATTTTGGGCATTCCTCAGGGACACCATCTTGTGCCAGCACCTGCAGCTGGGGATAATTTCCAATTCTCTCTGCCCCACCTGGGGGATGCCCTGTGTCTAGGCTTCCCACCTGACCTGAGGAATGCCAGGGAAATCACTGAGGGGAGAAGAGCTCCAGGCTGGGATCTCTGAGTTTTACTGGGAGCCCCTGTCAGGGCTCAGCTGTGGCTGGACTGAAGGCAGGCTAAGTGAGAGATGTGTGGCTTCCAGCCTCGGAAGATTTAACCTGTGTCCTCAGTATAGTCTGGCTCCTCCCCTCAGATGCTAGTGTGCCCTCTGTCTTCAGGATTCTGGGGGCCTGGCTCAGCCACACAGGCTCCTCAAGATCCCACACAGTTCCTGCCATGGAGGAAGTGGGGTCTAGGATACTGAATGCCCATCAAACATAGATTTAGTTGGGACCCACAAGCACAGATGCACAGATAGGCAAACATAGCTGGGGCTGAGGGCAGGGATGGAGGGGAGGGGCAGTGAGTTCCAAATGACTGTGGGTAGTGTATGTGATCGAGGGGCAGCAGTCACAGGGATGGGAGACCTGCCAGCTTCGGTGGTATATGGGCTGCACTGTGTACCTGCCCCCGCCATGTCCATGTATTGTAACCCTAATCCCCAGTACCTCAGAATGTGACTATATGTGGAGATAAGGCCCTTAAAGAGGTAAATAAGTTAGGTAAATAAGGTAAATAAATGAGATATTTAGGGTGGGCCCTAACCCAGTATGACTGGTGTCCATATAAAAAGGGGAGATTAGGACACAGATGCATACAGAGGAGGACCATGTGGAGACACAGAGAGAAGACAGACATCTGTAAAACGGAGAGAGGCCACAGCTCCTTGCTGTTGGACTTTGCCCTCCAGATCTATGAGGAGTGTCTGTGATGCTTTGTCATTGTGACCCTAGGAACACTAATTTAGGTAGTGACTCTTCCAGAAAATACATTTACTATCCCAGACACAGGATTTCAGCCTGGTGTGTATGTTCTCTGTGATGCCTTGATCCTGCAGGATGTCCGGGTCTTCTGTGCATCCTTATCTCTGCTCCTGGCCTGGGCAGGGCCCCCGGGAGCCTCCTGGGGTTTGTTCTATAACTGACACACAAGTAGAGATGCTGCTGGGGAAGAGACAGTTCTTTCATCTGAACTCTGGCTTGTTTTGAATCTGCTAACAGGTAAGGTCCTGGTCCTCAGACCCTCAGTTTCCCCATCTGTGAAGTAGGAATGAAGAAACTGACCACCTTGAAGGGCTGGGATGAGATTTCAGAGGAAGGGGCGCAAGGTGGCATCTACTATCCACTGAACATGTGCTGGCCTTGAGGACACGTCCTTCCTTCTTCCCTAGGGCCACCACCATCATTCCAGGGATGTAGGGACATACCTTTGATTTTCCCAGGCTCAGAATAAAATATGACCCATTCTATGCAAGAAAGGGGAGGGGACCAGGGCAGTGGAGAGAGCAAGTTGGTCCTTGGACTTCACATTTGACAGTTGATACTATTGGAAAACCAGAAAGGCCACACTGTGTTTGTCCTGAGCACCAGTGGCAAATAAACCCAATTAAACCATAAGGCATGTGTTGAGGTGGTTAAGACCATGAACCTTAGATTTAAGTAGAACTGAAGCATAATTCAGATTCTTGTTAGCTGTGTGACCTGGGACAAATTCTTCTCCTCTCTAAGCTTTGGTTTTCCTGCCAGATATGGGAGTAACAGTGGTATGTAGCACATAGCCCCTGGCATGGGCAGAAATTACATCCCTAGAGCTTGGTGACTGGAAGATGGCCCACCCTTCATAATGCCCTGATATCCTCAGTGTCACCATTACCTTATCCTTAGTCTTGGATTGATGTACTTCTCTTGACCAAAAGGGGAGGACCCAAACCAATTCTTCAGCCACCAGAGTATTATTTTGAAGCTGGCTTTTCTGGTCTGTAGGAAATGAGGCTTAAGCATTCAGCCAAGCCCAGCTCCAAGAGATGTGTTGAAGAGTCTGTCTGAAGAGAAGATGAAAATACTGTGGCCACTCACTGACCACATTTGGGAGGTGAGACCATCACCCAGTTTCAGTTAGACTTAGAGAATGTTGTCCATCTTGTCCTCAAGGCTGGGCAAGAGCAGGTGACAAATCTACCACCTGCACAAGTGTTTGTGACCATGTACCCTGGGCCAAGTTCTGCATTTGTGAACAATGTCAGTGCAAGTGTAAGAACTGAGTGAACTACCAGACAGAAGTCAGGATGGAAGTCGGGCCTTCATTGAGGTTGCTGCTCTGGGCCTGAGTAACACCCCCACTGCTACATGCTTTTGGACCCAGGTGTTTTCCTGCTCAGACATCCACCCACCAGATCCTGTAACCCATCTCCTTGGGCACTGGTACCTACAGTCTTGGTTTCTACTCTTGCATTGTCTCCTGTGAGCCTGTGCACTTGCCCATGTGTGATCGTTTTCTGTCTTTGTCATCCAAGGGCCCATCACAAACTTTGTACACAGTAGGTGCTCAGCAAATGCTTGTGGAACTGCCCTGAGGTGAAACAGGTGTTGCAAGGCATTGAGCCTCTGGTTCTATTCCAAAGCCATGTCGAGGGACTCTGAGTGGATGAATCCTGTGGATAACCAGATTAAAGCCTACAGCTCCCCATGGCCCCTGTTGAACCTCCATTTTCAAACTTGCTCTTCCCTTCTTTGCTGAGAAGAAACAGCACCCTTTCCATGACCAGCTCTGTGTGGATCTAACTTCCCAGCAGTGAGCTGAAGAGAGGCGGCAGGTGGCTCCCTGACAGCATCTGGACCCGTGTGTCATGGAAATGACAGTGCACATGGCCTGGTGTGACTGCATCCTGATGGGGAGACCCGAGTCTCCTTTACCACAAACTGTCCATGATGACTTAAGTCCCCTCCATATGGAGCCCTGACTCCATCACTCATGAAGGGGCCCACAGCCTCTTGTGAACCAGAGGATTTCAGCAGCACTCAGAGATTGAGTGTACAGGAAAGCTTCCTTTACAAAGCCCTAAGTCCTGTGAGGTGGGAAGGGCATTATTACTGTCCTGTGACTATTTTACTAAGACTGAACAGGGTGATAGAGGCCGGTGGGGGTGTGGCTGGGCAGCTGCAGTGGGGCTGATTCTGGAGTCTCCTTCCAGAAAATAGGAGGTGCCTTCCTGTTCCTTTCCCCCTGCCTTTTCCTTTCTCTCCTAGTGTGACTATGAGAAGGGATTGCCAGTGACATGTGACTGTTCTGTGAGTGGTTCCAAGCTCACCTGGATGGTTGGTGCTCCACCTGGGTGGTGGCTAACTCAGACTTGGTTTTCTAATGTTTATGCTGCAGGTGGTCAGGATGAATAATGGAGTGCAGGGTTCTTGGCCCTACTTATGTTTGGGACTTGTGGATTCTCTGTTGTGCAGGACTGTCCTGTGCTTTGTAAGATGTTGGCAGCATCCCTGGCCTCTACCCAATAGATGGGCAGTTGTGACAGCCAAAAATGTCTTCAGACATTGATGTCCCCAGACATCATCTGGGGTCCTCCACACTTAACTCCATCAGGGACAAAAATGAAGGCTGAGGGATACTGGAGTGGCCTGATTTATATTTCTAATCATGCACAGTCACTGGAAAGTGATCATCTCTTGCTTCTAATTACCCAAGGAACTCTTGAGAGAATAAATGAAAGACCTGCCTCAAGGTGCCCAATGGGGAGATTGTACAGCTTTTCATCAGTCCTCCCTAATCCAGCCTCTCAGCACTAGTTGACTTTAGCAGGCTCTTCCTACTTACCAGGGATACATCATGTACCACGCCAAGTAGAAAATGCATATTTAAAAAATGTGCTGGGACCATATCCAGGGAATGAAGACATGAGCTGATTTAGAAGAATGCTATTTCCCATCTTGTCCTATCTACAAATCTTGATTATCTTAATAAAGTTGTTTGAATCTAAATACAGATTCTCTAGTGTAGACTGACAACAGATGCAAATCACTGTTTTTCAGCTGAGTCATGAGCTGGATCAGGTGACATGAGGTGTCATAGCCAAAGGCCCAAGAGAATGGAGAGCTGTATGTGGTGCAGCCCTGTGATGTCCTGAGTCTTCTCTTTCTTGTAGATGTAGAGAAATTTTATCTATATCTATCTATCATCTATCTCTCTATAATCTCTCTATCTATTATCTATCTATCTATCTATATCAATCTATCATCATCATCTATCTATCCATCATCTATCTACCTATCTGCCAACCTACCTATATTTCAGATTGGCCCCAAATGACCTGACTTCATGAAACACCAGCCTCTGTCCCCAGGAGGCCATAAGGATGCAGTGGATGACCCCCTGGCACTTGACCAGCCCCTAGAAGAGTGTCTTGCATTCAATTAATTCTTGGTAGTCAGTCGGGCACATGGTTGAATGCTGAATTAAGACAAGTGAACCTATCTCAATGGCCTGGGTAAACCGAGCTCATTGCGTGCTAGAAGAAAGGACATGTGGGCAACAGAGGGAACTAATGGCAGTACTCAGCTAAAAGAACAGTCATCTTGATGCCTGTATCCTGGATCTACATAGCAGGGCCTGGTGAAGCAGCAGTAAGGAACATGGCCCAAAGGCCAGAGCAATCACAACCCCGTTACTGAATTCAGTGGAGGCAGAAAAGCTGAGACCATGTGTCAGACCATGCCTTGCTCCTCTCAGCACTGTCTGGGTTTGGAAAGCCTGATGCTTCTCCCTGGAGGCACCCACATTCTTCTCTATCACCCCAAAGATGCCACCTCAGTCAGCCCACTGTCTTTTCTTCCTGGTGGGTTTGATTAAATCTTTTGAGCCCCTGAGGGTCTTTCCCTGCCCTGTGAATTACTTAAGATGTGTTCTCTACTACAGAGACCCATGTGACATTTCACTCCCAGTGGTCACCATGTCCTGCTGTGTGGGCCCACTGAACTTGCTCTTCTCATCTCCCTGGAGTCTGTTTAGAGGCTGCAGTGGGCCATGCCACACCCATCATCCTTGCAGCACAGGGCAGCCACTGGTCCACAGAAGCCTGCTGTGCCCTAAACATGGGGCTGGCAGTTCCTGCCCCTTCCTTCCTTGCCCATGTATGTGGAGCTCTGACCTTGTTCTTAGGGGATCAGCAAGACAACAAATTCATTACTTGTTTTATATGTTTATCTGGAAGGGAGCCAGCAGTGTGCTGGCCCCAAGCATCTGCGGGCTTGGCGTCCACCACTGCTTTGCTAGGTTTAGTAGAATCTTTGGAATAGAACCTCTTGGGAGTGAGGTAATCACTTCTTGGGAAGCTCAGCTCAACCTGAAGAAGGGCTTTCAAGGGGTCATGGGGGACATCACAGCCACAGCCACAGCCTCCTACCACTGGGTCTGTCTGAAGCTCCCAACTTCAAAAGTAGAACAGGTGGGAATGTGTCCTGCAGATAAGAGATGGGACAGCTGCATTTTACAAGTGGGCAACCTCAGCTCAGGGTGTGAATTTTACACTTAATGGTTTATTGGGAAAATGGGTCAACAGATGTCAACACCCATGACAACAAATACAAGTGAACTTTCAGGTGCATAAAATTGTCCTCATGAGAGTTGGTGCTCAAGCCTGTCCACAAGGGGCCTCTAAGAGACCCAATAAAACCTCAAAGGCAAGGCTTTGAAACTCAGGCCAGGGCCTCTGAAAAGCAGCTTTGGCCATGGCATCAGCTGACATAACCATTTGGCATTCATATACTGGAGCAACAGAAGTTCTTGGCAAATGGACAGACTCTCCCATTGATGCATTTTAAACCCAGAGGCTTCTTTGGATGGGATTTCCTCTAGCATCTTGGGAGGTACAGAGTGACTGGCTAGGCCTGAAGAATGTCCTGTCTCAGCTTTTGGAGAGGTTGTTCCTGTTTCCAGTGGAGTCCTGTTCCTAGTTAGCTCTGTGGCTTGACTGTGGCATCTTGGGCAGCTGCTGAGGGCACAGTGATGCCTCTCTCACCATGGTCTCCCCAGGAGCCACTGTAGCTAGACTACCTGGTGATGTGGAGAAACCAGGTGAGGACAAGATGGCTGGTCAACTTGGGGACACCTGGTGAAGTGGCAATCCTTGATGAATAGGGGACATGGGCAGGGATGCCTAGTGAAGCATAGGCAGAGAAGAGCTTGAGGGAGATGGAAATAGGTAGGCAGGGACATCTCTAATGAGGCAGGAGATGTGTAGAGGATTAGGCCCTGCCCTAACCACCAGTGCCACAGAAGTCGCCTCAGGCTCCCAACCTTCCCCCAACTTGTTCCCATCACCTGCTGGTAAAGACACGATTGTGAAACACAAACCAAAATACCTTTTAAATTCCTAAGAGTCTTGCTCCCCAAAATGTGATCTAGGCATCGATGCAATTTTTCTTGCTTTGTAGACCCACGGCCAAGGCAGCATGGTTTATAAGAGGAAGCTGAACAGGCTTAGGATATGATGGTGGGGTTTTCATCTTAATTTGCTGTTTCCCTGGTGCATGATTTTAGGAAAATTACTTACACACTCCAGGTCTCTGTCAACAAAATGCTTGTAATAAAGAGTTTTTACAGGAATGAAATGAGTTGCTGTGGACTGGGGAAACTTGCAGTCAGGGGAGAGGTAGCAGGTTTTACCTGTTGTCTGGGGGTTGTGGCACCAGACTGTGGTTCCCATCCTCACTCTACAGCTGCCACTTATGTGGTGCTGGGGGAGTTACCTTCTTGGAACCTCAGTTCTGTCACCTGCCTGCCAGGGTTCTTGGGACTACATGAGATATTGTGGGTCCAGTGCCCAGGGCAGGGCCTACAGAGCATAGTGCCTCATCTGTGGCTGCACCAACTAGAAAAATTAAGGTCTAGAAAGGCATATGGGCCACAGACAAGCCTAGAAGACTATTGTGCTGTGCAGCAGTCACTAACACAGCTACTGAAGATCACATTCAGCCACTTCCTCTGATAGCAAGGCCAAGCCAGTCATAGGATGGGGCCACACTGGGTCTACTTGTCATATGAGCTTCAAGGCCACACATGCCTTATTAGTTGTCCTCTGAATGGTTTGGCCTTGACCCTAACACCCATAGGGCCATCTGCACCATATGCTCTTGTGCTGATCCTTGGGAAAGTCTTGGCAGAGCTTGAGAAACCACAGAGAGGCCTGAACCCCTTTAACCTGAAGCTTTTCCATGTGGAAAGACAGGGGCTGAGAGAAGATGGGAAGGTGGTCTAGCAGGAGACAGAGCACCTGGGCACTAAGGGGCTGGCATGAAGCACCCATGTTGGTGGCAGTGGAGACAGTGGGGAGGACATAGGGAGTAGATTCTACTTCTTTACTAAATCCAAAGATATGGAACTTTGAGCACCTCTTGAACTTAAAATGGGCTAATTTAGGACAAGTAAAAAGATCATTTCACACAATGGCTCATGATGAATAAACCCTGAGGTACTGGGCAGAAAAAATGGAAGGACATGAACAAGTTGTGGGATGGGCTATCTAGGACACTGAGAGTGACCACAGCCATCCCATGTCCAGCACACCAACCCGGGCCAGGCGTTGGACTCTGTGCCCGTGCATTCCCCAGAAGTCCTCAGAAGTGGGCCTTAACTGTCATCTCTTAGAGATGAGGTTCAGAGACATGCACCCATATGGATCACACAGCTGGTTTGATCCCAATCCATGCACTCTATCACCAGGTTATTCTGACTCTTACAGGGATGTTTGGGCTTCTTTCATATATTCTTCTTCGGGTTAGGGTCTTAGAATATGTTTTTGGAGCATCCGCTAGGGACAAATTCTAGATGGATCTTGGATTTGATCCAGGAAGGCAGTGCTACAAATTTTCAGAATATTAAGCATTTAAGTTCAAGGGGGAGAGGGGCAGGTGAAGGAGATCAAACCCAAGTCCTTATTCCAGGACAGTGGTTCCTAACTTGTGCTGGACACTGGCATTACCAGGCTGTGGCCCTGCTCAATGACATCAGAATTTCTGGGGCTGGGACCCAGGCAGCAGGTATTTTGTAAGTGCTGTGGAAGGAATCACTGTCCTAGAGAGATGGCCCCTGTGTCCCCTAATATTATTATTAGGATAATAATATTAATGGTATTCAAAGTAAAAGTGTAAGCAGCCAGGGCTATTGTGACCCTTATCTTAGGAGACACTCCCACTTTTCCACCAGCTAAGTCTTTGGTCACTCTGTGGTTATTTAAAACAAGTGAAAAGCAGAAATGAAACCCAAGAATTGATATTCATCAGAAAAAAAAAAGTCATAAACAAAAAAGCTAAAAGATAATTTTTGTTAAATAATGAACACTCGTAAAACAGCAGTGAAATGGTATTAAAATGTCTGATTACTTATTTCTCAGCATTCATCGGATAACTTAAGCAGCATGAAGCAGTAGTTGCACTTAAAAAAATGACAAGAAAATAGCTATTCATTTAGTCGACAGGGAAGGTTCATTTCCTTTTAAAGATCACTGGTGTCACTGCTCATCACCAGGGTGAGTGTCAACACAGGCATCTTTATGCTGAGATGGTGTCCACAGCTCCTTTGCCTACAGTTCTTGGAGCAAACTTCAGGGTCTTTCTGAGAGGGGTCTCGGGAGGGACTGTGGCCTGCCCCCCACCCTAGATCAGCGAGGCCCGAAGACTGCATATTGCTGCGTGGTGGCTGCTGAATTTGGACATATTCCAAAGGAGGCCCAATGTTCCCAGGCTGGGGGCAGCATGGAGGGAGTGTCCACTGGGCCTGGAGACAGACCCCATGTGATTCTGGACTTGCATTTTTAGGGCTGGACCCATCTGAAGACCAGTGGCAGCTGGGAGGACTGCCAGCAGTTCTGCCTCTCTTCCTGCCAGCCCCATTTTCCTCCTGCAGGGAAGGATCGTGGACAGGGAAAATGATGGAGGAGTGAAGCAGGGCCACAGACAGAAGTGACGAGTCCTCTGCCCTCTGCCTATTGCACCATATTCCATAAAAAATAAACACATTTGAATTGTTTGTGTATTGCTAATGCTATGGCATTCCAGGCACTGGCAGGCTGCAGAGAAAGCTGCACTGTCATGAATCCACCAGAATCCATCCGGAGACGGCCTTGAGGGTCAGGATCTTTGGAGCTTCCCTTTGGAAGGGTCAGCAGTGCCCATGTGCCTCGTGCTCTACACAGTGCTGTGAAAATGAAATTAAAGGGTAAAAACAAAAGAAACCCATGGGTAGAAAATCCCAGGGCTTTATGGAGTCGTTTGGCAATAATTTATAGTGTACAGCATCACACAGGTGTGTCTGTGTGTCCTCCCCTTGCCAGCCCTGCCTTCTGTGCATCTGCACACAACTGGCCACAGGTTCTTCTCCTATGTGCCTGGAGGAAGCTCATAGGTGGTTGTTCTTGGAGAGGTAGGCGATGAGGGCCACAGCCACGCCCACGTAGATACCAGTTCCAATCGTGATGGATAGCACAGCCAGGAACAGGGCCCGCCGGGAGCTAGTGCTGGCCTGGTGGAAGTCACCCTTGGCCACGGCTTTGTTCGTCTGTTGGAGAGAAAAGAGAGAGGAAAAAAGGAAGTCAAGATGAGCAAGTCAGAGCAAATGAAGTGACTGTAGTGTTCACCTCTGGTGCCTTTCCGACTTTGAACTTAGCTGACAACAGACAGGAAGGACTTGCCAAGGGGTAACTGGGTGTGCTCCCAGGTGTGATGCAGCTGTTCTATAACTGACAAAGAAGAAATAGGGAGGTATTGCTTCCCCAGACTGCAAGGCAGTTAAAGCTTAAAAAAAGAAAATTGTCCCCAGGAATACCCATGGCTGGCAGTACTCCACCACCAATGTGGGGTCCAGCGTCTTGGGAACCAGGATGTGAGGGATAGAGTAGATATTACAGCCTCAGCACCCTCTTTTCTACCCATAGATGATAGTTTATTTTATTTGGAAAAACACTGAATTTCCTTTTTTTAAATTTTTATTTATTTATTTTTTTGAGAGAGTGAGCAAGCCAGGGAGGTACAGAGAAAGGGAGAGAGAAATCCCAAGCAGGCTTCACCGTTTCAGCATAGAGCCCGACGTGGGGCTTGAACTCATGAATTGTGAGATCATGACCTGAGCCAAAACCAGGAGTCAGACGCTTAATTGACTGAGTCCCCAGGCACCCCGAATAACACTAGAATATGTTCACACTTACCTGATTTAACTTTAAAACATAGTAGGGGCGTGAGGAAGGAAATTATAGTTCTCATTTCCCAGAGAGGATACTATGGCATAAGACTGTTAAAGCAATTTCAGGATACTTAACACTTTAGTCTTCAGCTGGTGGCCATGGAACCCAGCATTCCTGACCATTGACCTTCTTCACCATAGCTGCAGTTGGTAAAATTCAACCATCAATAAAATTATGATGTAAGACCAATACCCCCATTTCTGGTCACTCAGTTGCCTAATGAGGTGTTGCTTTGATAAAATTCATGTTTCTTGGGATCACAAGATGGATAGGAATGTGGAGGCTTGGGATGTTGTATCTGGTTGGGTATTTTGCAGCAGACCCTATGTACTCATCCCCAACCCCTTCCTTAGCTGTCCCTCTCCACAAGTGAGACTAGAAATGTTACACAAGAGCATGGAGACTGTCATGAGTTTCAGCTGTAATCATCCTGAAAGGACCACTTGAGGAAAATGATGAATTTGGCTGATGGGGGTAGAAGCTACCAGGACCCCCTAACCCCTGGGAGGGTCAAGTGATGCTGAGGAGGGTTAACCCCAAGATGGCTGGGGATTCTTTGTGGTCGGGGAAAGGCAGAGCCCACTGTCCAGGTCAATGTCCTAACTCACTCTCTGGCCCATCTCCAGAAAACCAGATCTTCCCTGGGTCCTATCTCCATGTGTCATCAGTGGTATTTCTGCATTGTGTAGGCCGGTATGGGTGTGGTATGTTGTTTACTCAAACTAAGGTATGCCAAAACCTTTGCAACAGACCACAAAGGGTTAGACTCAGAAGTAACTCATGAGATGAAGTTCCACCCTGCCCAGTCCTGACCCTGACTGATGAAATGTGGAGCTCTGTGTCTGGTTGAGAAGGGACTCTGGTCTGCTTGGGACCTCTCTTTTTCCTACCTGTTGGATCCTGGAGGTCAGTTTTTGCCTTCCTCTCCTGATTTTCTTTCTTGGAAAGGAGCTTGGGAGCTCACTGCTGACAATTCTTGATGAAGCAGAGCTAAGGGAAGGCTGAATGAGAAGCCTCCTAGGACAATGCTAATTAATTAATTAAGCCTCAATTAGCTGTGTTTCATTTTCTCTAGCAGCACTCCCAAACACCCCAGTGTCTCATAACATGATTCCCTAGAAATGCCCATCCTTAGCCAGGCGGCCACATTCCATCAGAATGGGGCTTTGCTACTATCTCTCATTACCACTACCCTTAAGGCAATCTGCCCTGGGCCCTGCTACAGGAGAGGGCAGACAGGAAGGCAGGGGACACTGGGCACTCCCTCCCCCTGAAAACAGGCCCTGCCGGGAGTGCCTGTGTCCCGACTGACCCATCTCATCAAGGCTCACATGTTTCAGTAACTATGTTTAGTAGTTGCCTTCCTGGCTCAGCTTTAAGTTCCAGAGACGGGTCCACACCTGCCTTGTCCACACGGTCTGCCTGAAGCCTGGGTGGATGGTAGGAACTCACTGAACATTTCATGAATGACCGAGTGGACTGTACAAGATCAGCTCCCTTCAAATGCTTCCAGGTGGTACTGGCACCAGATGCACCCTCCTGGGTTCTCTGGTGGTCTGTGTGAGGAAGGTAGTGGCACTGGGCAGCCTTGACCCAAACTCTGGCCCAACTCTGCAGACATTTCCTCTGGCAGGTTCTGAGCCCATGGTGCGAGTGCTCTAGTCCCCAGGAGCCCAGAAGTGTTGGCTAGGGAATCAAGCTCCACAGTTTACTCTCACAGTGCAAGCTGGGAACACCCTCTACATTTTGTTTGGTTATAGGGCAACTGTTCCAACAGGAAGTGTGTTGTGTTGGAGATGCTATCTGCTGAGATGTATCAGAAACAGCAAACAGATAGAGCCTCATTGGCAAGCAGGCTGCTTTTCAGCAATGCCACTCACCATCTGCATTTTGCAGAAGCTCCTGTGAGGTAGCAATGATGTTTACACTCCACAGACTGGGCATCCTGGTCTAACAAAGGTGGTCCCTGACACACATCCTTTGTTTCAGAAAATGGATCCTGTGGCTACAAATCAGCTTGTATCTCCTTTGAGGTACAACCTTGAAGAAATGTTTCCATACTGAAAACTTCTGGGCTAAGTCTCCAGGCTTTTCTTGCTATGCAGGAGTGCAGGGGTCTGGTCCTGGATCCAGGGGTCTGTGAAGCCCTGATGCTGAAAGCAGGACTGTGTGCATGTGCATTTTTATGAGCTGAGGGTCAGCCAGGCCTACTGGATTCCCCCAGCAGCCACGTTCCCAGCTGCTCTGACTGCTGCATTGGAGTGGGTGGGGAAGGAAAGGAGATACCAAGGAACAGAGCCAACCTGGCATCTCCTGGTAGGGACAGGAGGACATTGCAGATGCTTGCTTCTTGGCTGGAATAAGCAGATGTTGTTTGCTTGCCTTAACTGGGGATCTAGACTTGTCTACACCCCAGTGTGCACATGCAGCCCATGGTTTGTAAGTGAGTGTGCTGCAGGCATGCTGAGAGGCCTTACTTGGAACGGCATGTGGGTCTCATCAGCACAGACTGCACCATGTCAGATGGCTCTGCAGCAGGACTTCTCAAACTTGGGGCACATTCCAATTGCCAGGAAGCTTTGAAAACTCCTGATGCCCAGGCCACACCCTGGGCCAGGGAAGTCAGAGGCTCTGGGTTGGGACCTGGCTTCTGTGCCTTTCATGCTTCCAGGTGATTCCAGTGTGCAGGCAAGGTCGAGACCAGGGTGGCCAATTGTCCCAGTTTGCTCAGTACTGAGGGGATTCCCAGGACTTGGGACACTCGGTGCTGCAATAGGGACAGTTCAGGCAAACTGGGATGAGACTCACTGCTTTTCAAGAAGGCAGCCCTGGTCTGGCGTGGAGAGCATCCTGATGACCCACCTTTTCCCAACAGAATCACCTTTCCATGTTAGCAATAGAAGGAATGAAACTGGGAGAGTCGGAGCTCAGGGGGTGAACTCAGCCTCCTGGGTGTCCCCACCTGAGATCGTGGCAGCTGTGTGCCCTGATGGCCTGTCCGTTCACCATGCAAGGCACTTCTTTGATTCCTGCATGTGGGCATTTGCAGAAAGGGAAGCCACTCACACCCTCAGCTCTCACACTTTTGTTTTTAGCTTGTGGGGTGTTATTTCTAAACCTCATTCCCTCTGGTTTATGGCCCTAAGGAGTATTGGCTGGCATTTTACCTCCTAATAGCCTCCTTTCTAATGGCAACATGGGATTGACCTCTGTTTTTGTGGGGCCAACATGCCCTGCAGGTGGGAGCCCCATCCTTGATCCTAGTCTGTCCTCCTGGAAAATGCCTTCTGCTGTGGAAGGTGATGTGTGCCAAAGGAAATGGAAATTAAACTCCCTCTCGCACTTTGTTTTTAGGCACTCAAATAACTTACTTGAGTCGTCTTGTACTTGTCGGGGGCCCCTTCCTCCTGACTTGCCTACACCTTTCCCACTTTCTCTAGCTGCCGGCTACAGACCTTTCCACAGGTGGACCCACTCACATTGTCTCCGGCAGTGCCTGCTATAGTCCCCGTGCCCTGCACACAGCATGCATGGCCTTCTTGACCCTGAACCCCAATACTGCTCAGCCTCATCTTCTCCCACAGTGGGGTGACCTGCCACCAAGGCCCTCCCACTGTGGGGTCAAGGATACTGCCAGCCCCTGGGAGTGTGCGTGTGACTTTACTTAAAATCATGTGCTCCACCTACTTTATTTAAAAAAATTTTTTTTAACGTTTATTTATTTTTGAGACAGAGAGAGACAGAGCATGAGCAGGGGAGGGTCAGAGAGAGAGGGAGACACAGAATCTGAAACGGGCTCCAGGCTCTGAGCTGTCAGCACAGAACCTGACGCGGGGCTCGAACTCATGGACCGTGAGATCATGACCTGAGCTGAAGTCGGCCGCTTAACCAACTGAGCCACCCAGGCGCCCCATCCACCTACTTTAAAAGGGGAGGAGGGAGTCTGAGACTTGGGGTTCCCATCTGTGCAGTGGACCAATGGGCATGACGCTTGGTCAGTGGAAGCTCTGACACTGGCTCCTGCCCTTCACTCTCCAGACCCACGCTCTTCCCACATTTACCTGCCTGTGGCTGGGAAGCTGCCCTGGTTCCTTCTCCCTAAGGGCCTCTCAGGGAGATTAGAAGAGGGGGACAGGGCTCACCACCTGTGAGGTCTGCAGAACCGATGACTCCTGCAGGTTCAAACCCTCCATCCTATTCTCTCCAGGCCTCCTCATTCTGGCTTCTCTGACATGCCCACTCCAGTCACATCCCTGTCCCTTGTGGTCCCCACGCCAGCCATCTTTGTAAATCAGCCCTCTGCAAATGATCTAATTGGGGTGAGTCATCTATTTCTTGACTGACCAGCTACAGCTAAGACAGCAATAAAATGTTTGCATCAGCTGTGATGTGGCTGTGGGCCTGGGGCAGGCTCCCTGAGGACCTGACCTGCAGGCTTTTTGTTGCCTGTGAGAGGCCAGCAGGCTTCCAGGCACCCATCCTGGGCAGCCTTCTCTCTCCTGATGGCTGTGTTTATCATCCATTGCTGAGGAACACATCATCCCCAGCTTTGGCTTCAAACAAGAATAAGCACTTCCATGTCTACCAGTTTCTGAGGGTCAGGAGTTTGAGAACTGCTCAGTGAGGTGGCTCTGTCCTGACCTAAGTGGGGCTTGGGCTGCATTTACTCTTTCCTCAACATCCTTACTGAGTTATGGGCTGAGGCAGGCCACAGGGCTGGGGAAAGGCAGGTCTCACTGGCTCAGTGTCCCCTTACTGGAAGTTTCTGGCTCTTTCCTCGTCGCCTTGTTCACCTCCAGTCTGCCCGGACTCTCCTCCTAGACAGATGGCCTGTCTTCGGGCATCTCAGGATCTGCTCCCGGGGACCCTTTCACGAAAGTGTAGCTATGGCTCAGATTGGCTCCTGCTTGCACAGGTGAATGTGAACTCCCATGAAGCCAAGGGATGCACTCATGGTATCACAGTCAGGATCTCCTCCAGTCAGATCAGAATCAAATCTGTGCCAACTCTTGGGGCAGTGACAATTCTGGCTCCTGGGACTAGGCTGAGAGGCAGTCCTCCCATGGAGCTCATGTTCACAGGGTGGTTGCCTACAGGCAGCTTTCCCTCAGCATCACCTCTGTCACCCCTGAAGGCAGAACTGGGAGGGCCACCAACTGGACAGAAAGAAGCATGACACTGTAAGCCAGGCCCTCTGGCCCAATCTATAAGCAGCTGTTCCCATTTGTACCCATGAACAGGACAGGAAATCCACCTGCTCCTGATTTGGGGTGGGAAACTTCTCCCTTGGGGCTGGGTTTTCCTTCCCTACCCTTCCTCCAACAGGTCATGAGTGAACTTTTTTACTTTCTTTTGGGGGTCTTTTGCTTAGAAGACAGAAAGTACAGGTGGCTAGAAAGTTCTTGACCAGCACCTAGCTGTACCTTCTGTGGGACCCAGACTTGCACCCTCTGGAAGGTGGCTAAAGTCATAAGGGAGTGGGGAGCCTTAAAACACTGGGGCAGAAAGAATCTCCAATCAGAAAGCAAGAAGCATCAGACTCCACAGGGCACCTTGGGGGCCTGGCTCAGCCACAGGCCTGACTGGGGAAATGTCCCCCTCCCCCCATACCTTGGAGGCACTGAGTTCTTCAACAGCCTGATGGAACATTTCACACTGAAACACTAAATGGGCACTCTGGTTCTTTGGTTACACAACTACCCTCATTTATCTGGTTGTGAAGATACATAGAAAACCTGACTTTTAAACTGAAGAGCAAAAGGAAAACAGTGCTAAAATTCCTGAAAGCCACTGGCTTCTTCTCCTTTCTCTTGAGTGAAGGGATTTAAACTGAGGAATTAAAAATCATATAAACAAATAATGCACAACCAGGAAAAACACACTGTGGCTAAGTGTGAGGTCAGTCAGCTGTGCCACTGGGGTCACACCTCCTGAGGTGAGGCCGGGCACCAAATCAGACCACCACATCAGGGGCACAAGTCATCTACCACAAGGCAGGAAGCTTCTTATACTCATTTAAGAATTTAAATTTGCTCAGGTTTTCATGATGAGACAGTCCATCTTGCAGAGAATTAGTTAAATTTACATTCCTTGGGTGGCACTTTTTAATACTTTTGCTTATTTATCCACAGAAACGTCTCTCTGTTGGTGGTGACAGAACTTTCCTAGTCGTAACTTTTAGGGGTTTCATCTGCAGGGACTGGCTTCTTCGCATGATCTCTGACTAGATTCTAGGCCCTGCTTTCCTCTGATGCTTCCTGTGTGTCCAGGTCTTGCCACAGCTGGAGATCAGCCAGGCTGTCCAATTCTTACCCACTTTCCAATGTGGCTCCCCTTCTTGTTGCCCACCCAGGTCCTGGGTTTACCTGAGATTTATAAGCCCTTGACCATATTTGTTTGATGCTCCCTACCTTTCTTCTTCTGCTCACTCACAATAGCTAGAAGTTCTGTTTGAGGCTCAATATCATAAGAGACATGGTGCTGGATAGCTATATAGCCGCTGAACATTTCCCAATTTTCAAAACAGGAGAGGAGAACCAAATCAGATGTCTGAAGCCCTGTGTCCCCCTGGAGAGGACAAAAGGGTTGGGTGTTTGGAGGCAGGGAAGGGAATTTGAAGGAATCTTAAAGTATGCTGTGAGACCCAGGCCCACTCCATTAGGAGGGCAGGTGTTTGCCTTTCACTGTAGGGCCAGGGTGAGCAGGTTAAATGGGCACTGGGGTTCTCATGTATGTTCCTTGCACTGAGGGAACATGACCAATTCCTGTCTGGAGAATATAAAAGGCAGATGTGGGCTTGCCAGTGGCTTCAGGGTCAGGGCTGAAAAAAGTGCTGCTCTGTGGGTACAGGCCAGGCCCTCCCACCAAGAACTAGACATGGTGGGCTGCCACTGGGACTGTCTTAGATCCTGTCCAACAGAGGCCAACTGAGGGTCAAGCAGACCTCCACAGAAAATGCTGACAAAGATGCATGGCTTGTCTCATGCAAACTGTAGTTGAGGATGCAGAATGCATGTGGGATATCTGCAAAGAACCCACAAGAATGCCTAGATGAGAAAAAAAGCTGTATGCATCCTCCAGGCCCAGAAATCATGAGGCCTCACATGACAGCCTGAGTTGGGTAAGACTGCTCTACCCTCTATCTGGCCATGTCTACCATGTGAAAGGGGAAGACACCATGGCTGGCAAGCAGGGAGGAGGGGAGTGGGGGAGATACTGCTCCCCTCCTTCCCAGGCGTGCAGCCATGCCCCAGCCAAGCACATCTTGAAAGAACTGTGCTGTACACCACCACCCCCCCCCACCAGGCTCAAGTGGGAAAGGGACACACTACCAATTATTAGTGAGAATGTGGAAAAAACAAATTCTCACACAGCCCTGGTAGGAGTGTAAATTCTTATTACTACTTGAGAAACTATCAGTCTTCTCACAGCTGAACATATGAGCACATTATACAACAACAAATCTACTGTTAGTAAATACTTAAATATTACTTATATGTTCGCCAAAGAACATCTACAAGAATGTTTGTAACAATGACCATCATAATAGCTCCAAACAGGAAGCCAGACAAATGTTCAATAGCAGTAAAAAGGATAAACAATAATGATACCCAGTAATGGTAAGGAAATAAATCTCAGAAACATAATGTGGAACAGAAGAAGCTGGACACAGGATTCTATTTACATAAGTAAAAAACAGGCTAAAGTAGTCTATGCTGTTGGCATAGAAGTAGGTTAGTGGATATCTTTGGAGAGGGTCAGTAACTGGAAGAAAGCATAGTTTAAAAAATCTACTCTTGCACCCAAGATAATTTTAGAAGTGATTCTACCAAAAATTAAATGACCATATGAGAACTATTCATAAAGAATAGAGAAACTCATTTTATGAAACTAGTAAAACCTTGATATCCAAACCAGAGGAGAAGAGGGAAGGAAAGGAGATGCTAAATTCTCTATACAGACAGATACAAATCAAGTGAAGGTATGCCCTGGCTTCTCTCTACAGACTGCTCTCTAGCTCTGTATTTGCAGTGGCCTTTTAAATTCTTAACTCACCTACTATATCCTCAGAGAGCCTTACCTGCCCCTTCTGAGGGAGGGGCTGCTGGGGGTCCAGCACTCACCACTCTGGTGCCTTGTAGCTGCATGTTTCAGGAGCTTGGATGGGTTCATCACAGTTTACTCCATGAATATAGAACAGATTACAGTACAGCCTTTTCTACCATGGTTTCTGAGTGCAAACACGCTTTGGTCAGAAACATTTCCACTACAACAGGAACCCTCTGGGGCATCCCTGTGGCTGACAGTCACTGGCCTTATATAGAGTCTACAAGCTGATAAGGAAGATATAAATCAGGGGTATCCACAAAGGAAATATTTATAATCATGACCCCTTTCTGTGTAAGGTGAAGCCTACTTGGCTCTGCTGCTGAGCACAGGAAAGGACTTGGCTTTTTAAGTTTGGGCATGATGCAATGCTCTGCGTGACAGAGGGAGAAGGGTTTGCTGCTCCTCGGGGAATCCAGGAGAGGAGGGGAAGAGAAGAGCCAGGAAGAGGGTCAGAAGGTGGGTCAGAGAGGGACTGTCTAGTGTGTGCCATGTAGGAGAGCTTTCTATGAGGATGGAGGTGTTCTATGTCCGTGCTGTCCAGCATGGTGGCCACTAGAATATGTGCCTCGCGTGACTGTGGAATCTCTCATGGGGACATGCACTAGCCCCAGACCTCGTGTCACTTTGGCAAGGTTCTCTATGCCAAGCTCCATCCCCCTGCTAGGAGACCATCTCCCCTTCTTGAGATGATCTGAAATGTTTTAAAGGGTCTGGACTCTGGTCCTTCACACATGGGCCAGGAACCATGGGCCAACATTTGTCTTAGCTCTGGGTTGAGTTTCTCACAATCTTTGTCAAAGTCTTCACTTCCCTTGGCTAGAAGTATTGTTTGAGGGTCTAGTCAAATCATGATTTTCTCTTAGAGACACCCTGCTGCTTTGGTTCTCTTACACTCATTTTGAGGGGAAGAATAGGTAAGGTTGGATGTTTCCACGTTCCACATCATCCACGGACACATTCATTTCATTCCTGTTGAGGAGCTGGGTCCAGGCACAGGTGGGAGGGCCTGAGCAGAAAATGCCAGCACCTAACACCAACCTCCAAGATTTGTGACAGGCTCCTGAAGACACCTGCTGCCTCCAGAATCATCTCTTTGGAAATTTATAGCACTTTGGATATTTTATGACTCATTTTTCCTCTAGTACCAATATCTGTCTGGCTGGATTACATTGCTTTGCATTATTGCAAAGGTTATTTCCATTATTCATTACAGTTAACATTTGCTATGTACTAAGGTACTCAGAGCTGTACTCAAAGAAGAGGCAGACTCCATGTAACATTCTAAAGGAGAACAGCAAGATAATTGGGACATAAGCCACAAGAATGGAAGACCTCTCAGAGGCAGGTGCTCTCACACCAATCCTCAACATGCATGTTTCTTTCCTCACATGTATTTATTTCCACATGCATTTTTATGATTTCCCCTATTTTAAGCCATTTAAAACAACAGATCTTCTATTGCTAATTAGGTCCGAACAGCAGAAAAGAGACCCGTTAGGAAACAAATATACCGATTGTGTTTGGGTAAAACCTGACTCAAACCTCAGTCACCTGGGCATGGGCACAGAGCACCGGCCTTCGAGGAGCCACTCCACCTGCCTTTGGTCTGGGCCCCTGAACTCAGGGGGAAGGGAACATCCTGTAGAAATGTCATCAAAATCATTTCTTCTGCGGATCTCATTTCACAGAGAACACAACTGCAACTACACACACATCAACAGTGACCACTGTGCCACGCTCATGTGGGATGTATGAGCTACTGCCACCTCGCATTCTCCATGAGGGCTTAGAGAAGCCACCAAACCCTAGAGGGCACTCAGCTCCTGCAAGTCCTTCCCAAGGGGCCTTCCACCCTGTGGCCGAGGTTTCCAACTCATTCACACCCTTTCTCCCCCAGAGGCTGCCTCTGGCCCCATCCAGAGAGAAGACTGCCTTGGTTTCTCCACACACTTGTTTGTTTGCCTGTTAGGGGAGGGCTGGAAGGCTGGGACTCCTCAAGTGAGAGTCCAGGGAACCTGAGTGGAACCCAGGCAAAATGGGAGCCCCTGGGGAGGGTGAGAAGACCTCCACTCTGCACTGTCTCCTGGTGTCTCCCACTGCCACCTCCCTGCCCAGGCCACCCTCTGTGTGCCTGCCCAGTGCCCCCAGCCCCACCTGCTTCTTCCAGGGTCACATGTGGTCAGAAAGCAGATTGTTAGGGAATAAAAGTGATCATGAGATCATAGGAAGTTCTATTATTAAATAAGAATTAGAGACAAAATTAGCAGGACTGAAAATTGTCACCCTCCCCATTTCTCAAATTTGAACAGCTATAAATGGCTATACATTTGGCTATTGGCTTATTCTGTATCTTCCATTATTTTAAAAATATGTGCTATATAAATATATATGTGTATCTCTATATACATAGACACACACATACCATATATTATATATACATATACACACATACCTATATATATATATATATATATATATATCTATATATATATGTATATATATATATTATACACGCACACCTTCCCCAAATATGACATTCATAGGGAAAGTGCACAATTCATAAGCATACAACTTGGTAAATTTTTACAACATGCACATACCTGTGTAACCAGCGGGTTACTGGTTGGAGAGCAGAACCGAGTCAGCTCCTGGAAGCCTTCTCTGGCCCCTTGCTGTCACTCTCCCCCAGCAGTTATCACTTCAGAACTTCCTATAACAGATCCTAGAGTGTAGACACTAGTGTGTGTGGCTTCCTTCACCTGTGAGATTCATCCCTGTTGGTTACATAGATAATTTATTGTCTAGTGTCCTACTGTATGAATATTCTGTAACTAATTTGCCCATTTTCTTGTGTAAAGATAATTTCCAGTTTTGGGCTATTATGAATAAGGCTGCTAAAAGCATTCTAGTACTTTTTAATGAACATATATACTTATTTTTGTTGGTATGCAGCTAGGAGTAGACTTGTTGATAATAAGGTATGCATAATAAGGTTCAGTCTGTAAAATAGATTTTATACTCACAGTAATAGGCATGCAGGTTTCTCATAAACCAATGTTAATACATTATCATAAACTAAAGTCCATGTTTTAAGCTTACTATCCACCTTCTGTCCTGGGATCCCATCCAAGATACCATATTGCATTCAGATATCATGTCTCCTTAGGCTCTTCTTGGCTATGATAGCTTCCCAGGCTTTCCTTGCTTTGGGTGACCTTGACAATGTTGAGAAGCACTGGTCATACATATTGTAGGATGCTCCTCTACTGACAGTTGTCTAATGGATTTGAGGGAGGAATACCACAGTGGTAAAGTGCCCTTCTAATCACTTCATGTCAAGAGTACATCCTATCAACAGGACTTATCACTGGGCATACAGACCTTGATTGTCTGGCAGAAGTAGTATTTATCAGGTTTCCCTATTCTAAAGTCACTCTTCTTTCTACCTTTGCATACTGTCCTCTGTCAAAGGAGGTCACTGCATAGCCCACACATGATATGAGACATGTGCTTTTCTTCCTTCAGGGTGGAGTGTCTACATAAATCATTTGGAATTCATCTGTACAGGAGATTTGTGTGTTCTCCCCCATGAATCAATTCATCCAGTCACTTATTTATATCAGTATGGACCCTGATATTATACATTATACTTTGGCTTATAATTCAATACTATTTGTCACTTTGACCATGAAAAGATTTTTCAGGCTGGCTCCTATGTCCCCTTGACATGCTCCCATCCTTTTGATTTTGGAGCACTTTTCCCTTTTTGTACTGTAGGATGCTGCTTCAGGCTCATCCTGTATATTTCCTGCCCAAATCCTATAATCAGCCATTTCCCCATGGACCCCTGATTGCTTTTATTGGAAAATTGGTGTTAGAAACAAAGATCTGGGCACTGGGTATGCTTGTCACTATAGAAGTGCCATTATTATGGGCTTTCTCCCTATAGAGTTAGGAAATTTCAAATCTATGTATCATCTATCTATTATCTATCTATCTATCTATCTATCTATATCCATGAGCATCTAGTAGTTGTCTCAAACTGTTTGGGTACTTAGCTAAAGGGCAATAGATCGCTAGAATGTTCACTACTCTGTCCTAGGTACTGTGTTTTAGTATCAAGACCTTGTGACACAGTGACTTTGCTTATCTTCAGTTACAGATGAGGAAAATGAAGCACAGGAGGGGCAGTAACTTGTTCATAGTCATACAACTATTCAGCAATATATCAGAAACCTGTAGGTCTGACTCTAGAAAACTGATCTTGCATTAAGCCATGCTGCCTCTCAAAAATGCTTGGGAGGCACTTTGAGAAGGAAACTGTAGAAAAATTAAAAGTCATCAGCCATACCACCTGAGATCACTGTAGTCAGATGGATGATGCTGTGTCAGCGTAGTTCTCTCCTGGTTGGTGGACTGAGCCTCTTGTTAGAAGAAGTAAGCCAAACTGTCTTTGAACACGCTTGTTCATTACAGTTATCATTATTGTTTCAATTGAAAGCATCTGCATCCTGTTGGATGTGGATCATCTGAATAGGAACGTCATCCCATTTACCCAAAACACAGCATAAACAGACCAAGTAGTCAGCTTTCCAACCACTAGCCAGCTTTCCCACGCTGCCAGTCGGGATTCTGATGGCTGAATAGGCACCGTATGTTCCTGTGGCTGTAGCTCGCACTGGAGTAGTTCAGCAAGGAAATCCAGCTCAGGGCTTCAGAGAAAGGAGGGAGAGGGGGGTGATGGAACAGGGAGGAAAGGAAGTAGGAGGAAGAAAGCTCTTGCTAGTGCGTGAGGCAAGCCTTCAGCTTTGAGAAGGATCTCTGGCAAATTAAATGTCTGCATTACCAGATGGTTCTGCTGCCCGTTTGGCCTACAAGCTGCAGGTCTACACCTGGGCTGAGAATGGTGGAGGCTGGGGAGAGAGAACCTGATACCACCAGTATATATGGCTACCACTGAATTTATCTTATATTTGCAAGGGTAGGCATTCTCAGCAAATCCTCATGTGATACCGTCTCAAGAGTTTTAGGAATGAAAATATTCAGATCCTGGTTCCCTCCTCCCTAACTCAGTGGGCTATAGTGAGAGTTCCTGGTGCTGGCCAGATGCAAAGGACAGGCTTTTTTCTCCAACAGTGGCTGGCAGGAATTGAGGCACGCTCTCTCACCTGGACAAAAGCCAAGCTGGAGGCTTGGCTGGGGATGGATCCTAGCATGTAACCTTGTTGCACACAGAGCTGCTTCCATCCTCTTTAGCCTCCAGGAAGCTCCCCCATCCACGTCTGAGCTCTTTTCCAATCATATTTGATGTGAGAGTAGAAATATGCCTTCTCACACCCAGCATCTCATTTTGAAACCCCAAATTCATGTCTAAAAGCCATTCTAAGGAACCCACATTTCCCCTCCGATCTGGGAGAGCCCATGGACAGACCAGGGAATGTGTACACACTCCAGCACACAACCAAGCCTCATTGCCTGCTTACAAGGGTGGTTTTGAATTACTGCCTCAGGGCATTAGAGGACTTTTAAAAATTTCTTCTATTCTTTTAAAACCAATAAAAGAAAATTTCTTGTGTTTACTTTTGAATTCATTCGACCCAAGCTGCTTCCATTAGCTTGCATCTGACATCTGGCACATCATTAGAAGGTCTAATAAAGAAGTCAGCATAGGCATATTTGTGATTTTGCACTCTGCTCCCAATTGGTGGACCTTGGGGACCAATGTGGAGTAGTTTGTACACACACGGCAGAGTGAACAACAGTGCTTTCTCCGTAGCTTGAAATCCATGCATCTGAGCTGAAATGGCACAACAGATGCAGTGGAATCAAGGGGAATCTGTATGTTGTGCATTAATATCACATCAAACCAAGCAGGGGAAGGAAAAGTAGCATTAGAGAAACATCCTTTTTGAATGAAATGTTTCCCAAAATGTGGCACAGGGGATGTGGCCCAACAGGCATTTGTGGAAAAGAACAGGCATTGTTCACTTCAGGTTGAAATATGAGGATACTTCTCAAATGACATCTCCCAAGGACGGGGGCAGCAGGAGTCGCCTGGACACATTTCATAAAATAATCCTACTTATTATGGCTGGTCCCACTGGAACTTGGCTTCCAAATAGAAATGTCTTTTTTCATTTGAGATAAACAACAAAACTTGAGAAATGAGTATTTTATACTTGTAATTAGGTACATGCAATGGAGCCCTATGGGAGGTTGGGGATGCACTGGGAAGTTTGTATCTTAGTTTGGCAAACTACCTTAGTAGGGGAGCTTAAGCAACAAACTCACCTTTCTAACGGTTCTGGAGGCTGGAGGTCAGATCAGGGTGCCAACAGGGTCAGGTTCTGGTGTGAACTCTCTTCCTGGTTTGCAGACAGCTGCCTTCTTGCTGTGTTCTCACATGATTCAGCAATAGCACAGTGGTCCCTTTATCCCCTTACGAGTGAACTAATCCCATCATGGCTTCATCCCAACCTTATACCTCCAGAAGGCCTCACCTCCTAATGCCATTGCATTGGGGGTCAGGGTTTTCACATTTGGATTTGGGGACACAAACAGTCTTTGGCAGTCTGGTTCACAGGCATGCTTCTGAAGGACAAAGAAGCAAAGTCAACTGAACTGAAGCCCCTGTCTTGAAGTGGACACTTTTCCTTTTAGCAGAGGTGGTTTGTGAAGGTTCCTGTGTGTCCCTTGGGGAGTTCCCCAGTGTCACATCCAAGTGACTCCTGCCATGACCATCTCACCTTCATTCCACTTGACTTAAAGGTAAATTCTGAGACCTAACTCTCTCTTTCCCACTAGGTCATTGCACATTTGGGGTTGCTTCAGGTCAGGAATTCTTTAGCAGGAAAGTAAAACAAATTACAGGCCCCTTAGGGAGTAGAATTGGAAAGTGCACCCCCACCCCCAGCTGGCAGGCTGTGCAGCCAACCAGAAGGCAGAGAGGTTCCTCACGAAGAGACAGACGGCCAGGAGTAAGCCCAAAACAGGGACCAGCATGGGCTACTCACTGGCAGCAGATACTAAACAAATTTGACAAGTTCAAATCCAGCTCCTTTGCTAAGCAAGCCATCATAAGAGGGAAGAATGAATATTAGAAATGAGTGAGAAAACCAAGTTCAACAACACAGAGACCAAACCACCAGAGCCAGATGCAATCTCAGCAGTAAACACTGTGATGCTCATAGCTTGAAGGGGGAAGGGCGTGTCTGCAGGACACATCATTGTTTCATTCACAAGTCAGCACACAGTTTGAATTAATGTTGGAAAAGGCACCAATTCACTTAAGTGTTTGGGATATATCTGCAAAATTATTCCTTAACACTCTTCATTCATTAAAGGAATGGTTTTTAGTGTCATCCTCCTGCAGGGTTCTGTGTTAAGTGCTGAAGATAAAAAAGTCAGTGAGAAGGCAGACTTTGTTTTCCTGGAGCTTATGGTCTAGTGGGGAGCTGACATTACTGTTGTAAATGGTTCCATGAAGGCGTGCCTCAGAAGAGCATGACTGGACTTGGGGGCCAGGGAAGCCTTCCTTGGGGACTCAGGGCTTGAGCTTGGAGATGTCCTGTTGTGGGACTAGGGGAAGGTGCACTTCGAATGAGGGTGGAGTATAGGGAGAAGGGACTGGTGGGGCTGGAGAGGAGAAAAAAAAATGAAGAGGTAGGGAGGCATAGACCATCCAGGTCTGGTGTGCTCCTTAAGAATGGAAGATACTGATGGTCTGCTTGCAGAAGAAAGAAGGGAGTATGGGTGGGAGAGCAAGAGATGTGCATATTTCAGATGTTCCCCATGCCTCTTCCAGACAGCCCAAGTGAGGGACAGGGATAGAAGACTGTGGCAAGTCAAAGGTGACACCAGTGAAACAAAGGGAAGTAGGTATATTTAGTGGAGCAGGAGCAAGGTGATGACAAAGTTGGCCTTTGGCCTAGGATTCAAGGTTACCTTTCAGATATCCAAGCAAAGACATGTATTTGTCCATATGCATCTGCACTGGAGTTAGGAACCAGAAGTTACCTATATGTAGGTAAGAGTCAAAGCTGTAACAATGAGATGGCCAGGGGTAAAATAGTAAAACAGGGCTATGAAGGGCTAATTGCTAAGCCTTTTGTTGATTCTTCCAATTCCTGCTCTACAGCCCCACCATGATGTATCCTTATGTGTTATTAAGCTTACTTTCCTCTGCTCAGGACTCAGGAAGTGAGCTACTTCCATCTGATGATGTATACCTGTCTTCACTTTGGACAATTTTCAACCATTATGACTTTAAATATCACTGCTATTCTATTTTGTCCTCATTTCTGTCTCTCTGGAATTTCTATTGGTTGCATGTTGGACCTCTTCTTTCTGTGTGCCATGTCTCTTTCCTGTTTTCCATCTCTCTTTCTGTGCTTATCTGGGTGATTCCCATGTATCTATCTCCTGGTATATAAATTCTTTCTTCAGTTGCATCCAGTCAATCTGCTGCTTAAACCAAAAATGTTTTTTTTTTGTTATTATTATTACAGGTACTCTATACTTCCCAATTCTAAAAATTCTAGTTGTGAATTTTCCAAGTTTGGATTTTTAAAATATTTTTAACTATGATCTCTCATTCTTTCACTATGGATCTCTATTCCTTCTTAATCACTTAAATTATTTTAATTATTTTAATCTCCTTGGGATTATTGTAGAGTTCTATAATAATCTCAAAGAGATTAAAAATGAATTGTTTTTGTTAATTGAATTCTGGAAGTAATAGTTCTGCTTTAGGAAGAAAATCCACTGACGACCCTCTTGTATGTCTTTCCCCTTCATATAGATTATACATTTCTTTTGTGTTTTTATTGAGAGCTAGGATTAATTATTTTCCTCTTTGCTGGTTTGCAAAACTTTCATTGTCCTTAGGAAGCATCTTTTTATTGCCACAGCGTGAATCCTGAATTACGTATATTTTAATTTTTCAGTGGGTATCCTGCACCATGCTTATATGTAAATTGAGGGCCCACACCTAGGATTAGCCTGGCCCTGAGGTTCTGACTGTGCCCTGATTGTCCAGAACAGACAGAGAGCTTACTTCCTGGTTTAAGAAGCCTGGGGGAGAAGTTTCTAGCCTCTTTCATAGATGGCACACTCTGAGGCTATGGGATTTGTAAGTCCTCCCTGGTCAAACACCATGTTCTCTCTCCCCTCAAAAGAATGAGAAGCCCAGCCACAGCTCCCAGACCCATCTCCTGGAAATGAATTACCCTTGGTCTGCCATGTTGGCAGCTTGCCATCTTTCTGGAATGCAAGACATATTGTCTTTCATGGATACACCAATGGCAATAACAGGTGTTGCAGAGATAAATATTCTTGAGAGCAGGCCCGAGATCCAAGAAACAAAAACACAGGGAATAAAAAGGAGCCAAAACTACAAGGGAATCAAAAGGTTAAAGGGATGGCATCAAAGAGCAGTCAACTTAAATTGGAGCAGGAAGACAGAAGACCCCAGGAGTGTGGTCTCCAGGAAAATAAAAAAAAGAATCCATAGCTTATATGATACATTTGGTCACATCATGAAAAATTATATCTAGAGGCTATTGATGAGTATGGTAAAGAGAAAGCTTAAGTCCATGAACTATAGTAATTGAATTGAATAGAATTGAATAGAATTGAAAAGCAACAATACCCGTGCACTTGGCTTAGCAGTGACTGGGCATCTGTAGTCAGATAATGAATTAATAAGATGCTGTGATGACCACATTGAGAGGATGGGGATGGGCAGAGGTGACATGGGGCAGAGGAGAGGGAGGCCACAGGGACAGAGAACTTTTATAAGAAAGTGAATCTTCATCCATCACAATAATTGGCCTGTGATAAATAAATGGTAAACCGATAGATTAAGAAATTAAGAAAATATATACCTTAAATTTAGTTTTTAACTTTTAGAGAGAGAGAGAGAGAGCACACATGAGCCGGGGAGGGGCAGAGGGAGAGAGAGAATCCCAAGCAGGCTCCATGCCCAGCACAGAGCCTAAAGTGGGGCTTGATCCCATGATCCTGAGATCATGACCTGAGCAGAAACCAAGAGTTGGATGCTTAACATACTGAGCTACCCACGCACCCCATAAATTTTATAACTTTTTAAGAAATTACTAAATACCAGACAGACTTACTAAAATGTTCAAGAGGTGTCTTTGGGAAAGGGCTTGGAAGCTGGGAAGTACTGGTGACACTTCAAACCTTTTGTACAATGTATTTTATTTATTAGTTGTGACAAAGGAACTACACCCTAAGATGTCTTCAAAAGAAGAAACTGGACAAGAGGCAGATGGGAACTCTCTGTACTGCCTTTGTAATGTTTTGTAAACATAAAACTATTATAAAATAAAAGTTTATTTAAAAAAAGGTCAGGGTACTGGATGTAAGCACGTGGGAGACCAGGAACAGTGACCACAGATGCAGGCCCACCCTCCTGTGCTCTGTCTTGGAGGACCTTGAGGGCAGGGCAGGACTTTGGGAAAGGTACTCCTGGCTCAAATCCAGGGCTGACATAAACTAGCTCAGCCCTTGAACTACTCACTATTTTTTGAGTATCTAATTTTACTTTTCTCCGTAAAACAGAGTTATGATACCCATCTGGCTGGTTGTTGTGACAAATATTAGCAACAATAACACACTACTTCTGCTTTATGTGAGACTCCACACTGAAATTCTACTTGTCTCATCTCATTACTCCTTTGCACAGAACCTGAAGTACACACCATTATTAATACTTTTTTCTAACAATGTTTTATGAAAATTATCAAGCACACAGAGAAGTTAAAAGAACCTATAGTGAATACCCAGATATCCACCACCTTAGCTGGCCATTAGGATATTACTATATTTATGTTATTAGATGTCTATTCATCTATATAACTCTCTATTCATCCATCAATCTATCTTTTCTGGGGTACATTTCAATGTAAGTTGCAGATACTTCCTGCTAAACACGTCTGCATGTGAATCCACTAATGAGACCCTGGAAACACAGAATTAAGGTTTTGTGAGGTGAACTTATCCAAAATCACATAGCTGGTGAGTGGCAGCTTTCACTTCAGAACTATATAACACGTGCTCATCTATGGAAACCACTGCTCTCATTCTCACTCTCTAGGCAAAAGTCCCTCTTCTTTCCTGAAAATAAATGGGGAGGAGATCGAAGAATCTAAAAGCTAGGAGAGGAATAACAGATATTTTTCTTAAATACTCATGGGGAACATATAAACATTCTTAGGAACTGGGGCATCTGGGTGGCTCAGTTGATTAAGTGTCCAACTCTTGGTTTTGGCCCAGGTCATGATCTTATGGTTCATAGGATTGAGCCCTGTGTCCAGATCTGTGCTGACAGCTTGGAGCTTGCTTGGGACTCTCTCTCTCTCCCTTTCTGCCCCTCCCCTGCTTGTATGCATTCTCTCTCTCTCTCTCTCTCTCTCTCTCTCAAAATAAGTAAATAAACTTTAAAAAATTCTTAGGAACAAAAATGAATGTTTTGGCACTGTGTGGGTGCACACTGGCCAATGTCTGCCCCGTGCACCAGGGTGCTCCTCTGTGTGCAGTGCCTCCCTGACACCTGGGCAACAGCTGTTTTGTGCCTGTGAAAATCTGTGAGGGAGCCAGTTCAGTGTCACCATGGAGCAGGGCGTCCACCCCATGATGTTTACAGAAGAGACCCCTTGAACTTGAATTTGTGTGCACATTAAACTTTCTCATAATTGCTATAGTATGGGTGACATGTCAGTTCTTTTGTTCTCCTCTTTATTCCCTCTTTCCAGTCCATTTCACAGAAATCCAATTACATAATAAAGAAAACAAATCATTTTTAAAAGTCTTCCTACAGAAGGGCTACTAGATAACCATGAATTAATGATATTAAGAAAAGCTTATTTCTTAAGAAGTGACAGTAAAGACTAGCACAGATTTAAGTAAAAAATGAAAAAAAAAACCCACAGTATTACTTATTAGAGTGGAAAGTTGGGGGAAATGTAAGTGCCTTAAAAGGTGAGTAACTAAATAATCATGCTATCTACTTATGGTGGGCTATGTGGTAAATATTACGCTTTCTGAGCATTGCTAATTACATGAAAAATGCTCTCAATATCAGTTATAAAATGGCATATTTTAAGACATAATCTTACTTACATACAGAATAATGCATAGAATAAAAAAGGATTGGAAGGAACACACTAAATTCTTAAATGTAGTTGTTTTTAAAGTTTACCCTATTGTTTTCATAGTTATTCCAACATTTCAATGGTGGTAAACAGAAAGTGCATATTGATACTGCAGATGACATTTTCTCCTAGACAACATCAGGCTGACCACTCAATTTGTCTCCAAATGAATGCAGTGGAGAGGTGTTAGTGAGGTCCTTTGGGTCAGGGAAACTCAAGTACAGTGACCCTAAATATTCCTCCAGCACTGTGGATGCTGGGACATGGCACAGACCCAGTGCCCTCACATCTGGGTGTCTGTGTGAGGGTAACTTACCTTGGTATGACTGTCCTTTTCTGACTCTGATGCACAGCACCTGGCTGGATCCTGGGTGTGATTCCCTGGGGGATGTAAATCCCTCATTGGCCATCTGACAACCCTCTCCTGAACTTGGTTACACTCTCCTTGGTCACCACTCACCTCATAGAGAGCCAAACATTCTGTGCTGCTTGGTATCAACCTCTTCTGTCTCCACATTTCAGATTGCAGCACATGTAGTAATCATGTGAGGACCTCTGTTACTCCTGCCTGAGGACCACACCTCCCTCACCTCTACTTCCTGGGCCCCTTTCTGCACCAGCTACCCCTGGAGAGAGGAGTCCTGTGAGGAGAACAGGGTGGCTTTCCAGGCCCCCACTGCCTGCTGATTCAGTGTAAGACCTGAAAGCCTGGACTTTGACCTTGTGCATTTGTGGGTCACTGAGGGGATATTTCATAAACAACTCTGTGTGCTTAGAAAAAGAAAGGATCACAGCCCTGAACAGTGAGCCTTTTGTATCAGCATCCTGGGCTTTGGTTTCACATTTACTATGCTATTTATCTTGACAACTGCTCTGCCATTTTCTGTGGGTTGATTGGTTTGCTTTCAGTAGCAATCACATCTATAGACAATCACCCAGGGGCACATTAAAAAAAAAAACAACACCAATTCTATTTTTACCTTCTGCCATATTGCTGTTCTCAATATATTTGCACATTTGTCAGTTATTGTCCTGTCTGGTAAAACATCCCATTTTGCAACTGCAGCAGAAAGAGGAGGACTGGTGAGCAGGTGCCTGTGCTCTGGGGGGTGACCTCACCTGTGTGCCAGGGCATGAGCTGCTCTGCGGCCTCTCAGACTTTCTGCACCACATTGGGTTATCTATCCCTTCCCTTTCAGCTCCTGCTCTTCCCAAGCTGAGTGGGGAGGGGTGTTTTACACGTAGGATGTTGTTATGGCAACACAAGGCCTTTGACAAACTTGGCAACTGGCTCACACTTCTGTGTCCTGTGGGATGAGGTGAGGCCAGGTTTTGCCTTCTGAAGCTCAGAGAGTCTCCTCCTCTGAAGCCCCACTCCCCCTGGCAAGCAGCATTGGGTCAGGAACCAGCTCAGGCTTCCACACATGCAGGCTCCAGCTCTTTGGCCAAGCCTTTCACTGGGTGAATATTTCCACCAAGTGTCCAGCCTTACCTATCCACCCTGCTTTCCATGGGAGCTGGCTTGCTTGTTCCAGCTTCGTCTGGGTTCTCTGTCACTATCTGTTACTTTCAGCCTACACTGTCACTGAGGGGCTTAGCTCCTGTACGAGGTAGCAGTGCTGCACTGTGCTGGTGGCTTTTCTTCTTCACTTAGGGGACCTGTTCGCCTTCACATTTTATGATCCTTGTGAGGTTAGGAAATGTGACATCTGGAGGGAGCACTCTCTGGCACTGGATAGGCATGTAATAGTCTTGGCTTGGCCATTAACCAGCTGTGGGCTTTGTCAAAGCATTTAATCCCACAGGGTCTCAGCAGTGTCTAAGATGTTTCCACAGGAAGTCCAGAGAGTCCACAGGAAATGGAGAAGTTTTCTGGGAGGAGGGGTGGGGGAAGTGCAAGGTGCACCAGGTAGGTAGAGAATGCACCCGGCCACCTTGGTGTGTAGAGAATGCAGCCCGCCTGCTATCATCCCTGTTCTTGTGCCCCCTCTTCCTGGTGAGAGACCTGCTGCCTCTGGGGTCAGATCTCTGGATGGTGCCTGTTGGGGAAGCATCTGTTCTGCTCTTTGCTTGTTTGTTTTGCTTCTGGAACATCTGCCTTCTTTTTCTTGATTTCAAATTTAGGACTTTAATGACTTGGTATGTATCACATCAAGGGATATCAGCATTTGAGAAAGCTCTCCCCTGTGGCAGGAGGTTAGGGGGGACTGAAGTTTTCTGGGGTCTTCCAGGTTAGGAAGAGGCTCTTGAAGAAGATTTGATGACCAGGTAGGATGTGAGGACATGCCTCTCTTAATTGGGGGATTTCCATTGCAAGTCTAGTTTCTCATTTCTCCAGCATGCTTGCTTTTTGCTGGGAAGAGATTATTTGAAGGAGGGAAGGGGGAGGGGCAGAGGGAGGATCTCGAGGAAAATGCTGCTCTGGGTGGAAGGAATTTTAAGTTAGCATATGAGACGCACACATGCATAGTGCATTTGGTTGGTTGCTTTTCTCTCACTGGCCTGTTCGCTATGTATTGGGCACCTATGCTGTGTGTGGTGAATCCTGTTGGTGCTGTGCCCTGACCCTTCAACCCCTCATCACGACCAATGCTCCAAAGGACAAGCTGCCAGTGGCTCCCAGGGCACTGCCTGTGGCTTCAGGAACTCTCCTGCGATAGGTTCCCTTTCAGCAGAAAGTCCACCAATGACTGCCACATGTAGAAGGGGATGTTCTCAAGAGTTGCCTGTAGGATTGACTGGGGCCTCAGTGGCAATTTAAGATTTGCTGCTGCATTCCAGAGCCCATCTAGGTTTATTTGTGTAATCAAGATAGGGTTCCCTTATAATGCTACATTAAAATTGTCTTCCAAGTATGCAGGTTGAAAAGGAGTTAATTTTTTCCCACAATAATGGAAGGATCCTACTTGCACTCTAGTTTTATGAAGCAGTAAATAGAGACATAAGCTTTCACTAGAGGTCACATTTCACTGAATCTTTGTTCACAGTTTCTCCCCAAACCCAGAAAGAGTAAATTCACAGTGATGGAAGACAGGTGAACAAATTGTAATCATCTTCAAGTTGATTACTTCATGGGCATTTAGACGAGCAATATGGGTTAAGTAAGAAACTTCAAAAGTGTTGGGAAATAGTGTCATGGAAAGCAATGAGATGCAGTAAGTGTGTCAAATCTTGTCCAATTTAAAAAAAAATGATAGGACGCACACATAGGTAGATGTGCTTGGTGCAAAAGTACATAGATGTACACATACAAATGGCTGAAGATAGAGGGTCAATGATGGGCAGTTGAGGTGGTTAACATAGGCACCCAATGAGGGAACTAATGTGGGGACCCAAGCAGAACACGGAGGGAGAAAAGATTGCACTAAAAAATAAGAAGAATGTGTGAATAATTGGATTTGTGCAATTGTGCACAATTATGTATGTTTTTTTGAATGCATAAAGAAATAAAGCTCGTAAAAAGTATCCGGATTGGCCAGGAGGAGGTCAAACTTTCACTCTTCACAGATGACATGATACTCTATATGGAAAACCAAAAAGGCTGCACCAAAAAACTGCTAGAATTGATTCATGAATTCAGCAAAGTTGCAGGGTATAAAATCAACACACGGAAATCGGTTGCATTCCTATACACCAACGATGAAGCAACAGAAAGAGAAATCCAGGAATCGATCCCATTTACAGTTGCACCAAAAACCATAAAATACCTAGGAATAAATCTAACCAAAGAGGTGAAAATCTATACGCTGAAAACTATAGAAAGGTTTATGAAAGAAATTGAAGAAGATACAAAAAAATGGAAAAAAGATTCCATGCTCCTGGATAGGAAGAACAAATATTGTTAAAATGTAGATACTTTCCAAGGCAATCTACATATTGAATGCAATCCCTATCAAAATAACTCCAGCATTCTTCACAGAGCTAGAACAAATAATCCTAAAATTTGTATCAAAGCAGAAAAGACCTCGAATAGCCAAAACGATCTTGAAAAAGAAAACCAAAGCAGGAGGCATCACAATCCCAGACATCAAGCTATATTGCAAAGCTGTAATCATTAAGACAGTATGGTACTGGCACAAGAACAGACACTCAGATCAATGGACAGACTAGAGAACCCAGAAATGGACCCACAAATGTATGGCCAACTAATCTTTGATAAAGCAGGAAAGAATATTCAATGGAATAAAGACAGTCTCTTCAGCAAGTGGTGCTGGGAAAAGTGGACAGCGACATGCAGAAGAATGAACCTGGAGCACTTTCTTACACCATACACAAAAATAAACTCAAAATGGATGAAAGACATCAATGGAAGACAGGAAGCCATCAAAATCCTCAAGGAGAAAGCAAGCAAAATCTCTTTGATCTTGGCCGCAGCAAATTCTTACTCAACACGTCTCCAGTGGCAAGAGAAACAAAAACAAAAATGAACTACTGGGACCTCATCAAAATGAAAAGCTTCTGCACAGCGAAGGAAACAACCAGCAAAAGTAAAAGGCAACCAACAGAATGGGAGAAGATATTTGCAAATGACTTATCAGATAAAGGGTTAGTATCCAAAATCTATAAAGAACATATCAAACTCAACACCCAGAAAAACCCAAATAATCCAGTGAAGAAATGGGCAAAAGACATGAATAGACAGACACTTCTCCCAAGAAGACATCCCGATGGCCAACTGACACATGAAAAAATGCTCAATATCACTCATCATCAGGGAACTACAAATCAAAACCACAATGAGATACCACCTTACCCCTGTCAGAATGGCTAACATTAACAACTCAGGCAACAGCAGATGTTGGTGAGGATGCAGAGAAAGAGGATCTCTTTTGCATTGTTGGTGGGAATGCAAGCTGGTACAGCCGCTCTGGAAAACAGTATGGAGGTTTCTCAAAAAACTAAAAATAGAACTACCTTACGACCCTGCAATTGCACTACTAGGCATTTATCTAAGGGATAAAGGTGTACTGTTTCGAAGGGACACATGCACCCCCACGTTTATAGCAGCACTATCAACAATAGCCAAAGTATGGAAAGCGTCCAAAAGTCCACCGATGGATGAATGGATAAAGAAGATGTGGTATATATATATATATATATATATATATATATATATATATATATACACACACACACACACACACAATGGAGTATTACTCAGCAATCAAAAAGAATGAAATCTTGCCATTTGCAACCACATGGATGGAACTGGAGGGGATTATGCTAAGTGAAATTAGTCAGTCAGAGAAAGACAAAAATCATATGATTTCACTCATATGAGGACTTTAAGAGACAAAACAGATGAACATAAGGGAAGGGAAACAAAAATAATATAAAAACAGGGAGGGGGACAAAAGGGAAGAGACTCATAAATATGGAGAACAAACTGAGGGTTACAGGAGGGGTTGTGGGAGAGGTGATGGGCTAAATAGGTAAGGGGAACTAAGGAATCTACTCTTGAAACCATTGTTGCACTATATGCTTAGTAATTTGGATATAAATTTTTAAAAAGTAAAAAAAAAAAATTAAAAACAAAAACTATAAAAAAAAGGTATTCCTTTGGCCTCCTCATTAAGATGTTTTTCCAATTTAGAAACACAAGTTTTTATCAGGAAGCAGGAGAACTGGAGAAAAGACCATGCAGCCCCTAGGAGATACCACATTGTCCATTTAGGAAAATGGACAATGTCCAACCACGTCTCCAAGTAGCTTTTATCATGCTCATTGTGTCCATTCTTCAATATCCCAGCTGCAAAACCATAAAAGACTATCAGGGAATGAAAAGGCCAGCCAGAAAAGCAGAAAGTTACAAAACCAGTGAACAAGATAAAGCTGCTTTGGTAGGAGGTTCTGTGAAGCATATACAGGAGGTGCATGTAGAAATAAAATGTGAGCTGAGCAGTGGGTTTTATGTCAGGATGACAGGGCTCTTCCATACACAACTTTCTCCTTTTCTGCCCTCATCTCATGGTGGGAAGAAAGTGCACACAATTCCACATGAGTTCATGACTCACCAATGTCAGGAGAGCACCCGGCCCCAGAGTCCAACATGGAACAAGTGGTGGTCTTTACCACTTTTCTTTCCAGGAGGGCTTCCTGCTGGTGGCAGGGGGCAGTTGGAAGCCCATGCTTTCTTCCCATCTGGGAAAAATAGGAGGCCACTGAGTCACACAGGTAGGCTGCTCTTGAGGCTGCTCTGTGGGAGACTCTCATTCAGATAGGGTCTTTGAACACAGGCACTGCCTTCTGCTTTCTGCTAGGTTGTGGTGAGATGCCCATATAAGCTATACATGGACCCCATGCTTTCTTATTCCCTTCCAACAACCACAGAGAGATCCCAGGACTTCTGGGTATGGCAAACACCACTACTGACAAGTCCGCTGGAAGAAAATATGGTAAAGCTAATGGCCAACAGGCTAATAGCTACAATATACAAAGAATGCCTACAAAGCAGTAAAATACAAAAGCCCAATAAAAATAGGTAAGAGTATGAACCAGCAATTTATAGAAGAAATAATAAAAATAGCAAAGATATTTAACAACATAGTAATCGATGAAATGCAAATTGAAGTGACAAGATCTCTATTTTTATCTACCAGATGAGTGAAAATTGAACTCTGAGCCCTAGTGGAGAAGACAGTAGCAAGGATAAATTTTCTTAGCGAGGGTAAAAATTGGCACAGACTCCTGGAGGTCAATTTTTAGTATCTACCAAGTTTGCATGTGCATAATCTTTGGTTCAATGGAATTTCACCTGTGGGTGTGCTTGCAAAAGGAGAAACTGAAACAAGTTGTATGCTCATTTTAGGGAAATGATTAGACAGTGCACATTCATACATAACACCACAGAATCACTAAAAATGTTGATCTCTACATATTGATACCAAAAGTATTTACATTATGTGAAAAAGAAAGTTGCAATGCATGTTGGTTTATTTTTAAACCCAAACTACATGCATGCACAGGTTTATAACTCACTGTATGAGTAGGTCCCCTTGGGGGAGGCTTTGAGGAAGGGGAAGAGAGAGGGAGATTCACTTTTGTCCTTGTTGCTTTGATCTCTTGCTCCTTCTGTTTACCAGAGAGTGTAGTCAGGTAGGTAACAAAGGCAATGAATGAATCGTGCCGTATGTCCATGGGGTTCCCTGATAGTTAAAGGAATATGAGGCATAGGGTAAGGGGTGCTGGTGAACTTAAAGGAGATGACAACTGACTGTGATAATGGGAGTCCTCAACCATGTCCCAAAACAGGGCATCTGGTGCAGGGTATCAAGCACTCAGCTCCCCATTTCCTTGTGGCGAAATGCAGAAGCAGAGCAAACCTGTCCTACTCAAAGCCTCATCTATGACTTAAACTTTGGTTTTTATTTTTTTCATAACACACTGGTCTTTCTTTCTTTCTTTCTTTCTTTCTTTCTTCTTTCTTTCTTTACACTTTTAGGCAATCTGTTCAGCTAGAAAGGTAAACTTACATCACTTCCCTCCACCATATAACTAAGAAAACTGCCTGTTAGAACTCATCTCTCCAACTCAATACTGAACTGAGTCCCAATCATGTACCAGCCATGGGAACAGATGACAGGACACCTGAACAGATGGGAGTCCACCCCATCTCAGCCCACAGGTGAGAGCAGAGAACCACACCCTATGTGAAGGGGCCTTCACAGGAGCCTGTGCAGACCATCACGGAGCAGGTGGTGGGGACACCTGACTCAGTTGGGGTTCAGGGTGGGGTGGGAAGACTTCTCACTATTGTCATAAGGAACAACCTGGTGATGAGGGATAGAAGGCATTCCAGAACACAGTGCATTGAGAAAGTCTGGAGGTGAGGGAAGGTCTGGCTGGCCTGACATCTGGCTCAGAAACTTCCAGGTTGGGCACAAGGGGAATGCCAAGGGGTGATGTTGGAGAGGAAGGCAGATGCCAGTGGTCCCATGTTTGCATTTAGGGCTGTAACATCTGCTCAAATTAGCAAGGCAAGGGCATTCTTGGTCTGGGGATGATCTTTGATCAGCAAGAGACAATTTCCAGGCCTGCCTACTCACCGAATATTTATAATGGCAGTAAACTTGCCACAGGCTACCAAACCACATTGTGTTCACATTAAACACAATCCATTCATCACTTCTGATTGTCCTGAGGAGACAAGGACCAGAACAGAACATGAAGAGCCACTGGAAATGATGGAGAGATTACTCTGTGATGAGGAAGCTGACAGTAAATTCATTGGCCAAGAAAAAATAAGAAACATCTCATCATCCATGGCAGTATCCTCTAGGGCCTTTGAAATGCCATGGTTTCTTACACATTGTTTTAGCTTCTCACAAATTTATTCCAGAAGGAAGAAAACGGTTTGTGAGGCCCTGTCTCTCAAAGGCTGTGACTCTCTCCCACGCCTACCTCCTTTCTCAGTGCTCAGCTCCAAAAGACCTGTTTCCTGGTAAAGGCACAACTATTTACTGCCCTCTTCCCCAAAACACTCATGAAATACCTGACAGAAAAGGCAGCTTCCTGCTGCTTTTCCTGGCTCACCCCACCAGTGGCTCAATTACCCTTTTGGTATCTGGACTCCTTACAAAGAAGAAGAGGGACTAGAGTCCCTGGACAGTTTTGATAAAAATCTCATTGAAATGGTACAATTAGAATCTCCTGTGTATTTTCACTGGGGTTGCAATGCTGTAAATTAGGCGCTAAGTCCAGGCAGCAAGGGTTTCACATGGCTAGAAAGGTTTAAAATGAATGGATTTTTGAGCTCCTCACTGTCCACGCTGCCCTCACCCCATGGCCAGCTGCCTGCATTCCAGCTGTACATTTAGAAAATGAAGCACCATTCTGGTCTGGTCTGAGGACAGAGGACAGACCACAGAGACATGTGAGGTGGATAGTACTGACCTTTTGCCCACAATTTTCCAGAGTCCTGGTTAGCGTAACTACCAGAAATCTAAGCTGTCATCCAAATGTTGGGCCCCTGATTCCAGAAACCATCAATACTGCAAGCCCACTATTAAAACAAAAGTCAGGTGATGGTGGGGTATAGAAACTGCCAAGGAGGTTTATTTTATTACAATTTCTTAAACTGTCATTGAAAATAAGACTGACTTCACAGGGTTTGCTTTTGCATATTATTTACCAAGAGAGACAAGAGGAATCATTAGGCTCTTTTCTACAATTTTTACTTTGTTTCCAGGTGAGACCCTTAAAGGTCCAGATACCCCAACACATCTTACATCATGAAATTATGCTTTGAAGTCCTTTCTAATATACTGATAAACTAATGTTGTTCCACCTTGTCCATAATGTATAAATCTCTCTTTTCTTTGAAAATAAAAGTTTTAGGAAATTTGTTCAAGAAGGAGGAATGTTGTGTTGGAGGCTGGCAGTCCTGGGGAGATGTGGCCAATTGCGTTCTTTTTCTGGATGAGACAATAAGTCCACAGTGGCTGCAGGAGTGGGCAGTTGTGGCTGCTGAGGCCTTCCATGGCCCTCCATGACCCTCTGCTGTCCATCCCCCCTCCACAGCCCTCACACCCACCCTGGGTGATTTGTGCTCCACACCAGGGCAGCTGAGCTATGGTAATGCCACAGCATGGTTTCAACCTCACCTGGGTCTACTGCCTGGACATTCTATGAACCTGTTCTCCAATTTCCCTCAATGTTGATTCGAAGCCACCTGCACCATAGCCCCTTCCTGGATTTCTCATGGCTTCTACCTATAGACAGGTAGAGGCTCACCAGGTGGGGCTTTTAGGGGCAGTAGTGAATTCTCAACATCATCCTAGGGAACAGTAATGCCCTGTAGATGACATAGGGATCTGTGACCTCCCTGTTTATTTTTTTTTAATTTTTTTTTAACATTTATTTATTTATTTTTAAAATTTTTTTTAACATTTATTTATTTTTGAGACAGAGAGAGACAGAGCATGAACGGGGGAGAGCCAGAGAGAGGGAGACACAGAATCTGAAACAGGCTCCAGGCTCTGAGCTGTCAGCACAGAGCCCCACGCGGGGCTCGAACTCACGGACCGTGAGATCGTGACCTGAGCTGAAGTCCGACGCTTAACCGACTGAGCCACCCAGGCGCCCCTAACGTTTATTTTTGAGACAGAGAGAGACAGAGCATGAACGGGGAAAGGGCAGAGAGAGAGGGAGACACAGAATCGGAAGCAGGCTCCAGGCTCTGAGCCATCAGCCCAGAGCCCGACGCGGGGCTCGAACTCACGGACCGCGAGATCGTGACCTGAGCTGAAGTCGGACGCTTAACCGACTGAGCCACCCAGGCGCCCCGTGACCTCCCTGTTTAAAAACTTACCCTACTTCATAACAGCAGCCAAGCAAGTAAAACTTCTGGACCTTGTCATTGCTTAATGGGCTGTCTTCTAATCTTTATAGTGTTATTTTTGTCACTCTTCACAGCTTTTTCCTTAGAGTTTATTTGTCTGGTATTAACATCACTGCAGCTGGATCCTTCAGAGCCACATAGCTCCTAGACAAGAAACTCCATAACTCAGGGGTTATTCTAGAAAAGCAATGGAAGGGAAATGGAACTCACAGCATAGGTGGCTCAAAGTGGTAACAACCAAGGTGCCAATGGGCAAAGCTGATGCCAGCTCTGAAGAATAGAATACAAGGGCTTCCAGGAACCAGTATCTCAGGAGCATGGGCACTGCAGCAGCCCCAGAAGGGATTCTGTGTTTTTGAAACAGAAGGGCTCAGGTTACCGCATCAAGTAAACCATTCTCTAGTCACAGGAGCCCTTAGGTCTCTGGCTGTTCTTGGGCCTCCAGGCTGTTTCCAGTTTGGGGCTATGGAAGCTGCTATGAACAATCTTGTACAGGTATTTCTGTGTGTCCCTCAGTCCATTTCTCTTAGGCAAATATCTGGGTGTGAAATAGGGAGATCAATGTTTACATTTGTAAGGAAAATGTAGACCATTTTCTGCAGTGGTTGTAGCATTTTACACTTGTACCGCAGTAGGTTTGGGTCCCAGGCCTCCAGCCCCTCCCCAGTGGTTTGATGTCAGCATTTTTAATGTTTACTGTTCCACTGGGTAAGCAATGATGGTTTTCATTTGTACTCCCCTGATGATAAATGGTTATAGCACCTTCTCTTGTGCTACTTGGTCCTTCATGTATCTTCCTTTGTGAATGAACTATAAAGATTTGTCTTATTATTGAGTTGTTGCCATTCTTTCTATAGTCTCCATATTACCGTTTTTGTATAGGTAGCATCTCCCATTTCATGGATGAGTCAAATGAGACATGGAGAGGTGAAGCATCCATGCAGCTTGTCTATGTGGCAGTGGGATCCAGCTTCTGACTGTGTAATTGTGTGTGGCCCAAAGTGCGGCCCTCCTGACTGCACAGCAGAGTGTCTGGTGAGGAGTGGGGCAGGGGGACGAGTAGCTGCATTGTCTACCTTGGCTGCTGCTGCTGTCAGCTCTTGGAAGCTGCCTGTGTCCCTCACTGTCATCAAACTCCCTGGAAAGGGTGCTTTAACATGATTTTGCCAAACCTCCACTATATTGATTTCCCTTTGCTGGTATTATGCTGGGCTATGTAAATCACTTTCAGTTTTTATGACCCAGTGCTTTGCAAATGCATGGAAAGGCCCCAGATTGCATGTGTTCCCAACATACAGCATGGCAAAGACAGCGGTGAGCTTGTTCTGTGGTGTGTTTATACACTGTGGACTCTAGAAAGTTTAGGAACACTGGAAAAGCTAGGGTGCATGTCCATGCCTTTTCCCTGTGATCTCTATTTTTCTTCCTGCCTGATTTTTTCCTCCTCCGCTTTCTCCCTCCTTTTCCTATCTTCCTCCTTCCTATCTCTATCTTTCTCTTTGGTATACTGTTATTTTAAAATTGCCATCACTCTTTGAAAGGCCTTGAAGTCAAAGCATCATTTTTGACTGTCTTGCCTAAGAAATTGGACATGGGACCTGTCTTCATCTCAGGACATGGCTCAGGAAGTCTCACCAAGGGAGGTAGCAGGTGCCATCTGTGTAATTCTAGAGGAACACTTCCCTTACTCTGGAGAGTTCTTTCTGGCTTTAGTGGGGAGATGCACACCCATAGGTATATGGCAGAGTGAGTCCTTGCCTACCCTGCCATCAGAGTGGCTCATGTGTAACAGGCTGGAATCCCTCTTTCTCATCCATGTGCTATGTGCCTGTCATCAGCCTGTCATCAGGATGCCCACCACCATCACTTGTTCAAAACTGTTCAAACACTGTTTTCATTTAGCCCCACTGGGCCGTTTGCATGATGTTTGATGGGGACAGATACAGAGAGCAGTGGTGGGCACAACTCTGCTAAATCTCTAAATCCCATAGTTGTTTTCTGAGAAATAGCAGACATTTCCTTATCAACTTGATCAGAGTTGTATTTCTAAAGAGTATTTCAGCCTCTGTTCAGTACTTGTGCTGCCTCCATTTCAGGCAGGAAGTCAACCTTTGTGTATAATGTCAGGCCAGCAGGTCCCCAAGGGCTGTTGCCAGTGTCTGCAGCTCTGTGAGAAGGAGCAGCAGAGGCAGGGCAGAGCAGATGCTGTGTCAGAGTATCTCTGGTCATATGGCCTTGGGCAGTCACTGATGTCACCTGCTGGGATCTCCTTCCATATGATGGCTGTGGGCCCCACCCTGTCTGCCAGGGTCTCCCCTAGCAGGTGTGGAAGTGTGCTCTGGGGGGGATTCCAAAGACGCAGAGCAGTGCTCCCTTGCTCACGATGACCACTGCATCCAGAAGATCCCTCACCTTTCAAGGTCCAGATCTTATAGTCCATATGGGGACTTTGAAGAGGATACAACATGGACTTGATCTCCCTCCTGCCTGAGCTCTGACAGCTGAGGCTGGCTTTCACTTTTGGTTCTGGGATGACCAAGGGAAGGCTGGAAACTGTTTCATATACATGTCAGTGAGCCATAGAAAGCTTTCTTCACTTGGAAGTCATTTCATCCCTTCTGCTGTACAGCAATGAACCCTTGAGAGAGGCAGCCTCAAATAAAGACTCACATCAGGGTACTAATTCTTCTGCTTTTTTCTCCTACAGATTTTTACATGAAGAAGCAGGGACTGAACACACCAAGGACAGTCTGGTGGGGAGTTGTGCAGACAGACTGCCCAATGTTCTCTACACAGTTTCCTCATTCCTGGCTGGGGACCAGCCCTCTGTCATCTGAGTGCCTTAACTACAAATGATCAAAAATGATTTCACATCCACATTGTACACCCATGACATGAATAAAAGATCTGAAGATACTGTCACAGCCAAGAGTCGGTACTCTTCAATTTTTTATCACCACCTTTGCTCTCCAGGCCCTGAGGATTCCACGCCAAGCAATTGTGAACACTTAATTCTATAATGCCATGTTTATGCACGTCTGTGTGAAGAGGGCCTGCTCACAGGGAGTCCTGAAGAGGTGTGCTCAGTGTGGCTGTGAGACTATAGAGTCAAACACAGGCTCACCAAGGGCTTCATTTTTAGTTTGGCAGTAGAGAATTTTGTTGCTGAGGATGAACTATTTCCCATTTCTAAGGCTGGGTACAAAAATCAGCTCTAATCACAGGAATTGGGGAGAGACTTCATGCTTTTAACTATTCAAATAGCCATGAAGAGAAAGGCATATGAAGAGTGGGGAGACACCATTTTGCTCAATGGACCTCAGAATGTGCAGACATGAGGCAGCAGTAGTTTGGGCATCTCAGTTACACGGGGATGGGTCCTAGCACCTAGGTGCTCAGGCCCCACCCCAGCTATATAAAGATTGCTGAGAGCAGAACCCAGGCATCAGTAGGTTTTAGTTTTCCAGGTAGTTCCAACATGCATCCAAGCCTAAGAACCATGGCTTTCACAGCTGTAGGGCAATTCAGATTATCCATCAGTCCTTCAGTTAGTTTTGGCAGTTTGTTTTCAAGGACTTGGTCCCTTTCTTCTAAGTTATTGAATTCACTCTAGGTGAATTCTCTTGTTCTCTTTTTTAATATCCAAAGCATCAGTAGCCATGACCTTCTTTCACTCCTGACACAGATCATTTGTGTTCTTGCTCTCCCTTTCTTGGCATGCTGGGATAGAAGTTTATCAATTTTATTGATCTTTAAAATTAAAACAAAATTTAATGTTTATTTACAGAGAGAGAGAGAGAGAGAGAGAGAGAGAGAGAGAGAGAATCTCAAGCAGGCTCTGTGCTGTCACTGCAAATCCTAACTTGGGGGCTCAAACCAACAAACTATGAGATTATGACCTGAAGCTGAAATCAACAGTTGGATGCTTAACCATCTGAGCCACCCAGGCACCCCTTGATCTTTAAATTTTTTTAATGTTTACTCATCTTTAAGAGACAGAGACAGAGTGCAAGTGGGGGAGGGGCAGAGAGAGGGAGACAGAATTGGAAGCAGGCTCCAGACTCTGTGCTGTCAGCACAGAGCCCGATGCAGGGCTCAAACCCATGAACCATGAGATCATGACCTGAGCCAAAGTTGAATGCTCAACTGACTGAACCACCCAGGCACTCCTGATATGTTAAAATTTTATTGATTTTTCTTTTCAAATCTTTTCATAGGACTGACTTTTAATTTTGTTGATTTTTTCTACTGTTTGCTTGTTTTCAGTGTTATTTTTCTCTTCCTGAATTTTAATTGTTTTCTTCATTCTTCTTGCCTTAATTTATTCTTCTTTCTCTAATTTTCTGAGGTCAAAGTTTAGGTTATGAATTTTAAATCCATTTTCTTTGTTAATATATGAATTTAAGGCTATAAATTTCCCTCTAAGCACTCCTCTAACTACATCCCACAAATTTTGGTTGTTTTATTTTCATTTTTAGTCAGAATATTTTAAAATTTCTCTTTTTTATGATCCCTTGGGTTATTGAGAAGTGTACATTGTGAAGTTTCAATCATCTAGGAAATACCCAGCTATCTTTCTCTTCTTGGTTTCTATTTTGGTTTCTGTGTGATCTAGAATGCACTTTGTATTATTTGTATTCTTTAAAAATTTTTAGGGGTTGTTCTGTAGTCCAGAATGTGGGCTATCTTGGTGAATGCATCATGCACACTTGAGAAGAGGTTTTCTGCTGTTGTTGGATGGGCTGTCCTTTTAATGTCAGTTGGGTGAGGTTGTTTGATAGTGTTCAGGCCATCTGTGCCTTTACTGATCTTCTGTCTGGTTGGTCTATTCAGTACTGATGAGGGTGTTGAAGTATCCTGCTGTGATGGTATCCAGTTCTCCTTTCAGTTCTACCAGTTTTTGCCTCATATTTTGGTTCTGTGCTTAGATGCATACACATTTAGGATTGTGATATTTCCTGGAGAACTGACCTTTTTATCACTAAGTGATGTATCTCTTTATCTCTGATAATCTTCCTTGTTCTGAAGTTGGCTTTGTCTGAAATTAATACAGACACTCCAGCTTTATCTTGATTTGTGTTAGCATGGTATAGCTTTCTCTGTATTATTATTTTAAATATTTACTTTTAATCTATCTGGGTCTTTACCTTTAAAGTAGGTTTCTTTAAATGTAGATGATACATAATTGATATTGTGGACAACATACAGTTGGGTCTCATTTTTCTTTAAATTTTTTTTAATGTTTATTTATTTTTGACAGAGAGAGAGTGTGAGCAGGGTAAGGGCAGAAAGAGGAAGAAACAGAATCTGAAACAGGCTCCAGGCTCTGAGCTGTCAGCAAAGAGCCCGATGTGGGGCTTGAAATCATGAACCGTGAGATCAGGACCTGGGCTGAAATCAGATGCTGAACCAACTCAGCCACCCAGGAGCCTCTCATTTTTCTTTTTTTAAACCACTTTGACAATCTGTTTTTCAACTGGTGTGTTTAAACCACTTACATCTAAGTGATTATTAATATAATTGGATTAATATCTGGCATCTTTGCATATCTGTTGTATCTGTTGTTTCTATTTTCCTCTATTTTTTAGGCTTCCTGGTTTTAATTGACCACTTTTTTTAGGATTCCATTTAAATCCTCTATTGATTTATCATTTATACTTCTTTTTAAAATATATATCTTTCAGTGGTTGTCTCTGGGTTCATAATAACACTTTAAACCAATCTTAAGTCTACTTTCAAATAATACCACATTGTCTCATGTGCAGTGCAGATACCTTATGACAGAACACTCCCAAATCTTTCCTCTGCTCCCTCATGACACTGTTGTTACTTCTCACTTTCATGTGTGCTATAATCATCTGATGCACTGTTACTATTTTTGCTTTAAATGGACAATAAACTTTGAGATAAATTCAGAAAAGTAAAAGACTACATTTAACTTCTATTTATCCCCTTTTTTGCTGCTTCTTTGTTTTTTTAAATATAGATGTAATTTTCTAACCTGTATCATCTTCCTGCTGCCTGAAGAACTTTCCTGTGGACTCCAGGTCTGCTGTCAGTTAATTCCTCCAATTGTCTGGAGTAGTTTTTATTTACCTTTGACTTTTGAAGGTTATTCTCACAGATATTCTTCTCATTGAAGGATATACAATTCTAGATTTGCAAGTTCTGTTTATTTGTTTTAGTCATTCGACACTTTAAAAGATTGCACTCAACTGAATTCTTAGTTGCATGATTGCTGATGACAAGTCTGCTGCAATTTTTATCCTTGTTTCTCTAGAGCTGAGGTGTTTTTATTCACTTTAAGGGATCTTCAAGATTTTTCTGTTTTCAAATTTATAATTTAAATATGTCATATCTATGTTTTTGTTTGTTTGGTTTGGGTTTTTGTTCAGTTCTGCTTGATGGTCTCTGTATATTTCTTGCAACGGTGGTTTGGTGTCTGTCACTGATACTGAAAAACTCCTGGCCATTATTTCTTTAAATATTTTTTTTAATTTCTCCTTCTTTTAATATTTCAATTACATTATACATGTTACACCACTTCTTCGTACGGTCCCACATTTCTTGGGTGTTTGGTTTCTTCTTTCCCCCATTCTTTTTTCCTTGTTATGTTTTAGTTTAGGTTACTTGTCATCTAGTTCATTGATTCTTTCATCAGCTGTGTTAAGCCTACTAACAAAAATGCTCTTCATTTCTGTTACTGTTTTTAACTTCTACCCTTTTTACAGTTTTCATTTCTCTGTTCTCATTACTCATCTGTTCTTGCATGTTGTCTACCTTTTCCATTACAGATTTAACACACTGATCACAGTTTTAAATTCTCTGATAATTCCAACCGACCGACATTGGAGTCACATTTGAGTTTGGTTTTTATGATTGCTTTGTCTCTTCAATCTTTTCTTGACTTCCATCATTCTTTGCAATATTTTGTTGTACAGGGCAGTAGATACTGAGGTAAATAAGCCTTTAGTGTGACAGTTTTTGTTAATTTTCCCAGTAGTGGAACATCTTTGATTTTTGTTGTAGGCTTAGGCACAAAAAGCTTCAAAGTCCTTATTTTCATCTTCCCTCTTGGCTTTGGGGCTTCCCTATGTACTGCTCTTTAAACAGAGTCTGTCTTTCATCTTTCCCTGCTCAAATCCATGGTTATTGTACTGGAGGCTTATGCAGCAATGACAGGGTATGGGGGAGGGGTGTTCTCTGATCTTCTGATTAAGTCTCATTTTTTTGGAGTGCATAATGGACCTGGAGTACACTGCACAAAGAGTGATAAACTCTGTAACCCTTTCTAGGGTAGAGATTTCACCCCTATCAAAAAAAAAAAAAAGCCAGAGACCACCTTACAGCAGATATGAATACAGAGGAAGTAATGATATCCTCACAGACACCAAAGGGGCTTGGGACCAAATAGCAAAAGAGTTATTTAAAAATATGAATAAGCAGGGTGTTGACTTAGAAATGCAGTATTTCAGCAAATCTGAGATGATACATTGTGTAAATGGCCATTTAAAAACAAGAGAGTGTGCCAGATTGGTGTTAACCTTGTGCTAAGCCAAGCTCAAACCTTTGAAGCAAAATGCACTTTGATGTGATAAATTATTTACTTAAGTAGCAAAAGCAAATATTATAGTTTTTCCTGGCACTTTGATTTTAGAATAACAAATGAGATTCATGTTGAAGATGAACAAATGCTTTAATGTGGTTCTTTTGTTGATACATTTCCATTTCTTTTGCCTACATACACATAGCATCACATAGTAGATATTTATTTTTATTTTTTAATATGAAATTTATTATAAAATTGGTTTCCATACAACACCCAGTGCTTATCCCAACAGGTACCCTCCTCAGTGTCCATCACCCACTTTCCCCTCCCTCCCATCCCCCATCAACCCTCAGTTTATTCTGTTTTTAATAGTCTCTTATGGTGTTCCTCCCTCCCTCTCTAACTTTTTTTTCCCCTTCCCCTCCTCCATGGTCTTCTGTTAAGTTTCTCAGGATCCACATAAGAGTGAAACCATATGGTGTCTGTCCATATAATCCTGTCAATTGATGCAGAAAAAGCAATTAACAAAATTCAGCATCCTTTATTAATTAAAAACTCTCGAGAAAGTCTGGATAGAAGGAACATACTTAAACATCATAAAAGTTATTGATGAAAAGCCCACAACTAATATCATCCACAATGGGGAAAAACTGAAAGCTTTCCCCCTGAGATTGGGAACATGACAGGGATGTCCACTCTCATTGCTGTCGTTTAACATAGTGTTGGAAGTTCTAGCACAGCAATCAGACAACAAAAGGAAATCAAAGGCATCATAACTGGCAAAGATAATGTCAAGCTTTCACTTTTTGCAGATGACATGATATTATACATGGAAAACCCGATAGACTCCACCAAAAGTCTTCTAGAACGGATACATGAATTCAGCAAAGTCACAGGATACAGAATCAATGTACAGAAATCAGTTGCATTCTTATACACTAACAATGAAGCAACAGAAAGACAAATAAAGAAACTGATCCCATTCACAATTGCACCAGAAGCATAAAATACCTAGGAATAAACCTAACCAAAGATGTAAAAGATCTGTATGCTGAAAGCCATAGAAAGCTTATGAAGGAAATTGAAGAAGATACAAAGAAATGGAAAAACATTCCATGCTCATGGATTGGAAGAATAAATATTGTTAAAATGTCAATACTACCCAAAGCTATCTACACATTCAATGCAATCCCAATCAAAATTGCACTAGCATTCTTCTTGAGGCTAGAACAAGCAATTCTAAAATTTGTATGGAACCACAAAAGACCCCGAATAGCCAAAGCAATATTGAAGAAGAAGACCAAGGCGGGAGGCATCACAATCCCCGACTTTAGCTTCTGCTACAAAGCTGTGATAATCAAGACAGCATGGTATTGGCACAAAAACAGGCACATAGATCAATGGAATAGAATAGAGAACCCAGAATTGGACCCACAAAAGTATGGCCAACTAATCTTTGACAAAGTAGGAAAGAGCATCCAATGGAAGAAAGACAGTCTCTTTAACAAATGGTGCTGGGAGAACTAGACAGCAACATGCAGAAGAATGAAACCAGACTACTTTTTTACACCATTCACAAAAATAAACTCAAAATGGATAAAGGACCTGAATGTGAGACTGGAAACCATCAAAAGCCTAGAGGAGAAAGCAGGAGAAAACCTCTCTGACTTCAGCCGTAGCAATTTCCTACTTGACACATCTCCAAAGGCAAGGGAATTAAAAGCAAAGATGAACTATTGGGACCTCATGAAGATAAAAAGCTTCTGCACTGCAAAGGAAACAATAATCAAAACTAAAAGGCAACCAATGGAATGGGAAAAGATATTTGCAAATGACATATCAGACAAAGGGCTAGTATCCAAAATCTATAAAGAACTCACCAAACTCCACACCCAAAAAACAATCCAGTGAAGAAATGGGCAGAAAACATGAATAGGCACTTCTCTAAAGAAGACACCCAGATGGCCAACATGCACATGAAAAGATGCTCAACGTCACTCCTCATCAAGGAAATACAAATCAAAACCACACTGAGATACCACCTCACGCCAGTCAGAGTGGCTAAAATGAACAAATCAGGAGACTGACTATAGATGCTAGCGAGGATGTGGAGAAACGGGAACCCTCTTGCAGTGTTGGTGGGAATGCAAACTGGTGCAGCCGCTCTGGAAAACAGTGTGGACGTTCTTCAAAAAATTAAAACTAGATCTACCCTATGACCCAGCAATAGCACTGCTAGGAATTTACCCAAGGGATACAGGAGTACTGATGCATAGGGGCACGTGTACCCCAATGTTTATAGTAGCACTTTCAACAATAGCCAAATTATGGAAAGAGCCTAAATGTCCATCAAATGATGAATGGATAAAGAAGCTGTGGTTTATATATACAATGGGATACTACTTGGCAATGAGAAAGAATGAAATCTGGCCTTTTGTAGCAACGTGGATGGAACTGGAGAGTGCTATGCTAAGTGAAATAAGTCATACAGAGAAAGGTAGTATATATTTAAAGAAATATTCCAACTTTATTTTTAAAAATCATTTAAAATATTTAATGCTATTATTTAGCCTTACCAACATAATGCTGTTTGCCTTGCTGATTGGAGATTCACAATCTCCAAAGAAGGGCTGATTTTTAGCCCTTCCGTCTTCATTAGGCAATGTGTTTATCATCATTGTTACACATGCCGACCTGTGCTTCTGAGTAAAGATGCCTGTAATAACGCCATGGCCTCAGAAATTAGAAGGCATTTTAGGTCTCAAAAGTGTTAGTTTGATATATTCTTCTTGAATACAGTATTTAGGAAAGAAATTTGTTGTCATTAATCATTTTCCTATAAAATTAATAATACAAATATGTTGTGAGTACAATTTTCTTCATCCCTACAGATGTAGCTCTGACAGACTATGTTTTCCCCCAAATGGCTGCTGAAATATTTCCCATCCCTCTTATTCTTCTGGAGCCTTGAGGTCTACGTTTTCTCTCATGAGTCTGGATGGACGTTTACAAATTCTTCTTCAAGTAGAGCCTGGCAGAAGTGATGCCACATGGTTTTTAAGCCTGGATCATACAAGGTCTCATGCTCTACCTTGATAACTTGAGACACTTGCTCCTGCCATGCTGTGAGTTCAAATTAGTCCATGTGGAGAGACCACATGGAAACACCATGAAAGGGGTACTCCTGTGGACAGTCTGGTTAAAGTCCCAGTCAACAGCCAACATCAATTACCAGACATGGGTGTGAAGATACCACAAATGTTTCCAGCCCAGCCTTCTCAGACATTTAGGAATAGAGACAAACTGTTCAAATGGTGCCTCCTGAACTCCCAACACACAGAGACTGTAAGTATAACGAAACGGTCATTTTCTGCCACTACGTATAAGGTGGCTTGTTTTCTAGAAGTAACTGGATTATAAAATTTAGAGGTTTACCATAAAACTGGAAGCAGTTGTTGCATGCAAAACTCAACTTTCACTGTAAAACCAGGAAGAATTACATAGACCGTAGAAGTTTGCAGGAAACGATACGAGGTTCCTGAGGTAGCAGAATTCACCTCCTCCTGAGGGCAATTCTCCTCTTATTAGTGGATAGGCTTTTGAGTCCATATTTAAATTGCCTGGCTCTCAGCTGCCTCACATGGAACCTGAAAACATATCTTGGCTCATGCAGACTTCATGAACACACAAGGCTTGGCTCCACCCCTTCTCCTCCATACCAAGGATGGTCTGAACTAGACAATAATGAACTGTGTAGTTTAGAAAGGGAGGCTGGGTTGGGTCATACCACACAGTGTCAAGGATATGGCATGTTCTGGTGACTATTTAGGAGATGGCTTCCCTTTTACCCCTGGAGACTTATCATCTGGTAAGCTGATGAAAATATAAACAGTAAGGGATATACTATTATATGATCACAATGATACATTTATTTGACTTATAAACATTAAAAATAAATACAATATATGGTAAGATTCTTTTTTTTCCAACATGCATTGAATATTTAAAATGCATCATTTCCAGGAAATGTAGAGGAATAAATTTTTTGTCTTTTTCATATTAAATATAATTCATTGTCAAATTGGTTTCCATACAACACCCAGTGCTCATCCCAACAGGTGCCCTCCTTAATGCTCATCACCCACTTTTCCCTCTCCTCCACCCACTTTCAACCCTTAGTTTGTTCTCAGAAAAAAAAAAATTACAGACAGAGAAGGAAGCAAACCATATGGTAAGATTCTTAAATTGTGTGTGTGTGTGGGGGGGTGTGTGTGTGTATGTGCACATGCAAATGCATGTTCCTTTTTATGTCAAATAGATATCAGCTCCCATTAGACTCATCTACGAACAGGAACACCTGGATAGCAGGTGGATGGGGAAGGCATTGGAAAGGAGGATTTGAGAGCTGTCTTTGGCCCATGAAACTTTCTCCCTGTTCTTCTTTGGTGTGTGGCTGCTCTTTTTGGAAGCCTCAATATCCTTGCCACTCTCTTCCCCATTGTAAGAAACAAGCAAAATTTCCAGAAGAAAAGGCCCTTTCTGGCTGGAGAATTATTAAGGATGGAATAAATACTCGACACTTTTCTCCTTCCTACTTCTTACTGCCTTCCAGACCATTCCTTTTGGTGAATCCCATGCTGGGGCCAGATATAAACAAGCCAACCTCTGTCTTGTTTCTCTTATCACCTCCCGAATTCTGAAGAACAAAGGAGGCATGATTTATGCTGTACAAGTGACTTGCTGCCTCCAGTTCCCTTAGTAATGGCAACATTGAAAGAACAGACTTAACTCTAACAAGTGACAGTTGAACACAGAACAGCCCTGGGGTTCCTGTTCTTCAGAGGGGGTGCAGTCCAGGCTGCTGCCCTGCGAGGAGCTTGCAAGGATACACTGCCCCTACCCCGTCCACATCCTTCCTTCTCATCCTGGTTAAGGATCCTCCGCACCCAGTAATGATCATGTTCAGCTGGGGGTTCCAGTAAGTCAGATTTCCAGGCTTAATACAGACTTTTATGCTTTTCCAGCATTCAAACAAAATGATACACTGTATACTTTGTGTGAATTTTATTTGTCAACTATACTTCAATTAAACTGGAAAGAAAAAGAATGATAAACTCAAGACAATAGCCTCCCTTTAGACCCTTTTGACAGATCTAAACTACAGGAAGCTGATTGAAACAAAAGCCTCCCCATCTGGGGTGTGAAGTGCACTCCCAGCTCTCCCCAAGATGTGAATACTCTCATACAAGAGCCTGATATTTTGCGGAGGCCATAACTGAAGGAAATGAGTGCTTTTGTTCCCCTCTCTATTATCTGATGATTTTCTTTGTTGTTGTTGCTTAAATTGAGGAAACACTAATTCCAGAAGATGTCCTGGTCATTTGGCTATAGGGGTCTGACATCTAAAATGAAAAAGAAAAAAGTGGAGGGAAGGAGTGAGAGAGTCAAAAAAAAATAAGAGGCTCTTCCAGAGAGAAGAAAAGGTCACTGCGTCTATTTTCAGTCTGTAAAATATTCCATTAGCTTTATTATGTGGAGGACATTAGCATTATGCACGGCGGGAAGGAACATTTTAATACAGAACATCTTTTCCTAGTTTCAAAAGACAAGAGTAAAATATAAAGGTAATGAAATTGTTGTAGGGGTGATGTCTTTTTCTCTTCAGGGGCTTTGCAGGCTGGCAGAGTAACATGCTAACAGGGGCATAATTTGATGGGTCAGAAATAGCCCTGGCAAGAGAAGGAGAGGCAGGTTGGGCCCTCAGTGGCAGGGAGGCCTGGGGCTCTGACTTGCAGAGATGCTGTAGGACCCCTGTCTGGGGCTCCCCTCCACCCCTGGTTAGAAGGAACTGAATGGCTTTCCTGGGCGAGCCCTGGGACTCTCATCTCCTCCGGTTCCCTTACGGTTAATGGGCCTTCCCTTGGGGCTTTTAAATTCACAAAATAAAATGCAAAAGGTTACAATAGGAGCCAAATTACTGAAATATACTGTGGAAAAAGTCATAATTGTGATTATATTAACATATGTGCTACTTTATTAAGGAACTAAATAGTAACTAGTACTTGGGTTTAGGTTTTCAAAGTAGTGAGAAACGTAAGTAATATTTTGAGATCTCTATCATGTGAGCTCCCCTGATGATGCACCCACAACAATGTGTTTGTTGCCTGCATTCGTAGTAGAAGGAAATGCAACATTTCAGTTAGAGGTTGGTAAAAATCATGATGTACCTCATTTCCCATCTAAGCTCATGGGTACTCCAAATGATCTCCACCGACCTCTTAGGGGTCCAGGGACCTCCCCTCTGGACAAGAAAGGAGAAGGGGGACAAGCCTATGCTCTGGGGAGCACCATGTTGGGTGGATGAGGTGGAAGACAGAAGACCCTGATGACCCTCTGTCTCAGGAACAGCAGTGTGTGGTAAACTGAGGACCTGTGTCCCCTCTGCAAAGGTGCCTGTGAGGAAAGACCACCTGGAGAGAGGCTGGAGTGTGTTCTGCATGGGGAGTAAGGCTGCTTAGCTCTGGGCCATGGGGAGGACAAAGTGGACACAGCAGGCCCTCCAAAAGTGTCAGGTAATTCAGGAAAAATGGCATCCCACACAGGGATAGGAGGTCAATTCAGGAAGAGTAAGGGGCTGCAGAGAAGAACCTTGAGGAGGCAGGATGTAGAGTTAAGAAGACCTGGCCTGAGTCACGAGTAGGGATTTATGATGGGTCATGCAGTATCTCTGATTCTCAGAGATGTGTCTCCTGCCACACTGGAGTGATGCCTGTCCCCTGGCTCATTTCAGATGGGTGTTAGGATACCTGCAGCTTTGTAAGAGCATCGCATGGGAGGGGCAAGCTATTAGGATAGAAAAAAACTATGCCGACCCATTAAATGAATGTTAAAATATTGGCAAGGAAGCTGCCTTACCTACTTGACACCACAGTCTGTAGGAATTTGATTAACATGCACAAATCATTTGTTAATTTCAAAGATTAGCTTTCATTTATTAAAGTCGGCCACTGAAAATACTCCTTTGAATTACAAACTAGTTAATTTCCAGGTGACAGAAGTCCTTGAAAGTAATAATGCTGCATTAAAATTCACCATTCACATCTTTTAGGACTTTCCCCCCCACATAGCCCAAATCTAAGCTATTACTACATTCTTTTCCTTTCTTTCCCCAACATGCCCACCCTTGTTGGAAAGGACGGCTTGTGACTTTGGGTTACATTAATGTACACATGATAAATACTCTATATTCTGAGCATTTAACAGGAAAAGCAGGACTTCTCCTTGACGACAATTTGTCAATTAGTACTTTAATCATATTTATATCTTATTTATACTCTGACAACCGCCAAAATGATTCCAGCAGAGGGTTAGCTCATTTCCTGCATGTAAGTGATCCTTTCTCATTGCATTTCCCTAGCCCCAGTTTCTAAGGTCTAATTGAATATATTGCCTTGATCACTCCAGAATCTTAAATTAGGGGCCTTAAATTAGTTCCCCAAGATTGCCTTTTTCAACCAATGAGCGTGGATGGCTTTTGAGAAAAGTGCTCTTTCATGCCAGGTCTTTTTTTCTTAGATGTTGCTTCCATGTTTTACTGTTTACACAAACCAATCAAACACATGAAAGTGTATTTATTACACTCCTTTACCAGGCCACAGATCCCATGAATACTAAACACTTTAATAATACACGTTAGGGTTGTGAAAGGATGCACGACCTCATTGATCACCGCTGTGCTCTCCTTTGTCAACTTAATCGGCACGGTGACCAGCCCAACCTGGGAGGCAGCACACCCTCTCCACCAAGCCACCCCCAAAGTCTCAAAAGCCCATCCTCTCCTGCCTCAAGATGCTAAGAATTCAGACTCCAAATCTTATTTACATCCTTGTCATCTGGGGGTCACGGTCCCATCACGTAACTGGAGAAGAGCTTGCTGTCCAACGGGCTACAGAGTAAGGCAGGCAGCAGAACTCAGCAGTCAGAGGATCTTTGGAAGGATGGTAGCAAGGAGGTTACTCTCACTCTTATATAAGCAGCTGCTCCTACATAAAGATAGGAAAGCAGGCAAGAAGGGAGAGCCTCTTGGTGGGGACTCCAAGGCAGGTGGGGCAGGTGGCCTTGGCAATTTCAATGGGTGGGAGTACTAGGCTAGGTGTAGGCAAGACACGGCTGCAGACATGGCCTCACCTTGGCAGGTGTTTGTGGGGCAAGTGTTCTATCCTGTTGGCTCTGCAGAGACCTAATGCTCCTAAGCAGGGGTCCCACTGGCAGGTGTGTATCTTAGGAAGCTGACCATGGGGCCAGCAAGCAGATTTCATGGGGCTTGGGGATGTCACTCTGTTCTGAGAGGCATATGTGGATGTGGAGAGGTTGTCCAGGTATGAGATGGTGCCATTCCACTGACTATGCAGAGCATGTTCACCTGCTGTCACCCAGTGCATACAACAACTCTGGCTGTGGTGCCAGATGGGACCCATAGCCTTATCTGACCTAGTCTTGTCTTACCTAGAAGGCCACAGAGGGGTGAGTAACTTGCTCTGGGTCACCCAGCTGGGAGCAAATGTCACTGAGATGGTCTCCAAAATCCCAACCCCAATCACCCAGATCTTTTATCTGAATAGCATGGAGATATGTTACCTCCTGGTTTGCTTTGCAGGGAGGCTGGGTAGAGACATGTTGGAAGTGTCTGCTCTGAGGCAGGTTTCCAGTCCAGGTCTGTGTCCTGTGCACCTGCCTTTATGGCTGGGGCCTCAGACAGGTTACCCGATCTCTCTGAGTTTCAGTTCCCTTGTCTGCAAAGTGCTCTTCCTTGTCACCTCAGAATCGTTGGGGGACATATGTGATAGTGAACATGCAAACACCTGGGAAACAATAGCCACTGTCACTATTATTGCCCCTGCAGTGGGTGGTGGGGGACATGTCCTGTCCCTGAGTGGCCAACAGCGATGTTCCTAGTTCAGGGAACCTCCCCAGACACCGAGTACCTCACTTGTATAATTATCTCTTTCTCGACCCCCATGAGCTGAAACCCTTAATTCCTCCTTCTTGATGGTCACAAATTATTATTTTGATTCTATGTTGGGAGCTGAAGGGGACTCATTCTGAATTAAGATGTAGTTAGAAGCACAGCTAAGGTTGACTCTGCTTTAAGCTTTTCCCCTAGCTTTTGAGTTCTGTTAAGTTCCTGGGACATAAGATCAGTCATTCTATAGGGTAGCAAGAGGCTGTGCTAACATTGCTTTTTTTCTTTTTTTCTTTAAAAAAAATTTTTTTTAACGTTTATTTATTTTTGAGACAGAGAGAGACAGAGCATGAACAGGGGAGGGGCAGAGAGAGAGGGAGACACAGAATCTGAAATGGGCTCCAGGCTCTGAGCTATCAGCACAGAGCCCGACGCGGGGCTCGAACTCACCGACCGTGAGATCATGACCTGAGCCGAAGTCGGACGCTTAACCGACTGAGCCACCCGGGCGCCCCTGTGCTAACATTGCTTTTAAGCCCAGCTCTGAAAACCCTTCTTTGGTTTTCTGGCATGTGACACTCCATGCCACACAGGATGGGCTCGCACTTCTTTCCTCCCCTGCTCTAAGACAAGAACACCAGGAGGTCTACATCAGAGGGCTAGTCACCATCTTCCCAACAAGACTCGGGCTGGTGTTTGGGGTGTGCTGGATTTCTGTCTTGGCCACAAAAGGTAAAAATCCTAAATCAAAGCCACCACCTCCTCCTCATCTTCACCTGGAGTCAGATTGTTTCTATGTAATAAAGAAGCAGAATTTATTCTGGGGAAGAGATCACTCGCTGGTGAGATGTACCAAGTCACTTTGGGGCCTCCCTGCTCCTGAAGTGATAAGGAATAACAAAGAATGTTGGAAAAAATTAGTCTTTCTCATGAAAGGCTCTTACACCAAGAATGGAGGAAAGCAGAACTCACCTGCACTTAACCAGTCATGCGCTCAGGGAACTTGATGGATAAATTAATGCAATATTCACCTGGGCAATATTTTCTTGCCATTGCCATCAAGTGTTTATGTACCCATTAACATAGTTATGCAACGGACTTGGATGAAGCAGAATACTCCCAGGAAGATGTGTAATTACAGGACAACAGTGAGAGTTCCGTGTATTCCCTGGATTTTATTTTAGAACTCCTGAATTATAGGCCCATCCCCTCCTGGGGATCACATCTGACACCCACAGGAAGATGGGTCTGGCCCAATTCCCTGTGAGTCTTGAGCCAAGCTGGTCCCCTCATGTGACTGAGATGGGTGCCAGGGAACAGAAACAGCCAGAAAGGACCACGGTGTTTCCCTGGAGGGGCTGTACAAGAAGAGGCTGAGAGAGAGCACCCTGCACACATTTTTGCAGACCAAATGGAAGTCCCCAAGGTAGGAGAGCCAAGGGTTCCTGGGGAGGTGGCATGGGGGCCATGAGCAGGTCTTAGGGCTGAGGGAAGGGCGGGCTGTTGGAGGAAGAGACCTGAGTCCACAAGGGTTCCAGTCTGCCCTGAAGACTAGTGGGAGCCCAGGCAGTCTGTGAACTGGGCCTATCTGCCTAAGGAATGTTAACTCAGGGCGTTGGCAGATATATTAGAAAGGGAGGCTCTGGAACAGGACTGTGAGTTGGAATATGTTTCATTCTCAGAAAACAGCTCACTAGGCTCTAGAGTTGGGCAAAGGGACTGAGGGAGGCACAGTGCTGACAAGACCTTTGTACAGAGAGGCTTTGAGGATTCCCAGCAAAGAGGATGTACTGAGCAGAGGGGAAGGGCCTTGTATGAAGGCAAATGTTACTTCCATGAACAGAAATCCAGAGAACACTCAGGCGGCACCCAGAATATCCCAAGCATCTCATGATTCACACACGGGAGCAGATTCTAGATGATTTGTGCCTGACAACCCACTGTGGACAGAAAACATCCCTCTAACTCAAGAACTGAGATGCCAGATCTTCCCCGTTGCTGTTAACTGGGCAGAAGGGCATGCAGGAAAGAGATAGGCCTTCTCTAGAAGGCCAGGCTTCTTGGAGCAACTTACTTTCATTCATGGGCACATCCTCCCCTTCCTGGGAAGCGATAAGCCCACCTCTGGCAAACAGCACAGGTATCTGAGCTAATATACAGCACCTGTGAGACAGGCCAGGGGGCTACATTCAGTTTGGGGCTCTGGCTTCCTTCAGACTTGAGCATGTCAGCTGAACTTCAGGCAACTCCATTTCTCATGATTCAACATTCATGCATAATAAATCATGCCACACTGTGAGTGTTCCTTGTGAGCTACCTTGCCAATTACCTAAAAACCAGCTTAAGGGCAGGAGCAATCAGGTGCTGCATAAATCTGAGCTTCTTTTGTGGGTGGTGTGCATGACTCAGGCACCTTGCAGTGGAATCAGAGATGGGGCTATTACCCAAGGTCTGGCTGATTAGCGCTTGGCTCCCTCATGTGCAATGCTACATGCATAAACATGCTCCCAAATGCCCTTGACAGGGTGACCCCAAATCGTTGTATGGACACAGATGGCTCTGGGAGGAAGATTTGTCACTTACAAGATTCATTTTGGTTTTTGAACTCTGCATGTCATTTCCAAAGGAATGCAAGGCACTGAGCAAAATATTCAAAATCATCTCAGGAATGCAGAGAATTATTTTAAATGGAGCTCTAGGGACAGTCTCAAAATGTCTCATCTGTTTCACCAACCTATTATGTCTCCACTGCATTTAGAAGGATATCTGGGATGACCATGAAGTACTGCCAGTCTGTTTTTGATGCTTTCTGTGCCTGTGAACTGTCCCAGGACAGCCAGGAAGCTCCTATGGCTCTTTCGTTGATAAAGAAGAGACCACCAGAGACCCCAGGTGGTAATGGTAGGCAGCATGGGCCTGGAAGGGGGTAGGTGGCCTTGGAGGGTAGCAACATAGCAGGAGCTGGGGGATAATGAAGAAGCCATGGGGTTCACGCTTACTTTGAAAATACCCAGTTTGGATGGAGGGAACGGTACCAGGGAGACTGTTGAAGAATGCTACTAAGTGGGCCTTATAAGGGGAGCTCAAATAAGAAAGTCAAAGTGTCCCAAATGATGGGACTTTCTGGAGAGCCACAGCTGTGCTGAGATGGAGGATGGCAGGGGTCCAAGGAGGTGACTGGCACCAACAGCAGCTGACTCATACTCAGAAATTCACCACTTGCATTTTAGTATGTCCCAGTGCACGGCCAGTTCTAGAAGACACCTCTCTCTCCCTGCATGTCTTGCTGTTGCCTAGTTCCCTAAATAAACCACAATCATGTCATCCAAGAATTCATTGCTTCATCATTTATCTTTGAATTATTTCTGGGACAACCAGCCCTCCAGCTCTTCCCTGCAAGCTCACAAGCTGAAGACGTGGGCTCTCTGCTCTTGTGTTGGCTGGAACATTGCTGCCACACAAAGCTCAGGTGGACAGAGATACAGACCAATGTAAACACATTCTGTAGTTGCGTTTCAGAGACTCCTTATTATCTTATACATAGCCTCAACAGGTTAAAAATAAAGAGTTCTCCATATAAAAGTAGGGAAGGGAAATAAAAACAAGGAGTATAACACACATGCTCTGCAGGTCATACTACATGCTGTGCTCAAAATAATTTTTTCAGCTCTAAATTCAGCATCTGCTAAGCTCTATGTATGGGGTTCATAGAACTCTCCATGTTCCAGGAAAAGGTAACGCTTATCAAGGAAGCAAGAAAACAAGGGGATTGCCAAAAATAGCCACCTCCAGAGTTGTCAGGCAGGGCCCTGTCCTCTTGCTGGACCATTTTTTATGCAGAGGTGCAGATGGCAATGTTATAAGTACCTTTAAAATAACCACAGAGATGAGGTGCCTGGGTTGCTCAGTTAGTTAAGCAGCCAATTTCAGCTCAGGTGTTGGGCTCTGTGCTGACAGCTCAGAGCCTGAAGCCTGCTTCAGGGATTCTGTGTATCCCTCTCTCTCTGCCCCTCCCCCACTCATGCTCTGTCTGTCTGTCTGTCTCTCTCTCTTTCTCTCTCTCAAAAATAGAAAAAATAACCATTAAAAAATATTTTTAAACACCCACAGAGAGTTGGCCTGATGGGTGAGGTAGCCCAGTGAGAGGGTCTCTATCAGTGAGAAAGACTGAGTTCCGCTGAGGGCAAAATGAAAATATCAGAGATGTACCAAATATGGCCCTAAATTCCTATGAGAATGTATAATGTACTCATCAACCAATGATGTATCACAATCCTTCTTGAATTTGTATGTTCAGCTTGCATCAATATACACATGAGTCAAAATATATGCAATTGCTATCCTTCATGCAAAGTGGCACTTAATGCTATGCAAGATGCAAGGTGGATTAGTGGCCTTGGCCTGTCCGTAGTTCTGAGGGAAGGCAGGAGTGTCCCACTAACTGTCACAGTCATATCCCCAACACACGGGGAGCCCTGAGATCTGACTTGAGGCCATCTGAGGCTAACAGGGGCTGTCCATGTAGCTGCACCCAGAGACACTTGTGATGACCCTTTGTTGCCTCTGTTATAAACCAGTGCATGCCTAGCCAGGCTGGACTCAGCTTTTATAAGCATAGCCAGGGGCCAAGGGCCACTGCACAGAACCAGGAACTCCTGGTACTGCACCTCTGTTTGGTTCTCAGGATGTCACAGGACCTGTGTGGGGGCTTTAATCTTAAAAGAGATGCAAAAGAAACATGAACAACCTTGCTTTTAGAGGCATGCTATATTCTCAAAGTTCACACATTTGGAAATGTAATTTGAGGTGACCCATAAGGCCAGATGGAAGAATGTAAAATTTAATACATTGAGATTTTATCCTTAGATTGGGGATTTGCAGGCAATTCCTGGGCTCAGCTCTTGCACAATCAATCAACATGTGGGTTTCTCTGCTACAGACAAATAATCACAAAGTCAAGATACTAATTACTGAAACAAAGCATCACCTATAACTGAAAAAAAAATCCATACAATACACTCCAGGGAACAAAACAGACATGATGTATTTGTTCATTTATATACCAAAACTAGTTAAAATCAGTAACTTACATCCAGCATAGATTCCAGATGGCAAAAAAAAAAAAAAAAAAAAAAAAAAAAAAACATATCAGAAATCTGATTTGTCTTGGCTGCCCCAGATCATTAATATTTATATGGAGTTGTTTAAATCCAGAAGTTGCAAAACAACTCTCAAAAGCTACAATCAGCAATTAAATGTGCACATGGAGATAGAGATATCCAAGGAGGAGGGGGGAGAGGGAGAGAGAGGGAGGGGGGGGGGGAGACAGGGAGAGAGAGGGGAAGAGAGGGGGAGAGAGGGAGAGAGGGGAGATCTGATCTTTGATGTCCATCCAGCTGCCATTGCACATTTTCTGATACAGGTTAAAATATATCCAGCTTAGTCAGCTCATCCCTCAGCCATGTTTTTAAATCATTGTCTGCAAGTCAACTCTGTTTCTGTGCCTACCTGGGCTTTTGCAGCCCTGAAGCTCCCTCCCCAAAACATTAACTGACATGACACTCACCTTGGAAGGCTGAGATGGACCTGTTCTAAGCCCCTCCCATGCACTTGGTCCCTTGGTAGCATATTCCTCCCCATGTGGTCCCTTCACTCCTGTTTCTCTGCACCTCCCAGGTCTGGGACATGCTTTGCCAGGTCTCTTTCCCAGACTCCAGCCACAGAGTTGTTACCTTGCTGGACCAGAAAATCTCTAACTCTCTGCCTATTACCTTGAATGACTGGTGACTCTTAAATAGAAAGTTGGATCCTGTCCCAATTCAGAATCTGCTGGTGCCCACCGATGCATTCATTAGGTGGTATTCAGTTTACTATGAATCAGGGGACATTTGAGATAATGAACTTGATGACAAAAGAGAGGGGGATGGTGAAGTATATAAAACATGAACTCCAGGACGTGTTGATGATTATGAACAACACCACTCAGTGTGTGGAATGCACAAGGTTCTGGTTTTATGTAAATGCACCTGTTCTAAACACACAGTTTTGAAGCAAAAAGAATAGTGACAATTTTGGAAGTCTGCCCCTGTGACAAAGTTTATATGGGAGAACATGAAAATGCTGGTTTGTTTTGGGAAAAGAAGTGGCTACAAAGATGGACAAGTGACAGCTTCTGAAAACACCCAGAGCATTTTTCTTCAAACATCTGAAAAGGTCCTAGTTCATTTTCACACAAAAGATTTACTGTAACTACGCTTCTGGCTGATGGGAGGGTGGAGGAAAATGAACAGTCTTGGGTCTTCCTCCATGTACCTCCAGTGACCCCAAGGGTGTACAGGAGGCATCCACAGACACCCCACAGTGCCTGACAAATATGTCTGCTCATTTTCTTGTGAAAAGATTTTTTAATCTAAAGATAAGTTTATTTTAGAACATACTGTTTCCATACTGTGCTTCCTGACTATGAAAACAGTAGGAGCCCTCAACCCATGACTGATGGCACCGTCCTCTGTAGGTGGAGCACCTTGGAGGAATGAGATGGGTTCTGTGACCCAGAGGATCCCCCTGGGCTTAGTACCAGTTGTCCACAGTCCTTCATGGGTCATGTTCCCAGAGTATTTGTTTGGAGGACTGATTTGATCTCAGTCATTGCCAACTTCTTCCAGCTGTCTGGAAACTCATTTATAAGCCACATGGTTCATCTTTAGGAAATGACCAAGTGGAACATGGGTATGCACATCTCTGCATCAGGCACAAATACAACCAGGACTTAGTGAGCATCTAAGAAGTGCCAGACTGTGTGCTTGGTATCATTTACACAGGGATGCTGCTTCCTCTGAGAGCAAATGAGGCATATATGGTCTCTGCCCCATTTTCTCACACACCTGTCAACCTTGGTAACTTTGTACTTGGTCACTCACGCACAGCAAAGAGCCCATTCAACTTTCTGTTAGCACCAGAAGGAAGGGGGAATTCAAGCAATGGATAATCTGAGTTCTTCAACCAAGCCTTTGACTTTCTAATAAAAAATTCCTATTATGAAATAAATATATTCCCCATATAAACAATTAAGGAAAGAGACATGTACACTTCTGCTTCTGGTAATGCTTCTAGTAACTTCCCTGCAGAAAGACAGCTAAAAACTCTAGAGCAAATATTAAAAAACATTTTTAAAAGCATCAAAAAGATAAGAAAATGAGGGGCTATTAGGCCAAGGCCCAGGGGAGGAAAAGAATCCTGTGGGACAGGACAGGCACAAGGAGACACTTCTGCCCGGGTGATGTGTGCTGACCCAAAAGAGGTGGCTGAGAGGCAGCGTTTGGGGTTACTTTTGGGGCACAAAGTCCACCAAAGAGGAATATCCTAGCAAACTAGCTGGTGCACAGGATCGAGCAGCACAGACCTAAGCCATAGAAGAAACAGTGAAGGAGATGTATACCCACCCTCCCTTGAATTATAGGCTGGCTTTGCACCTGCTCAAAACTTGAGCTTGGACTAAGGTGACCCTGAATTCTCTGTGCCCCACATCCCGGCAAAAGCAAAGAAATACCTCAAAATATTCCATGAATACTTTTTATCCCCAAAAACAATGACCAGCATGGGATGCCTGGGTAATTCAGCTGGTTGAGCATCCAACTTTTGATTTCAGCTCAGGTCATGATCCCACGGTTGTGGGATCAAGCCCCATGTCAGGCTCCGTGCTTAACATGGAGCCTGCTTAAGATTCTCTCTCTCTCTCTCTCTCTCTCTCTCCCTCTGCTCCTCTCCCCCACTCACTTTCTCTCTGTCTCTGTCTCTGTCTCTCTCTCTCTTTCTCAAAACAAACAAAGAAACAAAGAAACACACCACAAAACAATGACCCATATACAACAAAAATCTAAGAAAATATGTCATAAGTGAGAGGGAAACAAAAAAATAGACTTGCAGGAGTACCCAACATTATAAGCATCTGCTTATGGTGTTCAAGAAAACAAAAGAAAAAGGTTTGAAATGTTGGCAGGTAATTTCTATAAAAAGTATAAACAGTGAATGGGTTTATCAGAAGCCTCAACACAACTGAGGAGAGAACTGCCACTCACAATTCCATATCTAGTGAAAACACCTTCAAGAATAAAAGTAATAATATGGCATTTCCAATGACACAAAACAGATAGAATTTCACCAGCAGACTCATATTAAAGGAAATTCTTTTGATAAGAGGAAAGTTATTCAAGCCATAAGGTCAAGGATTCAGGAAGGAATAAGGAATGGAGTAAGTGGATTTTGCAAGTATATGCATATAGATACTAACAATATAAGATGGTAACAATAATGTCTTCTTGGTGGTATCTATATCTGTCTATCTACCCTTATATTTATATTTAAAAAGGAAATAAGAAAGGCCCAAATTTATAATTTGAAAAGATTTATAAAACTGATGATTTAGATGAAACTGACAAAATTCTAGAAAAATACAATGTACCCAAATGCAAACTAATTAGACTTATCAATATTAAATACATTCAATTAGTAATTAAAAATCTCCCTATAAAGAAAGCTCCAGTACTAGATGACACCACCAGTGAGTGCCATAAAAGGTTCAACAACTAAATAATTTCAGTTTTATATAAACTTTCAGAGAAAAGAAAGAAAATGCAATAAATGCAAGGTCGGTTTAACATTTTCAAATCAGCCAATGCAATTCCTCTCATTGTAGATTGAAGGAAAACATTCACATAGGTTTCATTTGCACAAAAAGCCTTTGAGAAATTCAACATCCTTTCTTGATCAAATAATAAGGTACATGGAAGGTTCCATGTCACTATTAAGGTTGGAAATGTCCCCTTAGATACCCAAGACATGATAAGAATGTCACTTATATTCAGTGTATCTCTTGCAAGTCCAGTCAGGAAAGATAAAGCAATGAGGGCTTGGGGATGCAAGCTCAGGGGGTAATATCATAAAGGTATGCAAAGAAGTGAGTCCTGTGGAAGTCTCCACAGTGCTCACTGGTGGGGACAGGGGCGGTGATCAGGAGGCAGTATGGCAGAGGACACTGGATATTCTATTTCTTGACCTAGCTGATGGTTACTTGGCTGTGTGTTTTATAATAATTTGTTAAGCTATACAATTATGTGTGTGAGTATTATTTTCAAACTAAAATTGGATTGAAAAATCATCTTCAGATTAATGGTGTTAAAACAAACACACAAATGAGAGTACCTGGCTGGCTTAGTGGATAGAACATGAAGCTTTTGAACTCAGGTTGTGGGTTTGAGCCCCACGTTGGAGATAGAGACTACTTAAAAATAAAATATTAAAAAAAAACACAACACACAAAAAACCAACCATGCAAACAAATAAAAACACATGTGTGGAAAGGATAGAAAAGCCAGTCATTGCCTATTTGGGGGGTTATTTTCTTTCCAATCCCTTTCTATTTTTCTGACTTTCAAAAATGTATAACAATATATCCCACATCTGGAGAGTGCAACATTTTAAAAACTGAAGACATAAAAAAGAAATCATTTGACTGATTCTTCCAACAAATGACCATGGGATTAATTTTGAAGCCACAAACTGGCTCTTTGTTGGAAGGACAAAAGGGGACTGATAAGAAAGTTAATAAAAAACAATTTCTACAAGAGAAAAGTAGTAAACCCAAATCAATCAGCATTAAATTGAAAACAAAAAGTGATCATAGATGAGACTGTATTAGAACTTCTAGGAGCCAAAGGTGGGCACAGAGGGACTTTACTGGTATTGCGGTGTTTCCTTGGAACCTCACCCCCTGTGAGCCCCACGCTACTGTGCAGTTAACCTGCTGTGTGATTCTGAATAAGTTAAACAGCCTTGTTGAGCTTCAGCTTCCTCACTTGTCGGGCCAGAGGGAAACTGCCTTTCAGCCAGTGGTCCTCATGAGGATGAAAGGTGATCCGCTGTAAACTTGTTCTGAAGAAGTGGCTCTGAGTGTATCTGAAGGATTCATAAATAGCACATACCCTGATGTGAACAGGGTCTACCCACCTTTTTCATCTGTGAAATGGTGATAATACTGGTACCTCATTTAATAGGGCCATTGTAATAATTAGGTGCCCATAAAGTACTTTGCACACTTCCCAGCTCAAATTTAAGGCAATGCTCTTACTGTAGTTCTGGTTCTATGGAGTGCTGCTGCTCTTGCCTTGTAAAGAATAAAGGTTGGATGTTACCTTATTACTTATTACACTTTACTTTTGGTGTCAGTCTGGTTTGGGCCACAAGTGTTCCTGCTACGTTTTCAATACTCCTGTGTCCTCGGAGGAGGGGCAGTCCTTGGAGGATAACAGGAGCTAAAGCTTCAGGTTGCTGGATGCCCAGGTGATTAGCTCAGTGCTTTCAGGAGGAGGGACATGAGACACATCTCCTGTGTCTCAGAGCCCCTCAGGTTCCTGCCTCTGGCTGGTCACTGCCTCCTCTGCCCCAGGCCTCTCCTCCACTACATCCCAGGCAGGCACATCACTCTACCTGTGCAGGGCCACGGGAGCAGGACGAAGTTCCCTCTCCAGTGGCCCCTGCCAGAGAGGTCCTGTGTGCTGAGCAGCCACCTTCCTCCACTGGGAGGTGGTGGCCAGCATGGTAAGGCACCCACTTGCATTTCTTTCTTCCCTTCCATGCACCATTTCCATTTCCCTTCACTTTCATTGACCTGGGGTTGTACCTCCAAATAAAGCATTAGAACCCCAACCTTGCTGCAGGTTCCATGTTCTAGGGAGCCTAGGGAAAGTCCAAGAGGCTGGCAAATCTTTATTTTCGGTGCTTATTAGTCTGCTGCTATGGCGTTAGGCATCTCCCAGGGTCCCACAGGGGAGGCAGTGACCCCCGTCCCAGCCCCCACAGGCTGGGCCAGGGCCACACTCAGCCACTGCAGCTAGGGCTCTCCCTCTCCCAGCCCAGCAGCTCCTGATGAATAAGGCCAAAATTTGTACACTCTGTAATAACTATAGCTCTTTCACAATCATTCATAACATGGAATAGGGCAGTCCCTGGGGAGGTAAAATGTGTTCTGAAATATTAGAACAGAAATACGGAAAAGCACATGCAGCCCTTCCCATAATATAAAGACAGGATCTCTTGTGCTCACACTATTTCTTCCTTCTTAGCTTGCACTTTTAGCTGCAGACAAATGCACAGTGGATATCCATCATCTGTCTCCTGAGCAGTGCTGTCAAGACAGGTCCTCTGAATGCATTGTGGAAGACCATGAGAAGGATTTGGGTGGTAGGCTGGGGGTAAGGAAGGAAGGAGGAGGAAATTTAGGGTCCATCTCTTCCCTGATCCCCCGCGGAGGAAATAATCCCATTGCCTCAGCACCCCCAGACACTGCATGTACCTCTCTGTGGTGTTAGGAAGCTCTGCACCTCAGCAACAAGAATATCAGATGCTCAAAGTCAGATGCTCCTTTGCCTATTGCACAAGTCACAACACCTGTGGGCAGCGAGTGACACCCCTGTGGCTGGCACACAGACTAACCACATAAATGTGAAGGTGTCCGGTTGATGGTCTTTGACATCTGAGGGTGACTTGGGGGAAGGGCAAGGACTCAGAAACCTCATGTAGAAAAACACATACGTGGGTGCTGTGAAGAAGCAATGTGGCAAGGAAAAAGATTTCTTCACATTTAATCATCTCTCCAAGTTGCTCTTAGCAAAATAAACACACACACACACACACACACACACACACACACACACGAGTTATTCCAGCTGCAAGACATCAAAAGTCTAGGTAATGAGCAGAAGTCTGTAACAGTTTCCTGCTCCCTATTTTCAAATCATCTTACCAATATCACATTTTTCTAAGGGCAGATCAGTTTGTTCTTTCCATATCAATACATAGGAAGATGGGGTAAGTCATCTATGGCCCAATGTCCCAATGGCCCCATGGGTTGGTTCTTTTTAGTACCGATAATGTGGTGGCTCAAGAATCAACTACAACAGCAAATCCAGCAAGTGGCATTATTTGGCAATCTCCAAGGAAGCCATTCCGTCACTCTCTTTGAGTGGCACAATGTCTTGAGTGATTACAGAAAAGTTTGGGTTCTTTCTGGGAAATTGGGTGAAAACATTGTCAAGAATCCTACAAATCAGCCATAATCAATTAGTGTTAACATCCAAGGTGGAGATTCAGGAGGGAAGCATTTAATTCCCATTGGACAGTAAAGATGTTCCCCATGTCTTCTACCAGGGCTTATCTGAGTGACATGTTTTCACACCCCAAATGCCATAATTGTCTCCCTCCACCTTTGCAGAATTTGTACAGCCACTTATTCAGAGGGAAGAAGACAGCCTGCAATGTACTTGACTTATGTTTCTACTCTGCTAGAGAAAGTCAAATTCAGGAAAAAGAACAAGTACCTTTAGTATATATTATTACTCAGGACTGCTTGGTTCTCTCCTATAATTTAATATTATCCAGTCCTACTGGAGTCAGATGGGGGAAGGACAGGCATATCTCTAGGAGCTATAATCAGGGTTGTTATTTCACTGAGAAAACAAGAGGAAAAGATCTAAGACTTAGATATTTTCCCCTATATGAGTATTCATAATGTCTAAAGCAAGGCCCAGAGTTTCTCTAACACTTGAGTGCTATTTGGGTGGAATCAGTAATCAAGTACATAATTACTGAGCAGCAACCTGGACAGTGATGTTGGGTGAGGGGCTGGGGGCTGATCCTGGCTCTGCCCCTGGAGATGTGACCTACTTGATTTCTCTGGGCCTATTTTATCACCTGAAAATGGGGACAGGAGGACTCTCCTCAGAGGCACAGGGAGTGAGTGAGGGCATAGTGCCTGAGCACAGCAAATGTGCAGTACTAGGGCACTTGTCACTGTCCACCCCCCACTGCCCTCGCATCCTTCCTTCCCTTCTTATTTTGTCCAAATTCTGCAGCCCATCCTCACACCTACTCCTTTGCCTATGTACTGAGTCCCTGCATCCCTTGCTTGTGGTCTTCTTCAGGCAAGTTGGCAGCCCTGGTGCATCCCCTCTGCCTGGGCCCCAAAGAATTAGGCAGGGGAGCCCTGCAGAGGGTCTTGCTGCCAAGACATGCACAGGGGCATCAGGGGCCACAATCCTGCATGCTCTCCCTGGCCCTCAGCTCCTCCTTCCTTCTAGGACTTCAACCCCTGCTACCTTAGGAGCTTCCTGAGCAACTCAGGAACCTGGAGCCCTAAGATGAGGGCTCTGCACCCCACCTGCCTCCTGTGGCGCTGCATGAACTAGGGAACTCTTAAGGACAACAACTGCTTCGGGGCGACTGTGTGGCTCAGTGGGTTAAGTGTCCGACTCTTGGTTTTGGCTCAGGTCATGATCTCACAGTTTTGTGGTTTCAAGCCTTGCATCAGGCTCTGTGCTCACAGAAGAACCTACTTGGTATTCTCCGTCTCCTTCTCTCTCTGCCCTTCCCCTACTCGTGCTGTCTCTGTCTCTCTCAAAGCAAATAAATATTTTTTTCAAAGAAAGACAACTGCTTCCACTTACTATGCCTACCCACTCAAGATCATCTCTCCAGAAATTCTCTTTCACCAGCTCCCCCTTCCCCTCGAGTGCCAAGTCAATTTCCCCTCTCTGTTGGATCATGTTCTTCAGCATACAAATATGCTATGATTTCTTCCACTTAGAATAACTTTTCTTAACATGACCTCTCCTATTAACTATTCCCCCTTTCTCTTTCTGTTTACAGCAAATTTCTTCAAAAAAGATAACTTGATGCATCATATCCAATCGCTTTCTTCCCATAATCTTTAAAAAAATTTTTTTTGGTTAAAATATACCTACAGAAAAGTGCACAAATCATTAAATGCAATGCTCAATAAATGACCAGTTTTCACTTACCGAGCTTTACCTTTGTGGGAATACTGGCAAGTGTGTAACTAGCACCTGGGTCAAGAAATGGAACATCCTCAGCACCCATGACCACCTCCCATGCCCCCTGCACAGTGCCTGCCATTCCAGTTCCCAGCAGCACAGCTCAGGGATTGTTCTTTCCTGTTCCTTCTTGAACCCATAGACATAGCCTTTCACTTCCAGCACTCTGGAAACTGCTCTTGCCAATGCTGCCACCAGCCTCCTCATTGCTGAGAGCTCAATGTTTAGACCTCATCCTCCATTCCCGTCCTCAGCCCAGACTTCTCTCTTGAATCCCAAATTCACAGAAGGCAGCACACAACAAGCTGCCTTCTTAGTGTCTCCACTTGGATGCCAGCAGGCATTGAAAACCTGACAGGGTCAAAGTCTGGTTCCATCTGCTCCTGTGGCACACAGCCAGCGTGTCCCCCCAGCCAGTGGAACCCATCATCCAGTAGTTCCTTCCCTTCTCTCTGTCTCACACCCACAACGGAAATCTGTTGGTCATTCTTCCAAAAGCCATCCTGGTGTCTCTACCTCTCACTAAATTCCCAACCGTGACAGTGGTCCAGATCACTACTGGATGGTCTACTCCTGGATGATTATACCAGACTCCAACATGGTGTCTCCTATCCTTATGTTCCACATGCTCCCCTGATAGAGTGTAGACAGATGGTGTCTTTCCTCTGCTCAAACAACCCAGTGGCTTCTCAGCCCAAAGAAAAAGCCCGAGTCACTGTTACAACCTAAAAGGCCCTGTGGGCTCTGCCTCACCTCACCCCTCTCTTGTCTTATTTACTCTTCCACAATCAAAGGGCACCTGCTGCAGCCACACTGGCTTCCAAATCATTCCCTGTATGCACCAGGAATGTTCCTCACTCAGGGCCTTTGCACTGGCTGTCCCTCTGCCCAGAAGCTCTTCCTCAAGAGATCCTCATGGATCAGCCTGTAGTTTCATTATTAAATGTCACTCCCTCAGCAAGTCCTTCCATGGCCACCCTAATTATAAATGTATGCCCCATATCCATTTCCAACTTAATTTTTCTCTTTTATAACATAACACTATAGTAAACTATATGCTATAAGTTTACTTTTGTATGTTCTTTGCTTCTCATCATGAGAATGTCAGTTCTGTGAAGCTGGAGTTCTGTTTTGGTCACTGCTATATCCCTGCACCCAGAGGATGGCCTGGCACATAGTAGGAGCTCAATAAATGTCAGATGAATGACTGGATTTTAAGGGCACTATCATATGCCAGGTTGGACTCTCATTCTTCTTGGTTTTATACTATAAAGAGATTCCTCTTTCCTCCCCCTAATTTGTCCAATTCCCTTTGCTGGTGCTATTCATAAGATTCATAATCTTATTCTTAATACCCATTTTTCATTTAATTACTGTTATGATATTTCAGTTAGTAAAAGAAAGAAACATTTTATGAAATGAAATGAAATCAAGACATAATAAATACTCGAATTCAGGAGACATTTGCAGCAGACGCAGCACATACAAACCTCCGGCCTGCCCAGCACTTGAGCCCAGACCCAAGGACTCCTTGGGGAGGGCCCCCAGCCTCTGCCTCATTAGCACCTGCCCCATGGGACTGAGTGAGGCACTGAGGGTCCACTAGAGTGGATGTGTCTTTCTCACTTTACCCTGCTATAAGTGGGGTCAGGGATGGTGGGTTTAGAAGAAGTCCTGTGCTTCTAATTCTGTTTGCTAACAGATAAAAGTCAATAATACGTCGTAGAAGATTGCATTTTAAGGGTTAGAAATACTGATATTTGCATCATGTACCCATACTTGCTACCTCTCTGATTTCTATCTGTCATTTAATCCATTGAAACTTCAGCTTTGTCATCCACAAAGTGAGGATAATAACTGTCCACCTTTCAGACTCATTGCAAAGGTTAAATAAGAAAAAGTGTGTGCAATAAGTAGCTCACAGCAGTCACTTGGCAAATTATGGATTCATTTCCATCCTCCACATCATTGAGAAGCATTAGTTCCTAGACGAATCTGCCAAAATTGCATACAACACTTTCCCCTCTGTAAACTGGTTTACAAAATCTGCTTGCATTGGGGGCTGGATCAAACAATTAATGTTGCTGGAGTAAAATAAGGTTGTGATGAATGCCATGCTCATCCCCCCACTGGCCTCCACATCAAGCCCTTCTTCCTGATCAGGCCCCGCCAGCTGCCTCTTCCAAAGGTGGCTCCAAGCCAGGCCATTCTGGTAATCCCAGCTCACTGTCAGCCACCTTTGGCCTTAGGACACCATCTGACTTCACTGGACCCCGGTTTTATGACCCACAGAGTGGGTACCATATGATGGTACTGCTGCCTCACAGTCTTCCTATGTTCAAATGCAGATTCGTGGGCTCTACCCCCAGATGCTCTGATCAAGCAGGTCTGTGCTGGGGCCAGATAGTGTGCATTTTTGACAGCTCTGGGTTTGTTGATGCTGCTGGTCAGGACCACTCCCCAAGCAGCCAGGTGCGCAGTATTTAACATAGGACTTAATAGGTGCTCAGCAGATGTCACCAGCTTTACTAACACTTTCAGTACTATTGTTACTGGTACTTAATTAACACCTTTTTAATTATAAAACATGTTAGAGAAAATATCCTGTCTCCTTCCAGGTATCCCTTCACCTAGAGACCCACATGTATACAGACAAGTGGGATTTCCAGTAGAGCATGATCAGCACCTGCTTCTTTGCAGGAACCTTCTGGGGACTTTCTCTCTAACTTCACTTCGCTGACTCAGCTAGCTGCATGCTGTAGGTTATTTTGATACTGTTTTCTGGATCAGGAAACAGGCCTGGCAAAGTTGCCTGCCGACCTGGACCCAGCCGGAATAAGGCAGAAAAAAAAATAAACTGGGTTTTGTAAGTCCAGGGATCCTATTAACTCTCCTCCCCACTGCTCTATGTCATCTAACCACTGAGATTTGCTTTGTTGTGTTTTCCTGGAATGGACTCACATGTTACTGAGTAGTCCATTGAGTGGATATTTTGACAATGTACAGATATCATCTAATTGTCAGTGACTACGCTGAGGTATGATCTATGATAAAAAGAAAAAAAAATACCCTAAGTCACACTTAGATGTCAAAGATTTCCTTGTGAATCAGCGTTTGGAACCTAGAGGTCTCCTGGCTTCATAGATAGGCTGTTTGCTCCACTCTGACATCACCATCCCAGCCCCCCAGCCCCTGAGGGCAGCAGGAGGTGCCTATGGCCACCAACAAAGGACCCTGCAGAAACCGGCTCTGGGCTCTCCTCTCTCCAGTGCCCCAGGGAGAGCTCCCAGCTGGCCTTGCCCAGGAAAGCACTGATTTAATTTAGTGTAATGACTCTCAGAGTGTGTCTGTTCTACTGCGAGCTGAGTGCTCTCCCCTTGGCAGCTCTCCTCCAATGCCTGCTGCAGACTTTGTGTCTGCAATTGGGCCGAAGAGACACAAACAGAATGCCCGGCAGCCTGATGGCTGGACTGGAGTGCTGTGTGCCCAGGCTGGTTGTCTCCCAGGTCTGCAGGAAAGCCCCAAAGTGCCACAGCTGTGGGCTATAAGCAGTGAGCTTTGTGGGCATGGGTCTCAGCCCAGGGAGAAGGATCTGGACACAGGCCTTGTGAAGCGCACTCACCTGCAGAGTTCTCTATGAAATGTGGCACCTCTTCTCTGTTGGGGTTCCCCTGAAGGAAATCCATGCTCACAGCATAATGAAAAGGGGGACTGAGAGCCCAGGATCCCCTGGAAACCATCTTCTAATTCCAGTGCTGCAGGAAACCCCTAAACTCCTCAACAATGTCTGCTCTTCACCTCAGAGCAGTGTGAGCAGAGGCCTCCATAGACACTATATTTCACATTCACTATTAAACAAATACTCAGAATCGTCTTTACCACTGAAGGTATTAAACGTCTGATGCATCAGGCCCAAGTAAGAGGTTCTTAAGGTGTGAAGAATAAAATTACTCTCCAAGAAAGGATCTAAATGCCAGCCTTGGCAACTGTGGCCTCGGTTTTTCAGACAAAGGTGCTGTGCACAGCTTGCCCTGCTCCAGAGACAGGGGCCTCACCCAGGATGTGGAGCAGCCAAGACAGGGGCAGCCTCTCCCTCCTTTCCCTGTGCCCAGCCATTTACTCGGTGCTCATTTCATCCAGCACCTTGCCTACATGTTCATGTCAATGTTGGATGTTTGAACACATCTGTCCCCATCTAAAATTTGGCAACCAAAATATAGCTCTGAGTACTCCCCCCACCTCCCAGCCAGGGTAGGTAAAGGGCTTTCTTGGCAGGGTTGACTCAGGAGACTGGGAGTGACCCACCCTGCCTCACCATTGCAGGTGGCAGGACTGGGATATTGGGGGAGGGCTTAAGTTGAGCTTAAGTGAAAATCTGAATGGCATGTGATGTGTGAGAAGCTGTTTCTCTTTGCTCTACCCTCCTGACCTTCCTTTTCTTAGTGAAACTATCATGGCCTATTTGTAGCATGTTAACCCAGGTTCAGAGTGCAGTTTACACAGGAACAGGCAGGCTCTATGTTCTACACAGAGGGCATCTGTCCACATGCTTTTCTCCAGGTCCCACTGTGTGTCCTTAGCCCATGTAGTGCCCATGTCCCCTTCCTGGGGTCTGGGTATACCTAGGCCTGACTCTGCCCCATAGCCAGGCTGACCTCTGCCAGACCTGGAGTCTTGCTTCCTGTCCCATGCTTGTTCCCCCAGAGAAGGGGATCTTTGGCATTTGTGGGATAAACTCACAAAAGTGAAGCTCAGACAGACCTTCCAGGCCAAGCTGGAACAATATGGAACAACCACTTAGCCCAACCGCAGCAGTGCAGGACTGGCTGCCTATATACCCCCCACTGCCCCATTATCCTTTAGAACCAGGACAGCAGAGCAGTGCTGAGCAGAGCTCTGCCTCATCCCTGCCTGGAAGGGCCTCTTGAGAGTTCCTGCTAAGAAGCACCTGCTTTCAGGGGCTCCAGCATTATTAGCTGGTCCACTGCTCTCCCCTGTTCCTCTGTGATGTCATGAAAGGGGGAAGGGAGAAAGGACAATGTATCAAGGGACTCTTCTCTCCCCAAACAAAATGAGATCAACACAGAAACCAGTAAGAAGCAGTGAGAGGCCATGCTGGGGTCAGCCAGGAAACCTGTTTTCAAGCCAGGAGAAATAAATGTTTCAGACACCAAGCCTGCCTGAATCTGCTGTTTTCAGCCTGAGCTCCAGAACCCTGGATGCTGGAGAGGAAGCCCTGAGTGCTGTGCACCCAGAGGACACACATGAGTGTGGGCACCACGCTCTCCACCTTGCCGACCCAGGGAGCCACCTTGTCTTCCTCTGGTTGGGCTGGGCTGAGGTTTTGGGTGTGGTAACACTGAAACACACTGTAACTGGCAGGTGTGTGTCAATTTGATTAATAAAAATGGGAACGGAAACTGTTTCTGCATGAATAGTCTTCTTTTGCTAGAGAACATCTTCCAAAGCCTGGCTTCCATGAAGGCACAACAGGGCAAATGCTTTGCATGAAAAAGACCTGGGAACCAATACCTCCAGAAACCTTCACACTGGAGGAGGGAGGGCGTGATTCACCCTGTGATGGGCCATTCCTCTCACCGAACTTCAGCTGAGGAGTACTGAAGTACAGGCGGCAGACACTATAACCTGTTTTATATGAATGAGCCTGTCACAGACAGAACCACTCCTCACCTGCTGTCCTTGCCCTGGGCACAGCGTCTCTCAGAGCTGGGTCAGTCCTGCTGGCACAACCCAGGCGCCTGCTCACAGGCAGCTTCGGTCCCAGATTTGTGAAAAGCAGCAGAAGACTCCAGCACTCACCAGTCCCAGCAGCCTGAGGTGAGGCCCATGACCTCCCTCATGGGCCTGTCCTCCAACTATAAACTGCAGGCCCCTCAGATAGCAAGGGCTGAACAGGCTTCTCAGGCTCTCTTCCTCAGCGACCTGGGTAGGCTGTGTGTGTGGCTGACAGAGACAGGCTTACCTCGTGGGACAAGTAGAAGGCTGCAATGCCCAAAGGCCAGAAGCAGCAGAGCATGGAGAAGACGCTGAGGCCCAGGTGGTCCCTTGGGGGCATCATGAGGAAGTTGTCCTCACTCTCTGTGTCACTCGAGTAGTCACTCTGCAAGACAGAAGAGGACAGGGATGGTACAGAAGAAGAGAGCATCACTAGTGGAGTCACTGTACGATGCCTCTAGACATGGGTGCTGAGTCTGGAATGGAGAAAGCCCCTCTGGGAAGGTCACTGTTGTTATTGCCTACAAGTAGACTTCCCCCAAGAAAGGAAGCCCCCAGTTGAGGAGATCCTTATCAAGAACAAAAGAAAAAAATACTAAGTACTTGGCTCTTGAGTTGTTCCATTGAAGATCAAATCCTACAGAAGCCCATTATTTCACAGATCTTTGGGACCTAGTGACACACAGTGGGGATAAAGTTTTAATCTATGCGAGGATGGGACAGGCACTCTCAGAAGGCCACAGAAGGATGGGACTCCTCTCTTTATTCTAAGACTTCAAACAGGTTTATAGGACAAGGAGGGCTGGTGTTGGGCAAGGGGACACTGTATCTGAGCCCCCTTCATTTCCCTAGACTTTGATCTGAGTTAGGACACTGCTGGGCCTGGTGTCAACCCCGGGTGAAAGTGCTGTCTCCAGAGGAGCTGATGGCTGCTTTGTTTGGAAGCTTCTCTGTGATGAGCCCAGTTAGTGGGCCTGTGAGCTCAGCACAGCCCTGCCAGAGCCTCCTAGGGAGCCTGAGGTAGGGGGTCAGGGACTGGCACGGGGCTTTGTAAAAATCCATGGAAGACTCCATCCCTCACTAAGCAATGACAGCCATGGACCAAACCTCCCTGCAGAAAATCTCAGTACTAGCTCCACGCACTAAATGGCTGCTGTCCTGCCAGCACCTCCAGGTCTAGATGCTATGACTAGAGGATGCTTTTTGCCTAATTGGTTATTCCATTTGCTGGGCTCCCATCATGAATTTTCTCTCCTCATCAAAATATGGCACACTCATGCTGACTCATCCAAAATCCAAGGCCAGCCTCTCTAACTGCTTATTTTATGCAAAGATAAAATCTCATTTTACTCCATATTTTGTTTCCTAAAAAAGAAATGGAGCATTTCTTTCTGAAAGAGGGTCATTAGCTTCCTCACTCTCTTTGCCAGAGACAGAGGTTGTTAAGCATGCAGCCTCTGGATGCAGGCTGGAGACATTCAGTGCTCAATGCAGCCATGCTGGCTGCTTCCTCAGGTGGTTTTAGGGGCAGGCAGTGACCTGAGGCACCAAACACTCCGGTGGATACCCCATGTGAGCGCTGTGCTGCCGTCATCGCTGCCCGGTCCACCTCCGGCAGTGCCCCCATGTGCCTCCCCTGACATTTGCATGCACACACAAAGCCCACGTGGGACCATGGTCCTTCTCTTGGTTAACTAAATGCACATATCACTGCCAATCAGAGCCTCTAGTCAGCGTGCAGACAGACGAGGAGCTGCAGGGAACTAATGGAAACTTCCTGTTAGGACTCTGTTTCTATGTAGTTGAAGAAGAACAGGCAAATTCTGATGATCTCATTCAAATCACAAACAAGGACCTTCTCCAGAGGACCTGTGACTGAAGTGGGTGATGCGCTAGACAGTGGGTGTGGACACACTCTCACACATGCGCACACACCTACACACCCCAGCGGGTCAAGGACTGGAAGGCATCACTTCTCACAGAGGGCTGGCTCCTTTCCACTAGGCAGGCTCTCTGCCCTGGGGAGTCACCTGCCACTGGGGCAACATCCCCTCCATGAGTTTGGGACTGTATGGTTTCTCCTCCATAGAGCCCTGTCTGTGAAATTCTACTCTTTTCACTCTGCAGCACTGCTTTCCATGTGGTCTCCTAAACAATGACGGGAAATGAAAATCTCTGTCCTTATGCCTGTCTGGGGAGGGCACTGAGCAGCCCCAGGAATGCACAATTCATGGGTGAGACCTGGGCCCAGAGGGCTAGCCAGGGAGAGATGTACCTGCTGGGATGCCAATATCTTTGATCTGAATGAAGGATGTGCAATGTTTTAGGCAGAGCCTGAGTGTCTTCACAGCTGTGCATCTCCAGACAATGCTTGGCCTCCAGACCTTCACTTTGGAAACAGGAATGGGCTGTCAGCACTGTGTATGTGGCTGAGCCATACCATGAATGGGCCTTTGCATGAGATGCTGGTGACCTCTGGGAAGGGAGGCACCTACAGTGACAATCCCAGGGCAACTCGTGAGCAGAGAGCCCCTGAGAGAGGTAGAGGACCAGAGATAAAAGGACAGCCACTTCTTCCAGCCCTCAACCCAGACCCTGAGCTAATAATCTTCACACCAATGAGTCAGCGTGCTGCAGGTGTATATGCTTGCACACAACCAACAACTTTGTCTATGAGTATTTTAGTTTTTTGGCTTTTGTGGGACTTCTTGTTTGTTTTATTTTACTAAGAGTTTTATATACCTGCACTCTGGATTCTCACAGCAACTCTGGAAATAAGTGTTGTTACTATTTTTGTTGTTGTTGTTCTTTTTATTTTATGAAGGACAAAGCTGGGCTCTGAGAGCTAAAAGCCTTGCCAAATCACAGAACTGCCCAGTCAGTGGCCACTCCTTTCAGAACACTATACTGTAAACTGTGCTGGGCAGTAACCACTTGGCTCAAAGCAAACCCCATTGGCTAAATTTGCTTCTTGTGCAAATGTGAGATGTCTTTTCTGCCTCACCCGCCCCAGTGATTACAATGACTGCTTCTGGACTGATATGTTTGATGGCAGCAGTGGGATGGCCAGTGGCAGTAGTGGCCAGTAAGAGCCTTCTCAATCACGTTGCCAGAGCATGTGAATTGTGCTGCAGACCACACAGGTACACTGAGCTCTGGCTTCTATTTTTGGAACCTGCTTAGAATTACACTGCTATCCCCATGAAACAAAGAATTAAATTTCAGGGCACTCCCCCAAAATCTTCACAGACTTTTATTTAGAAGCATAAGGGAACCACACTCTGTAAATTGCAAAGTTGTGGCTACAGGGTACCAAAGTAATTACTCAATTTTGATCAAAATAGATTTTAAAGATTCAGACAAATTACAGGGCAGACAAAAACAGCCCAGTTCACTTTATGTTCTGTCTTCCACTGGTGGCTGTTCTGTGGGTATAAGCAGCCGTGGACATCTTGCCATTAAACAGGGAGGAGAGGAGAGGAGATGAGTCCAGCCTGGGCAAGGCTGCATAGATACCAATAAACCAAATAGGGAAAACACACAACCACCAGTACCAAGAAATTCATCATGCACAGCAGCTGCTTCTAAAAATCCTTTTCATGGGTCATCAGATTGGAGAATTGCAAGGCAGACTAAAAGCATTCCAAGGGGACTTACAATTCCTAAAGACGCCCCTTCTGAGGCAGCCAATGCTGGGTGGGCAGAGGAAGGGGCTGCTTGGTCCCTCTGCTGTGCCTTGCTGGCCCACTGGTGCCCCACACAAAGGACCCATTCTCTGCCCATTTCTACCACCTCCACTCAGAAGTTGTTCCCTTGTTTTTTTTGTTTTTTTTTTTTTTCCTTAGGATACTTCAATAAAACAATCATAATGCCAGGCACAATGCCCAGTGTTTTGCACATAACAATTCACTCAGCTATGTGAGTCTGGGATGTGAGGATGCCATCTTAGGGATGCAAAGCTGGGCTCAGCCATGTCACTTGGTGTCACTCAAGGCCTCCCACATCCCCTGCCCACCCCCTCTGGGTCTCACACTGCTTCCCCTCCCCCACCCCCCGGTATAGCTTGCTCATCTGCAGTGCGGCTCCACGTGGCCCCAAGGAGAGAGTGTAGGTGCATTGAGCAGGATGGTACAGCAGCGGGCCTTGGGCGGCTTGAATGCAGGGTTCCCCATGGAGGCTTACTTTCCAGGCATGTAGGGGGTTGGTTCTAGAGTGTTCCTGACAGCACTGTTTAAAAACACCAAAATTACAAAATAATTCTACATATAATTCTATATAATCATGGAAAAAAGATTTCAAAAGGAGAAAAAAAGAAATCTATATAATCATGGAAAATGATAATATAAATGTTTATTTCCTTAGAAAGATGTTTATAAGAACTTAGGTGAAAAACTAGAGTAGAAAGTGGAATAAGTCATATCCCTCCAGGATGTCAGAATGTGCTTCTGGATGGCCAGGATATTGGTTATTTTTTTTTTATCTCTGCACTTCTGGGTTTTAGCATTTTTCTATACTAAGTAAGTTCATTTAACAATGAAAATTATCAAGGTGCAGATGTGCTAACAGGTGCGGGGGCTTCCACCATTCCTTCATCCTCACTTAGAACCCTGTGGACTATGGTTTCAATGAGACTAGGTACAGAGAAATCACATAACATGGGCCTGTAGCCTGAAAAGCAGCTGCTGGATCAGGACTGGAGCTCAACACAACACCTGAGCTCACTCACTGAGACACAGGTCAGACCTGACCTTGCCACTGGTCCCTCGGCCTTATCTCACTGAGGGTCAAGACCAGAGCCCTCAGAACAGCCCATGCCACTCTTCTGTGTTGACTAGCATGGCAGCCATAGCCACATGGATCTATTCAAACTTGAATTACCTAAAATCAAACACACCCAACAATTAGTTCCTCAGCCAAACTACCACATTCCAAGTATTCGGCTGCCACAGGTAGTTAATGCCTATCACACTGAGCACAGATGTAGAACATTTGCAGTATCTCAGAAAGTTCTATTGGACAACACTGACTTCATTGTCCTCCACCCACAGGCAACACTCTGATATTCCTGCAAGATGCCTCAGGGTTTTGCACTTGCTGTTCTCTCAGCCTAGAATTCTCTACCCCAGAGACACATATGACTGGCTTCCCAACTTCATCTGGAGCTTTTCTCAAATGTCACTTGTCATTATAGCCTTTTCCAGATACCCCATAAGGCTGTCACTGCTGTCCCCCATTACTATCCCCTTACCTGTCTCCTTTGCACTACAGGTGGCACTAGTTTGTTTACTGTCTCTCTTCCTCTAAGCACTAAGAAGGCAGACAATTTTGCATGTTTTGGTCACAGCTGCACCCTAAGTGCCCAGAACAGTGTCTTGCACATAGTAGGTACCCAAAGCACATGTGCTGAAAGAATTCACAAGTACATGAAGCCAACATGGACAGTACCAGCTGAAGCAGCAAAACCCCCAGAGTTTGCCCAGAGTGCACTGGAGTAACCAGGGGATTTGCTCTACCTTGTCTCCTCTCCTTCTCCACTGGAAGTGCCTTCCCTATGCCCTCCAGAATGCACATCCTAACCATCCATTTAGGTGAGACCACAGGGAAGGTGGGGAAGAATGATGACACGGTCAGGTTCAAGGCTGTCTTAGGACAGCTGATGATAAGGATAAGCCACTATGAGGATGTAGGCAGATGGACACAGCTCCCTCAACCTCCGTGTGTCTGTAAGAGGCACACCCAATGTTCTATGGTCTTGTAGCCAGCATGGATTGTGAGATCCCCTGCCTACATGAGAGGAGTGAAGTGTGGGTGAGTGCCTTTGATACCCCAGAAAAGTCAATATCCAACAAAGCTTCTACTTCTAAAGGAGGAAATAGCTCCTAGTGAGCTACGTTGGCAAGGTCAATGCTAGGTTTTAACTCCTAAAGTCCTTGCAGGGCCAGAACTGGGACCACCTGCCCTCACCTGCACTATCAGGTGGGTCCAGGGATCCACCTGTGTCCACTTAAGGGTATTCCATGGCCAACTTGTCTGTGGAAGACCCTAATCCCTTCATCATTCAGTCAACTCATCTCTGAACCAGGCTTTCCCTGCCACATTGAGGTCCACTGGCCTCTCCTGTATTGACATCAGATTACATAAAGATGACAGATGCATGCTGCGTACTCATTCTGTGTAATGCACACATAGCTTACAGATGACAAGGTATATAGACACCTGGAATCAGATCAGTAACACAGAATATGTTAGTATCTAAACACACTTTGTCCTAAATTATTAAGTAATTATTTTGGGCATGTAATTTAGTTTCTCCTACTAGGTAGTAATTGTCTTGTAGACAGAGATTATTTGCTATATCAGTGCAATGGGGGCAAGAAAAAAACCAACAAAATCTACTTGAACACTGAAACTGCCTCTTTGGGACACTTTGAAAGAGCTTGTTTGTGGACAGTGTTGGTACATTTGGATGGCCCAGGTGGAGATTGTGGAAGGGACTCCACTGTTTGGGGGTTTCCTCAAAAGCCTGTGTAGGAGGGGTGGAAGGGGAATGGGAAGGGAGGGGGTGAGAGGGTTAGGGTGTCAGGAGCCTGGGGCACTATGAAGGGAGAGCACCAGCATCTGGCATGGTCTTAGGATGGGAGCAATTGTATTCTTCCTCACAGGAGTAGAGACAATCCCAGAAAGAATCCCAAGTTCATGTATGTCACCCCTTCCTGGTGCTCGGTGAGGGCCAAGGAATTTGTGACTTCAGAATATGGGAATCAGACCAGACAAGGAGCAAAGCAGATTATGAAGCCAGAGCCTTGGCCTTTGCCCTAATCTCTTTCAAGTATGGGATGCTTGGAGCACATGCTCCCTAGTGTCCCAAGTGAAGACAGCCCAAAGCAGGTATGACCAGATTTCCCCTCAGCAACTCTCAGTAGCCATCGCTCCCAAACTCATGCCCTGCATCATCATCAGACAATGAAACTATGTGCAATGTCAGTAAAGTATCACATGCATTTCACTCTCTAGTTCCTAAAACCTGGGAATTCCGTTTTTTCTGTTAATTAACTCCCCATTGGTCAGGCAGTTCAATGAATAGAAACACAAGGTTTCCTAATATATATGTATTTTTCACAACATGTTCAATTTTCCGCCAATAATGACAACCTATGCATTTATTCTTTGGAGGAACATCACAGTTTGCATGACAATGCAGGTTGCATCATTTTCACTTAATTGGGAGGGGGCGTGTTTCCATGCTGCAGTTCATGCAGTGTGCCAGGGGCCTCCTGAGGGGCAGGGGAGGGGTGGAAGCCCTCAGACCCAAACCCCCTGCCTATGCATAAACAGCTCCACTGTTTTCTGTGTGCGTGTTGGGTTCCCAGACAAACTTTGGTAAAACAAATGACACTCAGTGAAAGAAGAAAGAAAGAAAGAAAGAAAGAAAGAAAGAAAGAAAGAAAGAAAGAAAGAAAGAAGAGAGGAAGAAAGAAAGGGAGGAAGGAGAGGAAGAAAGGGAGAGAGAAAGAAAAAAAGAAAGGAACAAAGAAAGGTTGAAAATGAGAGAGTTAATGCATCACTCAAAAATAATTTTTTTTTGCCTCCTGGTAATATCTGGCATAATATTCCCTAAATGATTTTATATTCCTTGAGGAGGGAGGTATTTTTAGAAGACAATAATCCAATTAAGAGCATAAAAATATGAAAATTTTCCAAAGATGGGGGAAAATAAAGTTAATTCAGAAGGGATATCAAATACCACATAAGCATCTTGTGTTTTCCAGAATGAATGAGACCCAGTCCCCAATCTGTATAAACAGGCGCATACAACACTGGGCCAACCATGTCTCAGTACTCATTTCGCACCTCGCCCTTCTCTTTGGGAAGCTCCCAGCTTGATTCTGGGGATCGAGTGGATGAATGAGTTAGTTAATATGTGAGGAGATTATTTGCATGGAGACTGTATGGAATAGACCAACATGGTGTACAAACATGGGATAGTGGAAACCAAACAGACACTGCTTGGTGGGTCACCTCCAGTAACCGTGTTCTTCTTTCTATTGCTTCCAAGTTTGTTTTTTCCTTTGTGGTGGGGGCTTCCTGTCTTAGTTCCTAGTATAGTCCCATGAAGGCTACATTCCCATAATCAATAGATTTGATTAATCTGTGACTTTAATTTCCTTTTATTTATCTATTTTTATTATTATTTAAGTGTTTACTTTTGAGAGAAAAAGAGAGGTGAGGGGCAGAGAGAGAGGGGGACAGAGGATCAGAAGTGGGCTCAAACCCATGAACTGTGAGACCATGACCTGAGCTGAAGTCAGACACTTAACCAACTGAGCCGCCCAGGCACCCCACTTTAATTTCCTTTTAAAAAGGCTAAGCTTCTACACATCAGGTTCCAGGAGGGCTTCAGGAGGAGCCCCTGCCAGGCTGCATCCTGCATTCATTACCTTCAGAAAGCAAACTCAGTGGAGGTTGACCTGATGAGGCTGGGAACACACAAACAAGGTTTTCAGGGTCAGGTCTGCAGCATTCTGGGGAGACAGGCATTCCTTCACACAGAGAAGCTCTCAAGACAGAAACTTCTGCTGCTGGTTACTTGTAATGGACAAAGTGCAAAATCATCTCTTATCTGAGAACTGTGTAATTATCATCTAGGGGTGGTTGTAGCCTTAGGACCTGTAATGTTCTGGAAGCAGGAGCAAATGAAGCAAGGTTCATTAAGATTTATGTCTGGGGGTCACTCCTGGTTTATCACTGCTTATGAAAGTGGGGTGTGAGGGTAACACATGAGCACACTACAGGGCTATTCCATATGCCTGTATTAATTTAAGTGCTTGTTTTCTAACTAGATATGGGTATTTATATTATGTTTTTAAATGTTTTATTTATTTATTTATTTATTTATTTATTTATTTAGAGCAAGCTGGGGAGGAGCAGAGAGAGAGGGAGAGAAAATCCCAAGCAGGCTCTGCACTGTCAGCACGGAGCCTGACGTGGGGCTCAATCCCACAAACTGTGAGATCGCTACCTGAGCTGAAACCAAGAGTTGGATTCTTAACTGACTGAGCCACCCAGGCACCCCACTAGGTGTGAGTATTTAATCCAATGGTTAGGTTAGGAGAACCAGCTCCCTCTATGACTTCCCCTACCAGGTCAGGTCTTCTTGCAGTCTGAAAGTGCTCAGGGGCCCTGGGAAAGAATCTTAGCAAAATGCTTTTTTAAGACCCGCGGTAGCATAACTCCTCTTAGAAACAGACTTTGAGTATAGAATTGGGGTGTGTTGTTTTCCTGGGAGATGAGCACAGGAAATATCACAGGGCAGAGAAGTGGGACATGTCTGGGAACACCACCAATACACCACCAATAAAGGATGTGTATTGAGGCAGGCACCTCCATGGGACCTCTGGGGCTTGGTCCTGCTGGGACCTCAAGGGGCCAGAGTGAGATCATTCCCAAACTACCTCCTGCTGGTTAGTGGGTGAGGGTTGTTCCTAGGGCCAAAGGTTCTCCTACACTTTGCAGATGGTCTCTCAGGTCCCCAGAGAAAGTCCTCAGGTAGGTGGAGGCCAGGCCAGGGGACCTTCTCCTGAGGACTACTGATAGCAAGTGCTACAGAGCCCAGGGAGAAACTGGGAGTGTTAGACACCCTAAAAGCTTGAATCAGGGCAGTGCTATGTGGAGCAAGAACCACACTCAGTGAACACCTGGGAAGGGTGAAAAAATGGGGGCCCACAAGGTACCTGGGCATCCAGGATGATAAACCCCATCCCTACCAAGTAAATAAGCACAAAGAAAAAACATGCATCATGTGTGTAAGACTTGATGTAAAATAACACCACACAAATGAGGTAAAACTGATCTAGGCATAGCAAGTAATCATTGTGTGTTGGTAATTAGGTTACTTTTTCACTCATTTTTTTGTTTTTAATCCATAGTGTGGATGCAGCTGAGTTGTACACTGGACTTCAGATTTTGTGAAGAAATTGAGATTTCCATCTGAAGGTCCCTTGCTCAATTAAGGACCTGGGTGCAGCATGTACAAAGGCCTGGGTGAGGAGCACTGTACATGCATAAGGCTCTAGAAAGAAAATGGTGTGAAGTGGGAGCAGAGAGGTGCTCACAGCCAGACCATGCAGAGTCCTGGTCACTTTCCACTGCTTGAGAAAACCAGGTCTTACCTTACATCAACCAACTGACCAGGAAATAAACAGGGACCTATTCTTTTATGGCCAACCCAGAGGGCTGGTTTACAACTAACCAGCCCTAGCATGTCGAGTTATCACTAACTGTTGATCCAGTTTCTAAACGTGCATCCCTGCTTTAGTATGATTCATTATTGCATAAGGTAACGATTGTCCTTTTTAGATTTTCTTGCTTCCAGTTTATGTTACATTTGTCTGAGGAACTCAACACATAATCTACCCAGTTCCTCACTGTTTTCAGGTGAGAAGTCCAAGTAGTTGTAACAAGGTGAATTTGGACTGGTTTGAAGGTAAAGAGGGAAACAAGGACTGAAATCTTAGTCCAGCCTTCTTGCCACTGTGATGTGTCTCACTCCCAGAGTCCCTCATCAACAGAAGTATCTAGATGGAAAGCCTCCTGAATTACATGGCCTGGGCTCTGTGCCTGCCTCATGAGTCCAGGTGGAATCATACTCAATCACATTCACAGAAAGGACAAGGAAAACTACACCAAGACACCACTTTTCACCTATTGTCAAAAATTAAAAAGCACAATCAACGATATTATTAGGTTGTGGGGAAACAGGCTGATTGAGATGCAAATGGGTGCAGCCTTAGGAAGCATATTTGTCAATATAACATAATTAAATATGTGTTTATTTTTGGCCCTGTAATCTCATTTCTAGGAATTTATCCGGAAGATTCACCTCCAATAATATGGAAATACATATGCATGAGGTTATTTGCTGCAGCATTATATGTAATTCCCAACTACTAGAAATGACTGAAGTGCTCATTCAAAGGAGAGTGTTCACATAAACTGTGATACATCTACGCAATGGAATACAATGCAGCTTAAAAACATATGAAGTGCTCCACTGTGAGCTGGCTGGACTGGAATTGAGGGTATCTGTATCTACCTATCTATAAATAGATCAAATGTGTGTATATATATGGATACACACAGTTACACTGATATGTGACATGTGCACATAGATGTTTTCCATCTAGGTTTGCTGAGAGTGCCTAGAAACAGTGATCTCCATCCCCAGGGGCAGTGAGCAGACTTAGCACCCAAATGTTAGTTTTTAAATACTGTTCTCCAATAAAAGCACCCAGGGTTCTTTGGAGAAATGGCTGATTTCAGGGCTAGGATTGCCAACACAACAGGATACATCTAGAATAGCTTGCTGTACCAGGGAATGATGAAGATGATTAAAGAATGATGAGTTACGTCCAAAGTGCACAGAAGCCAAATTGAAGGGGGCTGTCGAGTACATAACAAAGTAAGTACCACAATAAATAATGTAATAAATGGAACAGTAACCCACTGAATAAAATAAGAACCAATTGGCCCAGCCTGAAATAAAGTTCTAAATGAAGGAAACAATAAATATGGGGGAAGGGAAAACTCTGCTTCATAGTGGAATGCCAACTAATAAATACAGAACGAACTATGGGGTTTCCAATGTGTCGGAGAATGTTAAACCTAGATGGATAACTACTGGGACATAGGGTGTCCCCACAGTCTCAGAGTATCTACCTACCTACAAGATACTAATTAATTGCAAAGAAACACCATCTCTTGGCCAGTGAGAAACTTGGCCAGCACCATTGTCAACAAGTGACTAAAGTTATGGGTCACACTGACACCGTGGCCTCCTGATGCACTGCACTAGAAAGGGCACAGCCTCACTTCTGTGGTGGTCCTGACAAAAATGCAGCCACACGAATCGTCAGACAAACCCAAACCTGGGTCTGTCTGTAAAATAACTGACCTGTACTCTGCAACAACGTCAAAGTTACAAAAGAGAAAGAGAGACAGAAGAAGGTTCCAGATTACAGAAGACTAATGAGGCATGGCAAAAAAACGGGAATGTGGGATTTTGAACCCAATTTTTTTTCTTTTACTACAAAGAACAATATTGAAAGAATTAGAAAAATTTGAATAAATCTATAGAACGATGATAGTATTGTAACAATTTTAATTTCCTGACTTTTATAAGTAACTTTTTTAGAAAACCCATATGGTTCATTTAGTGGTAAAGGAAATTCATGTGTGTAACTTAACTGCAAATATCTCAGAAAAACTTGTGTTCAGCTGACCCTTGAACAATCTGGGTTTGAATTGTATAGGTCCTTATAGGTGAATTTATTTCAATAAAACAGTATTGTAAATATATTTCTCTTCCTTATGATTTTCTTAATAATGTTTTCTCTAGCTACCTTTATTGTAAGAATACAGTATATAATACATATAGCACATAAAACATGTGTTGTTTATGTTATTGGTAAGCCTTCTGTCCAACAGCAGGCTATTAGCAGTTAAGTTTTGGTGGAGTCAAAAGCTATAAATTTTTGACGGTGTGGAGCCAGTGCCCCTACCCCCTACATTGTTCAAGGACCACCTGTATATAGATAGAATGATAAAGCAAGTGTAGTAAACTATTGAGGCTGAAGAAAACGGGTGACAAACATACAGAAGTTCTTTGTACTGGTCTTGCAACTTTTCTAAATGTCTCAAATTATTTTAAAAATAAAAAGTCAAAAAAAAATCCCTCCTACATACACCATTGTAGAAGGCAAAAATTTTACTTTAAATTGATTTTTTTTCCTTTTTTGTATATTGCTTTCCTTTTGTTGTTAAGTTTATTTATTTTGAAAGAGAGAGAGCATGTGCCCATGCAAATGGGGTAGGAGTTGGGGGGAGAGAATCCCAAGCAGGGTCTGTGCTGTCAGCGCAGAGACCGACATGGGGCTCTATCTACAAACCCTGAGATCATGACCTGAGCTGAAACCAAGAGTCAGACGCTTAATCAACTGAGCCACCCAAACACCCCTGTTTTCTTTTCTTGATTGTGTTTTAATGAAAACACTGTGAACATTATGGGGAAAACAGGGAAGAAAATACTGAATTCACTTTCTTCATGAAATATGAATAATTCATTTTACGTTGCAATTTGGTATTCCATGAAACCTGTCCTTTTCGTGTTTCCACAGAGAAGCTACTTGGTGGCATTTGATATCACACACCTGCCCACAGGAGCTCAGAGAGCTCACACAGAGAGGTGTGCCTGAGCTAAACAAACCTAAGGGGGCTTCCAGAATAAAGCATGGATGCCATGCATAGTCAGAGGTATCATCTCACAGGACAGGGCAACTGAGTGCCACCGCCAAGGGCCCATGTAGCAAAGGGTTCCTGGAAGAATCTGGCAGAGGATGGCTCATGAGTGCCAATGCTATTCACACAATGCACAACCTCAGGAGCTCAGAGAAAAACAATGGATGAAAGTTCAGGGTGAGAAGCATGAGGAGGGACAGGCTAGAAGCCAGAGGAGCCTAGCAGAATGTGAGCCCTCCTAAGAACTATGGGCAAGCTTGGGGGAATGTGATATCACCCATCCACAACTATCCATGTACCCAGCAAATAGTCTATAAGCTCTAATAAGTGCCAGAGATTATTTTAGATACTGGGGGAGGGGTGCAGGTGAACATCACAGTGCCCTCTCTTAAGAGATCAGTGGTCATCTCTGCTTCCCATACCCTGTCCAGCCCTGTGCCCCATCACAGAGTAAACCAGAAACCTCTTTTGCTTGAGTGAGAGGCATGTCCACCTTGCTCCAGAATGGGCAGAGTGTAGATCCCCTACCCGACTTGTTCAATGTCTTTTTTGTCCTCTCAGAGTTTCAGCCACTGGCCAAAGCCACCAGCCCCTATACACTGTCAGATCCCTGAATCCACATCTTCCATCTCTACAATAAAAAACAACTTCCTGAAACAGGGGATCAAGGAGAACCTTGTGTGTAGGCGGTTCCAGAAGTCACCTGCCCAGTCTCTCTTAGTTCACTGCTGGTCCATGGAATACAGCCCCACACATCTGGAAGCACCTGTGGCCCAAGTGGGCTCCCTAGTTTGTAAGAATTAGAATTTTTTCCAAATCAAAAGGTTGCTTCTGTGCAAAATCCAATTATAGTAAATATCTGGCTACATATCAAGGGACTGACTGGGGTGTTCTAGGTAATCAGATATCAACTATTTAAAAAAATCGTTAATTTCCCAATCTTCTTTATTCTAAAGTATTCTGTTTTATTGAGGGGAAAGAATATATTTAAGTTGTATTAACATCCTATAAAAAGAATGTTAAAATTCATTAAAGAACCTCATGAGATATGTATATGTGTATATATGTATAAACTATTTCAGTGTGTGTGCAATTGAGACAATTTTAGACTCACATAAAAGTTTCAGAAATAGAACAGAGTTCCTGTAGAAATTGCAAAGATAGAACAGAGAGTTCCCACATACCCTAGAGTGCCTCTTACATAAGCACAGCACATGATCAAAACCAGGACATTGACACGGAGAACAAGGCTAAACCACAGACCTAAATCAGATCTCACAGCTTAACCATGCCCTCCCTTTTGTTTGATTGTTTGTTGTCTAAAGGTCTATGGGTTTGCTGCATGTGTGACTTATATAACCAGTACAACAATCAGGATACAGGAAGGTCCTATAGCCTTAAAAAGCTCCTTCATGTTATTGCTGCCTTTTTATAGTTACCTCCCTTCCTTCACCTTTGACCCCGGGCAACCACAGAGCTGCTGCCTGTTGCTACACTTTTGTCTTTTGGAGAATGTCAGAGCAATGGAATCAGACAGTATGTGACTGTTAGAGACCCACCTTTTCTGCTCAGCACAATACCCAGTACAATACCTGGGTGTATCAGCAATGCATTCATTTTATTCCTGAGTAATATTGCATGATGAGGAAGTGCCACCATCCATGAATGAAGCTCATCCATTCATCCACTGGAGGATATTAGTTTCTAGGTTTGAGTTATTACAAGTAAATGCTGCGATGTACAGGAACAGGTTTCTGTGTGGATGTAAGTTTTCATTTCTTTAGAGCAAATGCCCAAGAGTGGGATTACTGTGTCATATGGTAATTGTTCAGCTTTGTGAGAAAGTGACAGCCTTTTCCAGAGTGGCTGTACCCTTCTGCATTCCTACCAGCAATGAATGAGAATTAGTTGCTTTGCATTTTCACCAACACTTGGTAGTGTCTGTTTTTTGGATTTCAGCCATTGTTAAGAGGTGTGCCCTGCTATCTTACCATGGTTTTAATCTGTATTTCCCCGACGGCTAATGATGTTGAATGTTCTTGTGTGCTTACCCACCATCTGCACACCCTATTTGGTGAAGTGTCTATTCAAATCTTTTGCCATTTTAGAAGTTGGTTTGTTTATTTTCCTACTTTTGAGTTTAGAGAATTTTTAAATATACTTTGGATACACATTATTTGTCAGACATGTGACTTGCAAATATTTTTCTCTCACTCTGCAGCAGCTTGTCTTTTCATTATTTTACATGTATTTTGCAGAGTAAAATTTTAACTTTGATGAAGTCAAATTTATCTATCTGTTCCTTTATGGATTGTCCTTCTAACTTCACATCTAAAAACTTAAAAAAAAATTTAATGCTTACTTACTTTTGAAAGAGAGAGAGAGACAGAGTGTGAATGGGAAAGAGAGAGAAGGAGATGCAGAATCCAAAGCAGGATCCAGGCTCTGAGCTGTCAGCACAGAGCCCAACATGGGGCTCCACCTCATGGACCGCGAGATCATGACCTGAGCTGAATTGGATGCTTAACCTACTGAGCCACCCAGGCACCCCTAAAAATTCTTCACCTAACTTAACCTACTGAGCCACCCATGCGCCCCTAAAAATTCTTCACCTAACTTTAGGTTACAGAGATTTCCTACATTTTCCTCTAAATGTGTTATAGTTATACACTTTACATTTAAATGTAAATGTGAATGTGATGACCACTTCTTTTTCAGAGCAACGTTGCTACCATTTGTGCAGTAAATTAACTCAGCTACAAGAACACATGCTTGTCAACACAAACTCCAGAAATGAAATACAACACTGGGGCTGGTGTATGATAATTGCAAAACAGAAGGTTAAAAATGGATTAGCTCATAAATGGTGCAGTGATAACACCTCTCCTATTCCTTGCATCAATATGCACTCAAATAGATAAAACATACATGACTGAAAATAAGCATATATAGAATGCTCACGTATCCTTCACTCAGACTCTATTGTTAGCATAGCTACTATACTGACTTTATCAGATATTTACCAAGTTGCTCATCCTTCTGTCCATCTATTACTTCATCTAACCCTCTTTGGGATGCATTTCAAAGTAAGCTGCAGACATCAGTACACTCCCCCTAGAAACTGAAGCATGCATGTCATCAGCTGAGGTTCAGATTTGTTTTCCAGAGTAAAAATGACAAAAATTGATTTTAATAGAAAACTGAAGTTTCTAGATCTAATTTAGATAATTCAATCAACATGACCCAGAGATACAAGTTACTTATTATGGTGGAATAGAAAAAGTACAGGAATTAGAGCTAACATTTGGTCTATCCCTCCTAGCTGTGTGACCTTGGGCAAGTCACCAATGTCCTGGGGTTTGGCTATCCTTGGGGGCTCACTTAGGGGCTCTAAGATTCCTGATGCTTGGGTCTGCTGATGCTCTAACCATCAGGGATTTTGTAAGCGTTTTATACTTCATTGTAAGTTTTATATGTGATTCTAATATGCAGCCAAGATGGAAAACCACTGGCTGGAACCTCAAATTCATGATCTATAAAATAGGGGTGCCTACATCTTCCTGATCAAGCTAGTGAAAGCACTAGGGATGGAAACATTTGGGGCATGAGTCCCTCTTCCTGCTACATAGTACCTGAGTATTGACTTGTTTCTTCTTGCCTTTTTTGCCCCATATAGAAATTCTCCTCATATGGTCCAATCATAAATACCCTTAAAAATTTAAGAGTAAGGAAGAGGATTAACTGTCAGTTTGAAGACATTCCAGCACCTCCTGAGTAATAATTTACCTTGTTTATATTTCTGATACTGACAAGCACCCATTTCTCTTTCAACAGGTTGGCTCTTACAGAGCACATATACTTTCTGCCTCCTGACAGGGGGTGAGACATTTTCTCTAAGTAGATTCTGTGATAAGCTAGTACATATTAATTCTGCCATACACCTATCTCCCACCCTTGTCACAGTTTCTTCAGTCTTTACAGTGAGTTATGTACTTATACTATCTCAGAGAACTACAGTTTATGAAGTAGTGGATTTGGTGACTCCCGACACTTCTAAGAGGTGTGACCAGTGGGTCCAGGATGACCATCTGTTCAACTGAACCAATTTAAGCTGCAGTGAATCTTCTGATTGAAAAAAAAATGTACCATTGTCTTATTTCGTCCCCATCTTGAAGACTAGTTCTTAGAGATACAACAAATGTTATTAAGGCTACCTTTTACTTCTGAGAGCACATTTTGAGTATTTATGGAAATGGAGATGACTGGGATGGCATGTGCCTCTCATTTGTCTGGCAGCTGCCTCTTTCAAAACTTTCCTCAAAGTCCATATCACTTTATGTTAGGTCTTCCAAATACTGAAGTCCTGCCAGCCAGAGTGATTCCAGGTGCTACAAGGACATCAAAATGGGCAGATCAGCATTTGGCCTGCTGAAGAGATAGCTTGCCAAGGGCATCCAGTTCTAGAAGCCTGATATTCGCACCTCTTGCCCAGTGCATGCTAACAACAGACAGATGGGGCTGTTACAGGGGACAATTCCAGCTGGAACAATATGGCCCAATCTGCTAGCAAAGCAAAGAGAGCTGTGTAAGTCCTTTTCATGAGTGCATCTATCTCCTCCAGGTCACTGCCTGAAGCAACAAGAAAGCTCAAGCCTCTAGCAGCCACTGTGCAAGGATCTCATCTTCCATAAAACTGGACCAGTGGCTGCATTTTTAGAAGCACACAGAGGACATAGGGTGTAGAAGATCCCAGTCCCAGTTACACTCAATACCTCAACTTGGAGGCTGACTGTAAAGCAGTGTGAGATATCCACCCTTGTTCCAGAGCCACAGTGGGATGCAAAGGGAGGCAATGATGGAAGCAGATCCCACCCAGATGAGCACAAGGTCCTGGCAGAGCTCACAGGTCACAGAGCAGGAGGTGTTCCAAGGAGGGAAGTAACCAGGAGAGGCAGGGGGCTTCAGTCGGCTTCTGGATTATCCATTTCTCGGCTCATTTCATAGGGGATCCAGAGTGACCTAGATGGCCAGAAGAGTAGAATACCATCATACCAGGAAAAGTGGAGACACTGGCAGTGTTCCATCCAGGGCCTGGCAGCCTTGCTGGGGAAGGAGAAGGGTGTGAGGGGCCCTCCTTAGAAGAAGGTAGACATGGGTCCCTGGGCTTTCAGAAGGAGCTGTAAGGGGCAAGTCCACCTCTAGAGATGGAAAATGTTTCCAGTAAGGGTTGATCTTGAATCTTCTCTGACGGTAAGAGGATTAGAAGAAGCTGTCTGGATCACTGGTCAGGGAAGGTCTCTGTCTTTGATGCTGAGTGTGGTGTAGGGGCAGCAGCAGCATCCACTGGGAGATGTTAGAAATGCAGACCCTAAAGCCATACCCTGGACAGCCTGAACCCACACCTTCAATTTCAAACCCTTCAATTTCAGAAAGTGATTTGCTCACACACTCAAACTGGACAAGGCTTAGCAAAAGTGCTAAGGTAGATGAGGAGTCACCAGGGATGGCTCCTTTCCTGGGAGCTCCTCTCCAGCATAGAGCTGCAGGGAGTCCCCTAGCTGGGACTCTCCCCAGCTTTCTTCCTGAGCTACTTTTTTGTCCAGCCTCTACTTTGGCAAACAAATAGCAGTAACAATGGTGCAACAAACAAACAGCCACTCCCCTTGTTCTCTGTTCCATTCTTCCTTCAGGATCCTCAGACCCTATGAGTTTCTGCATCTTGTTCCAAATGGAGTCTCTCCAGGTGACAGTGGCCCTCTGGAGCTTGTCTGCACTGACTTCATCCTGCGACATGATGCAGGTCCTCATGACAGGGGCTAGCCCAGCTGTCACTAGGTTCTTTGCTGCCACTTAACTCATCTGGCATGGTACCAATCTGCTTGGGAACAGCTAGGTCAGTGTGTGCTGTGGTACACTGGTTCAGGAGGTCAAAATAAATGGTGTTTTGAAAACCAAGGGCTCAGAGTCAAATTAACCCAGGAATCACTGAATTAAAGTCAGCATGTGAATTCCGGCTAAGCCAAAACTGACCTGTAGAACTTGTGGGGCTGTAACTCTGTAGGGAGTATCTGGAGTTTCCAAGGGTTTGCCAAACCCTTTCTATTTTCCCATATGAGTGTTCCATGGGACACACTTTAGGGAACCTGTGCCAGGGTTCTGACTGCCTCCACATGTACTCAGAAAAATCTCACAGTTCATGTGATAAGATGACCAAGAACAGCTGGTCTGGCTAAGATCGTGGCATATGAGAGCATATGAATGCCATATCCGACTGGCTGGGGGGTGGTCTTAAATTACAGCCACCTACAGGCATTAAAGAAAAATATTGACCCTGGAGATTGTGATTTAATTGGTTTTGGGGTGTGACCTCTGAATTACTGAGTTTAAAAGACAAAGAGGACACAGATGCCAGCTGAGGGAAGGGCTCTGGGCTGAGCACAGGCCCAGGGACAGGGTGGGTACTGTCTGGGCCCCCAATGCCTTCTGGTTGCTCCAGCTTTTCTGTTCCTTCTTCCTACTCTACAGCGCACAGAGAGAGATCTATCTGGGTAAAATGACTGCGGGATTTCTTTTTTTAATAAAATACCAATGGTGTGTCATTTATAATACTCTTCATGTCATGATTTCTCCTTATTCCTTATGTGGAGTCTGTCTTTGTTTTTGTGGTTTGTGAAAAACACAATCTGCTCTCGTGTTGCAACACAGTGCTGAACGTTGCTTGGGAGCAATTTAACATGTGCCACTAACCAGCAGTCCCCAAGACAGGAAGATACAAGGATGCTACTGCAGAGCAGCTCACCATGTACCAGGAGGCCCCCGTTCTATTTCTGTTTCTTGCACTTGACACAGGTGACTTTGTAAAGAACTTATTAAACCAAGTCAAGGTCATATAAAATTCTCACCAAGAAGACTGTCAACGAGCTTGGATGCTCACACAGTTTGGCTTCATTTCTATTAAAAAAATCTTTAGAAATTGATCCTGGAGTTCTTCTCCCTCTGACAGATTCATTTATTCATTAATAAATTAATGAGCACAAATATTAACTGCATTCCTAGACTGTGGAGCTATGGCCTAAGCACTGGAGACATATGCAGGAGTTTATGCCTCTGTTCCTCACCTTGGAGGCTGCAAACCACTCACCTACAGCCCCTGTGGGAGAAGTGGTCTTAGACCACCAGCACATAACTTACACTCAGGTCCCCAAAGGGCCATACTGAGGCCTCCTCTGTGGAACTTAGCCTGAAACTCCCTTCCTAGGCTAGGTCCTCCATCTGGCTGGCGAGCCAGTGTTTCCTGAGTGCATTTCCTTATTCACTTGTTCATGAATCCTCACATTGTTGTCTGTTTCTGGCGAACTCAACCTAAGACAACTGTGGCAAAGAAGTCAGAAAATAAATAAGTAAGCAAACAGACAATGAATTGAAATGGCAACATTGATTCTGAGAAGCCAGCCCAGTGAAGGGCAAGGAAGAGAACATTTCAGGCATCAGGGATAGCTATAAAAGCCCAAATGGAGGTTGAGAGACTGAAGGAGGCTCCTGAGGTTTGAGATAGTAGGGAGGGCATGAGTGGTGTGGAGGCTGTGGGAGAGGAGCTCTGCTCACGGTGTCCCTGAAAGCCCACAGGGCGTTCATTTTATTGAACTCTGTTTGGGTGATCTGCTACCTAGTGATTACTTAAAAGAGATAAAAGCAAAAGTCCTAGAACAGGAGGCTCAATGATTAAGGAATCTATCCAAAGACTTTACTTTTCCTCTATTTTCTAGAAGAAGCATCAGAGTAAAATTCCATATAATCTACCATATTGAAACACATCCTGATTGCATCCAGCCTAGGCCAGCACAGCATGGGCGGTTTGTTGAAAAGAGGGCTATCCTCTGGGATTTGATCTCAGTTTAGATGGACCCTCCACCAGAAAGGCTCCCCAAAACACCCTTATCTCTGCTAACTCATTCCTGAATCTATATTTCACAATCTAGACCTCAATGGATAATAACCTTATATAAGGTTATAAGGTTCCAAGCAATGTATTATGTTTCTAAATATGTTTCTCATAACTGTTAGGAATGTTCCCTGACTCCACACATTCTATTTGTTTTATGATGGAACAGACTTCCACCATACCCCTTGGTAGTTCTCACCTTCCCAAGCATGAGATGTCTAGTTATTGGTCTTCTGACATGTTGGCACCAATGCAGACTGACTGACTTACTTACACACACCTATTAAAGAGTCTCCAGGACACTGAGCTTGGTGGAGGCCTGGAGGAGAAATGTTTTCATAAACCATTGTGTACATCTACATTATACAACTCTAAAGGATCCTGTCTGTACTGGATTTCATTCAAATGAATATGAGGGGAGATAAGTGGCCCTTCGGCTAAGCTTGGGGAAACTTTATTAAAGTAAAATTGGGTTTAGAATAAACATTTTGCTGATATTTGTTCAAAACTGAGTATGGAACATATTCATCAGAGGCTTTTGGGCCTTCTCTTCACTATTATTCAGGCTATATTTACGCATGTTAGAAAGCACTTAGCTCACAGCAACATGTAAATGTATCAAAGCAGATTTCATTACAAGAAATAGTCTTACAATGACAGAAGATTCCAGTTCTCTGGCACTGATTCCCTTCATTAAGGCAGCTGTAGATACAACAGGCCCCTCCTCACCTACAATTATGACTAGTGGCTCAGAAGCCCCAGTCAAGAAATCTTTTCAGCACAAATTTGAAAAATTAAAAAGGCTTTTATTTATTTGACATATGAATTTGGTTTGATGCCTCTTCCCTTTTACCTATCAAAAAGTGTTTCAGAGGAATATGAAAAATTATCGGTCTGTATTATTATGACAGATGGATTTATGATCTTGGGAGACACTTTCCCCATCAAATGGTTATAGTTACACACTTCAGTGCCTTTTATTTATATATAAGATGAGAATATGTTAGATGAGAACATAAGAGATCGATTTTTAAGAAACATGCCTTGAATTCCACATTTAGATGAGAGTTAGCCTTGATACAGAAAATTAAAACAATAAATGGCATACTATTATGCCAATCATGTTTATGTTTCACAAAATATTTTTGAATTTTTCTTTGGAAATTGTATTTAGAATGCCCTTACTGGTAACTATTACTTATTTCATGAAAGTAAATTTAATTTCTAGATGAATAAAAGTTACTCATACATTGCCTCTTTACAGAATAAGGTGGTTGCTGCAGTTTGGGCAACACAAAATGGGCTATGACTGTAAGGACTAAAACTATTCCCTTGTGTGACTGATCCACAGGTAGATAAACAAGAAACTGGAATATCTAAATATAATTCTTTATAGACTATCCCAAGGGAGGAAAATGATAATTTGATTTTCTAATGCTATAAGCAAATATATGTCATATTATTTGAAGTAATTAATTTGATTAAAATTCTTAACCATAAGCCATCTATGGACATGTGAACACATTCTTTGTTTGAATCTAGTGATGCTGGAAAATGCACATCTAGGACTTCAGGCAGTATCTTGGCAAGACTTCTTATATGATAGTGTCAGGAGGTAGGCATATCTTGTCTTCCAGAAATAACTGGAAAAAAATATCAACACAGCCTTATACAGCCTTATACACTGACCAAAGGTCAGTATATTGAAAAGTATTTACTTACCAACAACTGATGAAATTTGAGTAAGAAAAGTGAGTATCTGTGATGTTGTTACCATGCTTCATACCAGCTTGGCCCATGCAGTATTTCTGCTAGGGTGGACCTAGCCATGGAAACCATTTGCTTTATTATTGAAAGGGGCTTAATTGATTGGGAGTAGAAAATCCATTCCTAGCTATGAATGGGAAAAGTCTGAAGCTCTCCCAACCAATGGCTATAGTCCTGGTTGGGTCAAGTGGCAGATGGGAGAATAACCCAGGAATTTAAAAGGGAGCTCCTGGAAATGAGATAACCACAGAGGGACTTGGTAAGCTCTCCTCACATCCCCGGCTGACATGGTGGCTAACACAAGAAAAGATAAAAAGAAAACAACAATAACAAAAACAAGAAACACATAGAAAACAAAAATCAAAATGGCAGACATAAAGCCAATCATATAAAAATTACATTTAATACAAACGGACTAAATATTCCAATCAAATGAAAGACTGTAAGACAACAAAAAAAAAAAAAAAAAAGAAAAGAAAAGAAAAGAAATGAGATTAACTACATGCTTTCTATAAGAGACATACTTTAAATTCCAAGATAAAAATAAATTCTAAGCAAAAAGATAGAAAAAGATGTATCATGGAAAACGTAATAATAAAAACATGGGAGTGGCATATTAATGTCACACAAAATAGACCTAAAGACAAGAAATATTATTAGACATAAAAAGGAACATTTTATGATGATAAAATGGTCAATACTTCAGCATGATATAATAGTAATCATCATCATCATCAACATCATCATTATCATCAATGTGCATGTACCTACCAATGGAGCCCCAAAATACATAAAACAAAAACTGACAAAATTAATGGGTAAACAGCAAAAACAAAAGACATGAATAGCATCATCAGTCAACTTGACCTAACAAACATTTATAGGATACTTCACATAATGACAAAATATACATTCTTTCACAAGTGTGCATAGCACATTTCCCAGAGCACATTATATGCTATGCCTCATATCAATTTTCAATAAATTTAAGAGAGAAATTATACACACTACATTTTCAACCACATTAAATTAATTGAGGAGTAAATAATTTAAAAAATTGGGACATCTCTGAATATTTGAAAAATTAAATGCTTTTATAAATAACCCACTTTAAGAAAGCACAGTGGAGTATTACTTGGCAATCAAAAAGAATGAAATCTTGCCATTTGCAACTGTGTGGATGGAACTGGAGGGGATGGATTATGCTAAGTGAAATTAGTCAGAGAAAGACAAAAATCATATGATTTCACTCATATGAGGACTTTAAGAGACAAAACAGATGAACATAAGGGAAGGGAAACAAAAATAATATAAAAACAGGGAGGGGGACAAAATAGAAGAGACTCATAAATATGGAAAACAAACTGAGGGCTATGGGAGGGGTTGTGGGAGGGGGGGATGGGCTAAATGGGTAAGGGGCACTAAGGAATCTACTCCTGAAATCATTGTTGTACTATATGCTAACTAATTGGGATGTAAATTTAAAAAAAATAAAAAATAAAACAAGTTAAAAAAAAAAGAAAGCACAATCGATATTAGAAAATATTTTGAACTCAATTAAAAATGAACACAACCTATCAAAAATTTGTAGTTAAAACAGTATTTGAGAGAAAGTATAAATTTAAACATATATATCATAAAGGGGAAAAAATCTCAAATGGAAACTAAGCTCCCATGTAAAGAAACTAAAGAAGAGCAAATTTAACCCAAAGGAAACAGACAGAAGGGTATCATAAACATCTAAATGAAAATCAGTGAAATGGAAAACCAAAAAACAAGAGAACAATCCGTGGAACCAGAAGTCAGCTACTTGAAATGATCAACAAAATTTATAAACTTTTGGCTAGACTGACCAAGCAAGAAACATAAAGCCTTGAATTACCAAAAGTATACATAAAAGAGGCGACACCACCAATCATACAGAAAGTAGAAAGATTTAAGTGGAATATTATGAACAACTCTATGCCAGCAAATTACAAAATTTGGATAAAATGGACAAATTCCTAGAATGACACAAATTACTAAAACTGCATCAAGAAGAAAGGAAAATCTGAAGATTTTCTTTAAAATAATAGATTTAAAACAATAAAGAAATCATCTTATTTCTTATTGATTTGATACTGATTTCAGATCAGTAATAAAAATTCTTCCCACAAAGAATAGCCAAGGCCCAGATGTCTTTACTGATGACTTTGAACAAATATTTAACAAACAAACCCCCCCAGTACTATGCAGATTCTTTCAGAAAACAGGAGGGAACACTTCTTTACTCATTCTATAAGGCCAGTATTACCCTGATACCAAAACCAGGAAGAAATATCACAAGAAAGGAACTACAGACCAATATCCCTCGTGGACACAAACATAAAAATTCTTAACAAATTATTAGTGAGTCAAATCTAGCAATCTTTAAAGAGGAATATATACCATGACCAAGGGGGATTAATCCCCCAAAGTAAGGACACTTTTATATCTGAAAATCCGTTCATGTAATAGATCACATTAATAGAATAAAGGACAAAAGAAAAATTTACACATGATCATCTAAATAGAGAAAATGCATTTGATGAAATGCAACACCTATTTTCTTATTTAAAAAAAAAAAACTGTTCAACAAAGTTGTGATGGAAGGGAATTTCCTACTCCTGCTTAAGAACATGAACAACATTATCTTTCATCAGGAAAGTCTGAGTGCTTTCCCAGGATTAGGAGCAAGGCAAGGATGCCTCCTGCTTGCCATGTCCCTTCAACATCATATTTGAGGTTCTAGCCAGTGGCAATGGAGAAAACAAAGAAAATCAAACCTCAAATCGCCCACCCCAAACCTCTCTAGGGGAGACTAAAAATATTTTCTATATTATCGATTATTTTCTGAATTATTTATTTCCTCTGGGTCAATTTCTCTATTGTTTTTCTGTTTCATTCACTCTTTTGAGCTTTCTTCAAGTGTTTGTTGAGTCCTCCCTCTTTGCTCATGTTTATGAATGGAGTACATCAGTGCTAAACTGCAGTTGTGAAATCCTGAATCTCCTGACAGGCTTCAAGTGTGTAATGGGAGGGCAGACTCCTGATCTTGGGGAGGCCCAGCTGCAGCTCAGGGCAGCGAGGGAGTGGTCTGTGCCTGCCCCAGCTCTGCCTCTTCATACTTTACCTGTGGATTCTGAAACCGCAGTTCACTATAACACAAACTTTTCCCCCTCCTAATGTTGGAGGAACAGCATCACCATTAGGAGGCAGGAGTCTGAAGTCAGCATGTCTCAGATCCAAGAGCTGCCGGTACATCCAACTGTGTGACTTTGGACACCACCCAAGCTTCAGTGTCATTATGCACAGGGTGAGGCAGGATTAACACTTGTGGCCCAGTGTTGCTGTGGGGTTACATGGCAGAGGGTGCATGAAGAGCCTAACATAGATGCTCCACCAGTAGGTGCCTGCCATCTCCTTCCTTCCCGCTGCAAAGAAAAGGCTCACCCACCTTGGTCACTCTTTCTAAGTGATGACGTTCCATGTGCTCTAGGATCCTGAAGGAGTTGCATTATCACAAATAAATGGGTCATAATTGGCCTTTCAGCATTTGATAAGCATCTCTAACAGCAAGGGGGCTCTTAGGAGCCCCCTGAACTTCACCTACTTCATTTCATAGCTTTTCATAGCTTTTCATAGCTTTAAACCCATTTCATTTCTCTAGCCCTGAACTTCACCTACTTCATTTCATAGCTTTAAACCCAAATTTTATATTTCATACAACTGCTTTATCACTGGTGCCTGAAGTCTCTGAGTGTCAGTGTATGAAAAGGAGAAGTGTTTTCCTGCTATTGATGTTCCTAAAAGCTGTAGTTTCACTGCAGTCTGGGCACTAGATGAAGCAGTGGTCAAACTCCAGGGAGGAGGCCCTAGAGCTGTAGAGCACCAGGCCCAGCATCATGCACCCAGAGTGCCCTGAGGGTGCCCACGGGGAGGCTTGTCTGGTTACACTGAGTGCAATGACACCGAAAGATGAGCAGCCACCTCTGCATTCCTGCAACCCCTCAGAACCCCCCTGAGATCTCCCTGTCTGATTTGGAGTCCTGACAATTCACCATGACTAGCAACTCCCTCTTGGGTAGAGCAGAGCAAATCTCAATTTCTGAGGCCCTTACATAAAGATTCTTGAAATTAGCTACAGAACCTATTCGCATAAGTATGACCTCAAAGACTAACTGAAAACTTCACATGTTCTTGTAGAAATGTGTGTCAGGTGAGCAAACCTCTCTGGATCAGGGACTCTCCATTATAAATGTCAGGGGCAAACCTCTCCAGGTAGAGTGAGAAGGGGGCAGGTAAGAGGCAGGTTTCCTTGTACACAGAAACTTCAAGGACAAGAACCCCTGATCTTTACCAGGGCAATGGCTTTCTGAAAAGTACAATTTTCAGGAAATGGTATCAATTTGCTATAGACCAAGTGAAGCTATAGAATTCCCTGAGAAGTTAAATTGTCATTTTTTTGTTGTTGTTTTATCTGAAGTAGTACTGCCTTCTGGGATGAGCTCCAAATCAATAACTATTGTATTTTCTGTTTAAGTGACAATATAACCATGACTGTTGTCACTCTGTTCAATTAGATGATCTTAAAAATATATATATGTCAAAAAGGAAACTTTTTTTCTCTATGATAGACTATAGACTGCAATAATTGGCAACCAATTTGTTGGCACTTTCCTATATTGCCACCCTAAAAAGTCCTTCCCACACTGACTTTGGGCTTAGCTGCGTGTCTTTCTTTGGCCAATAAGACAGCAACATGCCTAACACAAGCAAAGACTTGGAAAGTCTTTGCACATTGAGACTCACCCTCTCTTGCTGCTCTTGGAATCTCTATCATGACTGCTATGTGATGGAGTGACCTGCTGGATGAGAGTCATGTGGTCCAGCCACTTCTGTCATCCCAGCTAATGGCCAGCCAGCATTCTCAAGTACAGCTGGGTAGCTGAGCAGCAGCTACCCACAGACCAGTGAGGGGACACAGGTAAGACTAGCAGAGCAAGAACCATCCAGCTGAGACTCAATCCCAGTTGCTGACCCTGAGAATCATGACCTAAATAAATAGTTGTTTTAAGCCACTAAGTTTTTGGGTATTTGTAATGCAGCAAATGCTAACTGATACAGGCCCCTTTATTATTTCATGGAATAGAAAAACAATCAACCTTAGAACAGTTGCTCCATGCATGCTGACACTTTTTTTAAATCTTTATTTATTTTTGAGAGAGAGAGCGAGCGTGCAAGTGGGGGAGGAACAGAGAGATAGGGAGACACAGAATCTGAAGCAGGCTCCAGGCTCTGAGCTGTCAGCACAGAGCCAGAGGAGGGGGCTCTAACTCACGAACTGCAAGATCATGACCTGAGCTGAAGTTGGACACTTAACTGACTGAGCCACTCAGGTGCCTTTGCATGCTGACACTTCTAACCACTCACTAGTTGTTTGTTTGTTTGTTTGTTTTCATGAATAAAGAGTGCAATGGCCACACCATAAGAATGTTGCTGAGAGAATATCTTATTTGTACAGAATTCCTAATGGACCAAATCTGCCACTTTGAATGATCCTCTACAATACTCTATGGCTATGCTAGACAGCAATGAAGGAGTGACAACTGCCATAACTGTGCCTTGATACCTTCCCCTCAGAGCCTGTGGGAAGATCCATCTCTTGGTTTGGATTTGTTCCCTGGATATCAAACAGAAAGTCTTGTAAGAGACAGCCCAGCTTTTAAAGTACTTGTTGCACTGATGTCTTTGGGTGGACCCTTTCTGGCAAAGGTACAAATGCCAACATGCTCTGCCTTACCCCTACAGTCAAAGGTGACTACAAAAATATTAGTACACAGTAGACACTATAATCATGACTGAAGATTCCAGCTGCTGCATCATTAAAATAATTGTTTCTGATGGGCTGCCTCTACTGTTGTCAGGACAGGGAAACAAACTGGGCGGCAGAGCTCACCTCCCCAGAAGCCTGCACTACCTGTCAAGGTCTTAGACTAACCAGATAAAAAATCCTGTTGCCCCAGCCACCCATATCCTAATATTTAATTTAAAATATTGACTGTAAGTAGGTTGTGGTCCTTTGCAAAGTTCCAAAACCACATCTACTGGCTGAGATCACTTTGTGAAAATTATTGCAAAAAAATGGATTCAGTAATTGATTGACAAAAATGTGGATTAAGACATACTATGAAAAGAACACTTGCATTTAAATAATGGTTGTATTTATTTGCAAGCTCAATCTGAAGCCAATGCAAGTCTTAAAGGAAAAGGAGTAAGATCCCTTCAGTGTAGTTTGTTGTGAAGCCACAGAATGGAAGTGGATTAAAGACCAAGAAGATGTATTATTCACTTGTTCATCTTCACTGATACTGATGTAATGTAGTTATTCAAGGATATGGACTTTTAAGTGCATGGATACAAGGAAAGGGAGGGAGGAATGAAGCCCACACAAGTAACAGAGTAATGATAGAGACATTCAAGAATCCCAAAATTTTAAATTCTAATGGATATTATATATTGGAGCTTATTTTCCAAATATTCTTAACAAAGCTGAAAATCCTCTGCTAGCCAGCTTGGCCACTTGGAGGCTTAAGGACATCTCTGCACAGGATAGGCCTGCCCCTTCCTTTGCACCATCTCCAAACAATGGCACACTTCACTTTTTAAGTATTTCTTCAGTTCTACTGCTATCCTGATTCTCTCCATCACTGTGTCTTATGACAGTTCCCAAAAGCTCTGTGCATCCAGTTTGGCCCTAGCCCCATGTCCCTCCCCTCACCCCTCCATCTCTCCATTCTGTCCCACTGTCCCACTCTGCAGCCATAGCAGCTTCCAAAAACTTGAATCTGACCCCAGCTCTCCTGCCTGAAACTCCTCAGTGGTTTCCATGGCCACAGCATCCTTCAAGGTATCTAGCAGCATGGTCTATGGGGTGGTAGCTGAGGAGGGCTGAAGCTGTAGATGGGTGGGCCAGGGCTAGTCTCGGGTCACACCCCTCCCTAGGGCTCTCTCTTGATGTTATTACATGTCCTTCCTTCTTGTAAGCATATGGGTTTGTGACCTCACCTAAAATCCAGCCTCCCTTGGAAGGCTGGTACAGTCCTCAGTTACAGGACTTTCCTTTTGGTCCTGTGTCCCGACTTCACCATGATCCATAGGTCTTACAAGTATAATCAGTTACTATCCCCTGCTGACCTAGGTTGGATACTTCTGTGCTTTATCTGCTCATGATGTCCTCTTTGACCAGAATTCTCTTGCTAACTCCCCACGAGCCCTCTTGCTTAGAGTCTGGTTCTTTACCTCATGATGCAGTGCAGGGAGTGCTTCCTCTGTAATGACTGCTGACCCGCCACATTATGCTTGGAGTCCCATCACCCTTACTTTGGATGCTCTCAGAGAAGACTGGGTACTCTACCATCATAACTCCTGTGTTATGTGGCAACTGCACTTTTGTATACCTGCTTCCTGAACTTCGAGCAGTTCAAGTGTCATCTATATGTTTGCATTCAACAAAACCGTCAGGTCTTGGAAAAGAGTGGACAATTGACAGTGGCTTGTGAATGCAAGCCAAAGTACTTCATGCAGCTTTCTCAAAACTTTAGAATGGCCAGAGATGATATCCTCCTCCTCCCCTTAACAGGTGCCACCAGAGGGTGTGAAGGTTCGTTCTGATGGCCTCTCCCACAACTTGACTTCTCTGTACTCCCTGACAGTTGGTTTTCATGGGCTCTATACACAAGGATTGCTACATGACATTTCTCATTTCTGAATTTCCCTTCCGATTAAAACCATCTCTCTCCAACTGCTTCTGGTTCTCAGTGCACTTCCAGGCCTGATGCTTCTGGTCTGCTTGGCTGCTGTGCTGTGTTACAATATGTCCAAAATGAATGTTTCAGAGCATGTAATCCAAATGCCCTTACCTGCCCTCCAATCTCCTGAAGAAGTGACTCTTGAAACAACTCAACTCATCTTCCCTTTAGGCTAGCACTCCTACTATTTCTTCCAGCAGGCTTTAGCTATACCAAGCCTCCCTTAGAAAAAACTCTAGAATGCCAAATTAAGGAAACTACATGTGGCAGCAAAAACACTTCTCAAATTGTTCCCTACACATGCCTTTTCAGCCTAATGTGGCTCTAGGACCATAAACCTCCCTCTCACCTTGATCACTGTTGCCAATAACCCCTCTCTCCTGAGTGTGGGGTATTAGCAGGAATACCCAGTTGATTTCCAGTGCTGGCAATCTTTAAATCCACCAGTAGCTCCAGTCTTATGGCCATTACCTTGTGTTGTCTCTGCCAGCATCCCTGCTGAAGCCCCCACTGGGTGTTGGTCACCTAGACTTTCTCTACTCCAACTTCAATGTATATTTAAGGATGCTTCAGTTTCTCTGCATTTTCACACACAAGTTTCATTCCCTAACTTTTGCTAGGCGCTCATGGGTCCCCACCCAATCCCCATGCCCCATCCCCAAAGGCTTATGATAAACACATCCTCTGACCTCCAGCTCCTGGAATTCCTCCTCCTCCTCCACGTCGTAGGACAGTGTGTGGATTTTGATGTCGTCAGGCGAGAGGTCAATGAACTTCCCATCAGGGTACTCCAGGCTCTCTTTGGTGGGCGACCGGTCCTCAATGAAGGTGGTCTCACAACAGTCGGCAGCCACGCCATCCCCCCAGGAGCGCAGCACACCCTCCGAGTAGAGGATGATGTTGGGACGGAAATGGGACTCCACAGACTGCGGAAGGGTGTTGGGATCCAGCAGCTGCTGTACTGGCTCACTCCTGCTGCTGTCCAGGGTGGCTGGTGCTGCACTGCCCACCACTCGGCAGCTCTGGTACTGTGGTGCTGGGTAAACAGACACCAGGCCATCTCTGCTCTCAGCCATGAAGTTTCTGGTGTTAATTAAGCCATTCCTCTTGCCAGCATCACTGATTTTACTGTGCACCAGCACACTCTTCTGTTCAATTATGCCATCCATGGTGCTCTCCCTCCTCAACTGGGTGTAAGGCTGGCAGGCTGCACTCCAGGGTCACACTTGCCTCATGGGACCCATTTCTCCTGAAGGCAGAGGAAACAGAGATGAGACAAGAAAATCACACATGACAAAAAGCTAATTACCCGGACCGTCGCTGTTTCAGCGTGTACTAGTCAGCCAATATGCACAGAAACTGGGGAGTCAGATGATATTCTAGTCCTACCTATTCTACCAATTTTAAAAAGGCTCTATCTGAGCAGCCAGTCAGAGAAAGCCAGATATTGATTACTCACATCTCTATAAAGACTTTGCTTCCAAATAAAGGAGACTGCAGGAATTAGAACCACTGTAGCTCTAGAGAAACCTGTGATTGCTGGCAGACAGCTTGAAATCCTTGGGTAAATCCAATCACATTAGCATTGGGCCAGGCCAGAGGGAAAGTAAGGCTGTAAATCTGTAATGGGGATTGACTCTTCCCAGGTCCATGGCTATTTATTCGAGCAGAAAACACATGCTCAAGGAAGAAAGGGTTTAAAATAATGTCCCACACAGATTTAGAAGATAAATGACAGGAAAACCCACATTATTAGTACCATGTATGGACAAAATTCCCCAACTGAGGAAACACTCACATGTATATTCAAGTACATTCTAATGTATGTATGAGAAATGCCTACTGGTCTTCCAACATGGGCCCAGGAATTGAACTAGAAATTCCCCTGCCTTAATAGCCCTCAACTTAGAGAAACATCTACATATTTGGGATACAATTAAGAAGGCTTCTAAATTGTTTCTAGCTAGATCATGTTCCTTTCTAGGGTTTTGAATATTTAAAAAAAAAGGGAGAGGAAGGAGGAGGAGGAAAAGAAAGAAAGATACCAAAGATTAAGGTTTTGGGGATAATGAATATCCTTGAACAGCAAAGGAAGCCATCAACAAACAAAAAGGCAACCTATGGAATGGATGACGATATTTACAAATGATATATCTGATAAGAAGTTAATATCCAAAGAACTTATACAACTCACGCCAAAGAATAAAACAAAACAAAAGACAATCTGATTTAAAAATGGGCAGAGGACCTAAATAGACATTTTTCCAAAGAAGACATACAGATGGCCAAGAGACGTATGAAAAGATACTGGACATAACTTATCATCAGGAAGATGTAAATCAAAGCCACGATGACATATAACCTCACACCAGTCAGAATAACTAGTATAAAAAAGACTAGAAATAAAGTGTTGGTGAAGATGTGGAGAAAAAGGAACACTTGTGCACTGGAGTGGGAATGTAAACTGCTGCAGCCACTGTGGAAAACAGTATGTAGGTTCCTCAAAGAGTTAAAAATAAAAATACCATATGATCCAGTAATTCCACTACTGGGTATTTACCCCACAAAAATGAAAATGCTAATTTGAAATGGTATATACACCCCTATGTTTATTGAAGCATTAATTAGAATAGCCAAGATATGGAGACGATCCAAGTATCCATTTATAGATGAATAGATGAATAGATAAGAAGATGTGGTGAATATATGTGTATATATACATATATTATATGTATATAATGGAATATTATTCAGCCATAAAAAAGAATGAGATCTTGCCATTTATGACAACATGGATGGACCTAGAAGGTATTATGCTAAGTGAAATAAGTCAGGTAAAGACAAATACTATATTATTTTACTTATATGTGGGATCTAAAAAAACACAACAAGAGAACAGACACACTCAAAAACCCAACAGACTCCTAAATACAGAGAGTATTGCCGAGGGGAAGAAGGATGGGGAGATGGGCAAAACAAGTGAAGGGGATTAGGAGGTACAAACTTCCAGTTATAAAATAAATAAGTCACAGGGATGAAAAGTACAGCATAGAGAATATAGTCAATATTGTAGTAACATATGGTGACAGATGGTGATTACACTCATCATGGTGAGCCCTGAAAAATGTATAGATTTATTGAATCACTATGTTATATACCTGAAACTATGTGGTATGTCAACTACAGTTAAATAAAAAATTAAACAAACATTTTAAAACTTTAAATAGAATAATTTAGAAGTATTTGAGCAATTTTCCTAGAAGTAAAAAAAATAATAATAATGATTTAAGAACACTTGCACCTTTTCTCAAGATTTTATGAACGCTTAAGGTTTTTCCTAACAACAAAAAGAATAAATTTCCTCAGGCATTTCCTATTTGCAAGTTAATAGCTATTATGTATGAAAACACTTTGAGTGTTGGGACTTTGAGAGCTGTGGCTTTCTATGAGATTTCATAATTTTCTCATATTATAACTGCTTTATTTGGTGGTAGCTACAAGAATTCAAAATTTTAGACCAACCGAGAAATAGGGAGGATACCTTTGTGACTAAGTAGAAAATAACATTTTAGTAGAGTTGACAAATGACTAGTGAAACTACAGCATAAGCACAGACAGATGGTGGGTATTATATATGTGACACTGTGTCAGATTTAAGACAGGTCAAAAAACTCACTGCCACTTCTGCTGATTTAGCTCTGGCATTTACCATCTTAAGACTGAAACCATGAAACTATTTGGACAAGATCTTTTGAGTACCTGCAACATGTGAGGCACAATATATAAGCATCATCTTTGGGACTGTTCTTCTTCCAAGGCAGCATAATATGCTCATTGAGGTACTTGTGGTCCAAACCCTCAGCTTCTCTAATCTTCTTCTTCTACAGAGAAGTCACTGGGTTGATCTCAGAATTGGGCCCCTTGTATGGTTTGTGAAGGCCAGATGTACCACCAAGCTTAGGATAACCTTCTTGAAGTATAGTTCACTTCTCAAACTGAGCTCCTTCTTCTCAAATATGTATTAAGTATCTTACAAAAGACGTGTGGTTGCATGTGTTCAAACCCCATCTCTTCAATGGAGTCACTGACTCTTGCCCAGACGAAGGATCTCCCCTTTTCTGGTGTGTTCTCAGACACTGTGCTACAATTTCTGTTATGGGTGCTGTTACATCCTCTTCTGCAAACATCAAAACTGCTAATGTCAATATCTTCCTCCAGCCCTTGCCCTTATAAGAGGCAGCTCACCTTGAGCTGCACAAGCCCCAAATGTGAATCTGATATTACAGCATCTTGAGGCATGCACAGCTTAGGTCTCTGAGGTGCTGTCCACAGTTTGACACCTATAATGCTTAGCTGAGAACTGGAAACATGAGCACCACCTGGAAGTTTGTTAGAAGGTGGAATCTTCAGTACACCTTGAACTACTGAATCATAATCTGCATTTTAACACCATGCCAAGTGATTATTTTGCACATAAAACAGAGGGGTGCTGTTCTATCGTATATAGTGCAAGTTTTGGCTAGTTGCACAGTTGGCTTGACTATACAATGGATTATATACTATCTTTTAAAAAAGTATTCAAATTAATATATCAAATATTCTTAAGGGTTTTGTTTTCTTTTCTTTTCTTTTCTTTTCTTTTCTTTTCTTTTCTTTTACTTTATTTTATTTTATTTTATTTTATTTTATTTTGTGTGTATGGAGCTGTATGGAGCTAGAGCTTAGAGGTCTACTTTATTTCAACACTTGGAATTCAAAGTGTCCCTAACCTACAATGAACCAGCTTTTCATGGGAATCTTACATTTATGGCGAGTGCAAATGGCAGCTAATTTGGCTTGTCTTCCACACTCCTATGTTTGTATTGAAAACTACTGTTGATCCTTGACAACATGGGTTTGAATTGAATGGGTTCATTTATGGGCAGATTGTTTTTTCTTTTTTCTTTTTCATAGTTTCTTTTTTTTATTAACTTGTTTTATTTTTTATTTTTTCAAATTTACATCCAAATTGGTTAGCATTTAGTGCAACAATGATTTCAGGAGTAAATTCCTTAGTGCCCCTTACTCATTTAGCCCACCCCCCCTCCCAACACCCTTTCCATAACCCTCAGTTTGTTCTCCATATTTATGAGTCTCTTCTGTTTTGCTCCCCCCTGTTTTTATATTATTTTTGTTTCCCTTCCCTTACGTTCATCTGTTTTGACTCTTAAAGTCCTCATACGAGTGAAGCCATATGATATTTGTCTTTCTTACTGACTAATTTCACTTAGCATAATCCCCTCCAGTTCCATCCACACAGTTGCAAATGGCAAGATTTCATTCTTTTTGATTGCTGAGTAATACTCCATTGTATATATATACCACATCTTCTTTATCCATTCATCCATCGATGGACATTTGGGCGCTTTCCATACTTTCGCTATTGTTGATAGTGCTGCTATAAATATGGGGGTGCATGGGTCCCTTCGAAACAGCACACCTGTATCCCTTGGATAAATGCCTAGTAATGCAATTGCTGGGTCATAGGATAGTTCTATTTTTAGTTTTTTGAGGAACCTCCATACTGTTTTCCAGAGTGGCTACACCAGCTTGCATTCCCACCAACAATGCAAAAGAGATCCTCTTTCTCTGCATCCTCACCAACATCTGTTGTTGCCTGAGTTGTTAATGTAACTCATTCTGACAGGGGTAAGGTGGTATCTCATTGTGGTTTTGGTTTGTAGTTCCCTGATGACAAGTGATGTTGAACATTTTTTCATGTGTCAGTTGGCCATCTGGATGTCTTCTTTGGAGAAGAGTCTATTCATGTCTTTTGCCCATTTCTTCACTGGATTATTTGGTTTTGGGTGTTGAGTTTGATAAGTTCTTGATAGATTTTGGATACTAACCCTTTATCTGATAAGTCATTTGCAAATATCTTCTCCCATTCTGTCGGTTGCCTTTTACTTTTGCTGATTATTTCCTTCGCTGTGCAGAAGCTTTTTATTTTGATGAGGTCCCAGTAGTTCATTTTTGCAATCCCTTGCCACTGGAGACGTGTTGAGTAAGAAGTTGCTGCGGCCAAGATCAAAGAGATTTTTGCCTGCTTTCTCCTCAAGGATTTTGATGGCTTCCTGTCTTCCATTGATGTCTTTCATCCATTTTGAGTTTATTTTTGTGTATGGTGTAAGAAAGTGGTCCAGGTTCATTCTTCTGCATGTCGCTGTCCAGTTTTCCCAGCACCACTTGCTGAAGAGACTGTCTTTATTCCATTGGATATTCTTTCCTGCTTTATCAAAGATTAGTTGGCCATACGTTTGTGGGTCCATTTCTGGGTTCTCTAGTCTGTCCATTGATTTGAGTGTCTGTTCTTGTGCCAGTACCAATACTGTCTTAGTGATTAAAGCTTTGTAGTATAACTTGATGTCTGGAATTGTGATGCCTCCTGCTTTGGTTTTCTTTTTCAAGATCGTTTTGGCTATTCGAGGTCTTTTCTGATTCAATACAAATTTTAGGATTATTTGTTCTAGCTCTGTGAAGAATGCTGGAGTTATTTTGATAGGGATTGCATTCAATATGTAGATTGCCTTGGAAAGTATCTACATTTTAACAATATTTGTTCTTCCTATCCAGGAGCATGGAATCTTTCTTCCATTTTTTTTTTTTTTGTCTTCTTCAATTTCTTTCATAAGGTTTCTATAGTTTTCAGCGTACAAATTTTTCACCTCTTTGGTTAGATTTATTCCTAGGTATTTTATGCTTTTTTGTGCAACTGTAAATGGGATCAATTCCTTGAATTCTCTTTCTGTCACTTCATCGTTGGTGTATAGGAACGCAACCGATTTCTGTGCATTGATTTTATATATGGCAACTTTGCTGAATTAATGAATCAATTCTAGCAGTTTGTTTTGGTGGAATCTTTTGGGTTTCCATATAGAGTATCATGTCATCTGCGAAGAGTGAAAGTTTGACCTCCTCCTGGCTGATTTGGATGCCTTTTATTTCTTTGTGTTGTCTGATTGCAGAGGCTAAGACTTCCAATACTACGTTGAATAACAGTGGCGATAGTGGACACCCCTGTCTTATTCCTGACCTTAGGGGGAAAGCTCTCAGTTTTTCCCCATTGAGGATGATATTAACATTGGGGCATTCATATATGACTTTTATGATCTCAAGGTATGCTCCTTACATCCCTACTTTCTTGAGCGTTTTTATCAAGAAAGGATGCTGTATTTTGTCAAATGCTTTCTCTGCATCTATTGAGAGGATCATATGGTTCTTGTCCTTTCTTTTATTGATGTGAGGAATCACGTTAATTGTTTTGTGGATATTGAACCAGTCCTGCATCCCAGGTATAAATCCCACTTGGTTGTGGTGAATAATTTTTTAATGTATTGTTGGATCTGGTTGGCTAATACCTTGTTGAGGATTTTTGCATCAATGTTCATCAAGGAAATTGGTCTATAGTTTTCCTTTGTAGTGGGTCTTTGTCTGGTTTTCGAATCAAGATAATGCTGGCTACATAGAAAGAGTTTGGAAGTTTTCCTTCCATTTCTATTTTTTGGAAGAGTTTCAAGAGAATAGGTGTTAACTCTTCCTTAAATGCTTGGTAGAATTCCCCTGGAAAACCATCTGGCCCTGGACTCTTGTTTTTTGGCAGATTTTTGATTACTAGTTCAATTTCCTTACTGGTTATGGGTCTGTTCAAATTTTCTATTTCTTCCTGTTTCTGTTTTGGTAGTGTATATGTTTCTAGGAATTTTTCCATTTCTTCCAGTTTGCCTATTTTATTGGCATATAATTGTTCATAATATTCTCTTATTATTGTTTTATTTCAGCTGTGTTCGTTGTGATCTCTCCTCTTTCATTCTTGATTTTATTTATTTGGGTCCTTTCCTTTTTCTTTTTGATCAAACTGGCTAGTGGTTTATCAATTTTGTCAATTCTTTCAAAGAACCAGCTTCTGGTTTCATTAATCTGTTCCACTGTTTTTGTTGTTGTTGTTGTTGTTGTTTTGATAGCATTCATTTATGTTCTAATCTTTATTATTTCCTGTCTTCTGCTGGTTTCGGATTTTATTTGTTATTTTTCAGGCTCCTTAAGGCGTAAGATTAGGTTGTGTATCTGAGATCTTTCCTTCTTTAGGCAGGCCTGGATTGCTATATACTGTCCTCTTATGACCGCCTTTGCTGCATCCTAGAGGTTTTGGGTTGTGGTGTTATCATTTTCATTGGCTTCCATATACTTTTTAATTCCGTCTTTAACTTCTTGCTTAGTCCATTCATTCTTTAGTATGATGTTCTTCAATCTCCAAGTATTTATTACCTTTCCAAATGTTTTCTTGTGGTTGATTTTGAGTTTCATAGCGTTGTGGTCTGAAAATATGCACGGTATGATCTCGATCTTTTTGTACTTACTTAGGGCTTATTTGTGTCCCAGTATATGTTTTATTCTGGAGAATGTTCCATGTGCACTGGAGAAGAATGTATATTCTGCTGTTTTAGGATGAAATGTTCTGAATATATCTGTTAAGTCCATCTGGTCCAGTGTGTCATTCAAAGCCATTGTTTCCTTGTTGATTTTTTGATTAGATGCTCTGTCCATCATTGTTAGTGCGGTGTTGAAGTCTCCTACTATTATGGTATTACTATCAATGAGTTTCTTTATGTTTGTGATTAATTGATTTATATATTTGGGTGTTCCCACATTTGGCGCATAAATGTTTACAATTGTTAGGTCTTCTTGGTGGATATATCCCTTGATTATGATATAATGCCCTTCTGAACCTCTTGATCCAGTCTTTATTTTGAAGTCTAGATTGTCTGATATAAGTATGGCTACTCCGGCTTTCTTTTGTTGACCATTAGCATGATAGATGGTTCTCCATGCCCTTATTTTTAATCTGAAGGTGTCTTTAGGTCTAAAGTGGGTCTCTTGTAAATAGCATATAGATGGATCTTGTTTTCTTATCCATTCTGTTACCCTATGTCTTCTGATTGGAGCATTGAGTCCATTGACCTTTAGAGTGAGTACTGAAAAATATGAATTTATTGCCATTATGATCCTTCCTAATCTTTGTTGATATATATATATATATATATATATATATATATATATATATAATCTCCCATTTTTCTCCCAAGAGTCCCCCTTAAATTTTTTTGCCGGGCTGGTTTAGTGGTCACAAATTCCTTTAATTTTTGTTTTTCTGGGAAACTTTTTATATCTCCTTCTATTTTGAATGACAGCCTTGCTGGATAAAGAATTCTTGGCTGCATATTTTTCTGGTTCAGCACACTGAATATATCCTGCCACTCCTTTCTGGCCTGCCAAGTTTCTGTGGATAGGTCTGCTGCAAACCTGATCTGTCTCCCCTTGTAGGTAAGGGGCTTTATTTCCCCCGTGCTGCTTTCATGATTCTCTCCTTGTCTGAGTATTTTGTTAATTTGACTATGATATGCCTTGTTGATGGTTGTTGTTGTTGTTTTTTTTAATCTAATGGGGGTTCCCTGTGCTTCCTGGATTTTGATGTCTGTGCCTTTCCCCAGGTTAGGAAAGTTTTCCCTATGATTTGCTCACATAACCCTTCTAACCTTATTTCTCTCTCTTCCTCTTCAGGTATCCCTATTATTCTGATGTTGTTCCTTTTTAATGAGTCACTGATTTCTCTAATTCTTAAATAGTGCTCTTTTGCCTTAATCCCCCTCTTTTTTTTCTGCTTCATTATTCTCTATAAGTTTGTCCTCTATATCACTGATTCTCTGTTTTGCCTCATCCATCCTTGCCGCCACTGCATCCATCCGTGATTGCAGCTCAGTTATAGCATTTTTAATTTCATTCTATTTTTTACCTCTTTTATCTCTGTTGAAAGGGATTCTAGTCTATTCTTGACTCCAGCTAGTATTCTTATTATCATGATTCTAAATTCTGGCTCAGACATCTTGCTTGTATCTGTGTTGGTTAAATCCCTGGCTGTCGTTTCTTCGTGCTCTTTCTTTTGGGGTGAATTCCCTTGTTTTGTCATTTTGAAGGGAGAAAAGGAATTTTTGAGGTAGAAAAATTAAAGTTAATAAATTAAAATTAAAAATTTAAAAAAGCACACACACACACACACACACACAAATCTAATAAATGATGCTAGATCCTGGGTGTGTTTT